>NC_091289.1:895000-1200000 GCF_032444005.1 Ranitomeya imitator | reverse complement strand
TATGGAGCCGGGGGGGGGGGGAGACTGAGGGATAGGGGCCCGAGATATGGGGGGGACCCGAGATATGGGGGGACCCGAGATATGGGGGGAGAGGTGCCCGAGGATTAATTTGGTGGGCCCGAAATATGGGGGGTCCGAGAGACAGGGGGAAGGGGCCCGAGATACTTGGGGGGACAGTGGCCTGAGATACGGGGGGAGAGGGACGGGGGGAAGGGGTCCAAAATGTGGGGAGAGGGGTCTGAGATACAAAAGGGAAAGGGGCCTGAGATACTGGGGGAGAGAAAGGCCCAAGGAAGAATGAGGACGGAAAAAGAGTATGCTAGAGCTCTATAGTGAAGGAGGGAAGATGCAGGAGCTCTATAGTGAAGGAGGGAAGATGCAGGAGCTCTATAGTGAAGGAGGGAAGATGCAGGAGCTCTATAGTGAAGGAGGGAAGATGCAGGAGCTCTATAGTGAAGGAGGGAAGATGCAGGAGCTCTATAGTGAAGGAGAGAGAAGATGCAGGAGCTCTATAGTGAAGGAGAGAGAGAAGATGCAGGAGCTCTATAGTGAAGGAGAGAGAGAAGATGCAGGAGCTGTATAGTGAAGGAGGGAAGGAAGATGCCGGAGCTCTATCGTGAAGGAGGGAGGGAAGATGCTGGAGCTCTATAGTGAAAGAGGGAGGGAAGATGCGGGAGCTGTATAGTGAAGGAGAGAGAGAAGATGCAGGAGCTCTATAGTGAAGGAGAAAGGGAAGATGCAGGAGCTCTATAGTGAAGGAGAGAGGGAAGATGCTAGAGCTGTATAGTGAAGGAGGGAAGGAAAATGCAGGAGCTCTATAGTGAAGGAGAGAGAGAAGATGCAGGAGCTCTATAGTGAAGGAGAGAGAGAAGATGCAGGAGCTCTATAGTGAAGGAGGGAGGGAAGATGCAGGAGCTGTATAGTGAAGGAGGGAGGGAAGATGCGGGAGCTGTATAGTGAAGGAGAGAGAGAAGATGCAGGAGCTCTATAGTGAAGGAGAAAGGGAAGATGCAGGAGCTCTATAGTGAAGGAGAGAGGGAAGATGCTAGAGCTGTATAGTGAAGGAGGGAAGGAAAATGCAGGAGCTCTATAGTGAAGGAGAGAGAGAAGATGCAGGAGCTCTATAGTGAAGGAGAGAGGGAAGATGCAGGAGCTCTATAGTGAAGGAGAGAGAGAAGATGCAGGAGCTCTATAGTGAAGGAGAGAGGGAAGATGCAGGAGTTCTATAGTGAAGGAGAGAGGGAAGATGCAGGAGCTCTATAGTGAAGGAGAGAGAAGATGCAGGAGCTGTATAGTGAAGGAGAGAGAAGATGCAGGAGCTCTATAGTGAAGGAGAGAGGGAAGATGCAGGAGCTCTATAGTGGAGGAGGGAGGGAAGATGCAGGAGCTCTATAGTGAAGGAGAGAGAAGATGCAGGAGCTCTATAGTGAAGGAGGGAGGGAAGATGCAGGAGCTCTATAGTAAAGGAGGGAAGGAAAATGCTAGAGCTCTATAGTGAAGGAGAGAGAGAAGATGCAGGAGCTCTATAGTGAAGGATAGAGGGAAGATGCAGGAGCTCTATAGTGAAAAAGTGAAGGAAGATGCTAGAGCTCTAAAGTGAAGGAGAGAGAGAAGATGCAGGAGCTCTATAGTGAAGGAGAGAGGGAACTTGCAGGAGCTCTATAGTGAAGGAGAGAGGGAAGATGCAGGAGCTCTATAGTGAAGGAGAGAGGAAAGATGCAGGAGCTCTATAGTGAAGGAGGGAGGGAAGATGCAGGAGCTCTATAGTGAAGGAGGGAAGGAAGATGCAGGAGCTCTATAGTGGAGGAGAGAGGGAACTTGCAGGAGCTCTATAGTGAAGGAGAGAGGGAAGATGCAGGAGCTCTATAGTGAAGGAGAGAGGAAAGATGCAGGAGCTCTATAGTGAAGGAGGGAGGGAAGATGCAGGAGCTCTATAGTGAAGGAGGGAAGGAAGATGCAGGAGCTCTATAGTGGAGGAGGGAAGGAAGATGCAGGAGCTCTATAGTGAAGGAGAGAGAGAAGATGCAGGAGCTCTATAGTGAAGGAGAAAGGGAAGATGCAGGAGCGCTATAGTGAAGAAGAGAGAGAAGATGCAGGAGCTCTATAGTGAAGGAGAGAGGGAAGATGCAGGAGCTCTATAGTGGAGGAGGGAGGAAAGATGCAGGAGCTCTATAGTGAAGGAGAGAGGGAAGATGCAGGAGCTCTATAGTGAAGGATGGAAGGAAGATGCAGGAGCTCTATAGTGAAGGAGAGAGAGAAGATGCAGGAGCTCTATAGTGAAGTAGGGAGGGAAGATGCAGGAGCTCTATAGTGAAGAAGGGAAGGAAGATGCAGGAGCTCTATAGTGAATGAGAGAGAGAAGATGCAGGAGCTCTATAGTGAAGGAGAGAGGGAAGATGCAGGAGCTCTATAGTGAAGGAGAGAGGGAAGATGCAGGAGCTCTATAGTGAAGGAGAGAGAGAAGATGCAGGAGCTCTATAGTGAAGGAGAGAGGGAAGATGCAGGAGCTCTATAGTGAAGGAGAGAGGGAAGATGCAGGAGCTCTATAGTGAAGGAGAGAGAAGATGCAGGAGCTCTATAGTGAAGGAGAGAGAAGATGCAGGAGCTCTATAGTGAAGGAGAGAGGGAAGATGCAGGAGCTCTATAGTGGAGGAGGGAGGGAAGATGCAGGAGCTCTATAGTGAAGGAGAGAGAAGATGCAGGAGCTCTATAGTGAAGGAGGGAGGGAAGATGCAGGAGCTCTATAGTAAAGGAGGGAATGAAAATGCTAGAGCTCTATAGTGAAGGAGAGAGAGAAGATGCAGGAGCTCTATAGTGAAGGATAGAGGGAAGATGCAGGAGCTCTATAGTGAAGGAGAGAGGGAACTTGCAGGAGCTCTATAGTGAAGGAGAGAGGGAAGATGCAGGAGCTCTATAGTGAAGGAGAGAGGAAAGATGCAGGAGCTCTATAGTGAAGGAGGGAGGGAACATGCAGGAGCTCTATAGTGAAGGAGAGGGGGAAGATGCAGGAGCTCTATAGTGAAGGAGAGAGGAAAGATGCAGGAGCTCTATAGTGAAGGAGGGAGGGAACATGCAGGAGCTCTATAGTGAAGGAGAGAGGGAAGATGCAGGAGCTCTATAGTGAAGGAGAGAGGAAAGATGCAGGAGCTCTATAGTGAAGGAGGGAGGGAAGATGCAGGAGCTCTATAGGGAAGGAGAGAGAGAAGATGCAGGAGCTCTATAGTGAAGGAGAGAGGGAAGATGCAGGAGCTCTATAGTAAAGGAGATAGGGAAGATGCAGGAGCTCTATAGTGAAGGAGGGAGGGAAAATGCAGGAGCTCTATAGTGAAGGAGAGAGAGAAGATGCAGGAGCTCTATAGTGAAGGAGAGAGAGAAGATGCAGGAGCTCTATCGTGAAGGAGGGAGGGAAGATGCTGGAGCTCTATAGTGAAAGAGGGAGGGAAGATGCGGGAGCTGTATAGTGAAGGAGAGAGAGAAGATGCAGGAGCTCTATAGTGAAGGAGAAAGGGAAGATGCAGGAGCTCTATAGTGAAGGAGAGAGGGAAGATGCTAGAGCTGTATAGTGAAGGAGGGAAGGAAAATGCAGGAGCTCTATAGTGAAGGAGAGAGAGAAGATGCAGGAGCTCTATAGTGAAGGAGAGAGAGAAGATGCAGGAGCTCTATAGTGAAGGAGGGAGGGAAGATGCAGGAGCTGTATAGTGAAGGAGGGAGGGAAGATGCGGGAGCTGTATAGTGAAGGAGAGAGAGAAGATGCAGGAGCTCTATAGTGAAGGAGAAAGGGAAGATGCAGGAGCTCTATAGTGAAGGAGAGAGGGAAGATGCTAGAGCTGTATAGTGAAGGAGGGAAGGAAAATGCAGGAGCTCTATAGTGAAGGAGAGAGAGAAGATGCAGGAGCTCTATAGTGAAGGAGAGAGGGAAGATGCAGGAGCTCTATAGTGAAGGAGAGAGAGAAGATGCAGGAGCTCTATAGTGAAGGAGAGAGGGAAGATGCAGGAGTTCTATAGTGAAGGAGAGAGGGAAGATGCAGGAGCTCTATAGTGAAGGAGAGAGAAGATGCAGGAGCTGTATAGTGAAGGAGAGAGAAGATGCAGGAGCTCTATAGTGAAGGAGAGAGGGAAGATGCAGGAGCTCTATAGTGGAGGAGGGAGGGAAGATGCAGGAGCTCTATAGTGAAGGAGAGAGAAGATGCAGGAGCTCTATAGTGAAGGAGGGAGGGAAGATGCAGGAGCTCTATAGTAAAGGAGGGAAGGAAAATGCTAGAGCTCTATAGTGAAGGAGAGAGAGAAGATGCAGGAGCTCTATAGTGAAGGATAGAGGGAAGATGCAGGAGCTCTATAGTGAAAAAGTGAAGGAAGATGCTAGAGCTCTAAAGTGAAGGAGAGAGAGAAGATGCAGGAGCTCTATAGTGAAGGAGAGAGGGAACTTGCAGGAGCTCTATAGTGAAGGAGAGAGGGAAGATGCAGGAGCTCTATAGTGAAGGAGAGAGGAAAGATGCAGGAGCTCTATAGTGAAGGAGGGAGGGAAGATGCAGGAGCTCTATAGTGAAGGAGGGAAGGAAGATGCAGGAGCTCTATAGTGGAGGAGAGAGGGAACTTGCAGGAGCTCTATAGTGAAGGAGAGAGGGAAGATGCAGGAGCTCTATAGTGAAGGAGAGAGGAAAGATGCAGGAGCTCTATAGTGAAGGAGGGAGGGAAGATGCAGGAGCTCTATAGTGAAGGAGGGAAGGAAGATGCAGGAGCTCTATAGTGGAGGAGGGAAGGAAGATGCAGGAGCTCTATAGTGAAGGAGAGAGAGAAGATGCAGGAGCTCTATAGTGAAGGAGAAAGGGAAGATGCAGGAGCGCTATAGTGAAGAAGAGAGAGAAGATGCAGGAGCTCTATAGTGAAGGAGAGAGGGAAGATGCAGGAGCTCTATAGTGGAGGAGGGAGGAAAGATGCAGGAGCTCTATAGTGAAGGAGAGAGGGAAGATGCAGGAGCTCTATAGTGAAGGATGGAAGGAAGATGCAGGAGCTCTATAGTGAAGGAGAGAGAGAAGATGCAGGAGCTCTATAGTGAAGTAGGGAGGGAAGATGCAGGAGCTCTATAGTGAAGAAGGGAAGGAAGATGCAGGAGCTCTATAGTGAATGAGAGAGAGAAGATGCAGGAGCTCTATAGTGAAGGAGAGAGGGAAGATGCAGGAGCTCTATAGTGAAGGAGAGAGGGAAGATGCAGGAGCTCTATAGTGAAGGAGAGAGAGAAGATGCAGGAGCTCTATAGTGAAGGAGAGAGGGAAGATGCAGGAGCTCTATAGTGAAGGAGAGAGGGAAGATGCAGGAGCTCTATAGTGAAGGAGAGAGAAGATGCAGGAGCTCTATAGTGAAGGAGAGAGAAGATGCAGGAGCTCTATAGTGAAGGAGAGAGGGAAGATGCAGGAGCTCTATAGTGGAGGAGGGAGGGAAGATGCAGGAGCTCTATAGTGAAGGAGAGAGAAGATGCAGGAGCTCTATAGTGAAGGAGGGAGGGAAGATGCAGGAGCTCTATAGTAAAGGAGGGAAGGAAAATGCTAGAGCTCTATAGTGAAGGAGAGAGAGAAGATGCAGGAGCTCTATAGTGAAGGATAGAGGGAAGATGCAGGAGCTCTATAGTGAAGGAGAGAGGGAACTTGCAGGAGCTCTATAGTGAAGGAGAGAGGGAAGATGCAGGAGCTCTATAGTGAAGGAGAGAGGAAAGATGCAGGAGCTCTATAGTGAAGGAGGGAGGGAACATGCAGGAGCTCTATAGTGAAGGAGAGGGGGAAGATGCAGGAGCTCTATAGTGAAGGAGAGAGGAAAGATGCAGGAGCTCTATAGTGAAGGAGGGAGGGAACATGCAGGAGCTCTATAGTGAAGGAGAGAGGGAAGATGCAGGAGCTCTATAGTGAAGGAGAGAGGAAAGATGCAGGAGCTCTATAGTGAAGGAGGGAGGGAAGATGCAGGAGCTCTATAGGGAAGGAGAGAGAGAAGATGCAGGAGCTCTATAGTGAAGGAGAGAGGGAAGATGCAGGAGCTCTATAGTAAAGGAGATAGGGAAGATGCAGGAGCTCTATAGTGAAGGAGGGAGGGAAAATGCAGGAGCTCTATAGTGAAGGAGAGAGAGAAGATGCAGGAGCTCTATAGTGAAGGAGAGAGAGAAGATGCAGGAGCTCTATAGTGAAGGAGAGAGGGAAGATGCCGGAGCTCTATAGTGAAGGAGGGAGGGAAGATGCAGGAGCTCTATAGTGAAGGAAGGAGGGAAGATGTTAGAGCTGTATAGTGAAGGAGGGAGGGAAGATGCGGCAGCTGTATAGTGAAGGAGAGAGGGAAGATGCAGGAGCTCTATAGTGAAGGAGAGAGGGAAGATGCAGGAGCTCTATAGTGAAGGAGAGAGAGAAGATGCAGGAGCTCTATAGTGAAGGAGAGAGAGAAGATGCAGGAGCTCTATAGTGAAGGAGAGAGAGAAGATGCAGGAGCTCTATAGTGAAGGAGGGAGGGAAGATGCAGGAGCTCTATAGTGAAGGAGGGAGGGAAGATGCTAGAGCTGTATAGTGAAGGAGGGAGGGAAGATGCTGGAGCTGTATAGTGAAGGAGGGAGGGAAGATGCGGGAGCTGTATAGTGAAGGAGAGAGGGAAGATGCAGGAGCTCTATAGTGAAGGAGAGAGAGAAGATGCTAGACCTCTATAGTGAAGGAGGGAGGGAAGATGCAGGAGCTCTATAGTGAAGGAGAGAGGGAAGATGCTAGACCTCTATAGTGAAGGAGGGAGGGAAGATGCTAGAGCTGTATAGTGAAGGAGGGAGGGAAGATGCGGGAGCTGTATAGTGAAGGAGAGAGGGAAGTGTTATGAGTGCAATCCAGTGACACAGTGTACCAGCGATCAGAGCACATACAATGATCTGACAATAACCCAAAAACAAAAGTACGAGCTCTGAGACGTGGAATCTCTGTAGACTGCAAACCTGAACCTATCCTAAACACAACTAAAGGTGGCTGTGGATTGCGCCTGACACTACCTAGGCAACTCGGCACAGCCAGAGAAACTGACTAGCCTGAAGATAGAAAATCAAGCCTGGCTTGCCTCAGAGAAATACCTCAAAGGAAAAGGCAGCCCCCCACATATAATGACTGTGAGTAAGATGAAAAGACAAAACGTAGGGATGAAATAGATTCAGCAAAGTGAGGCCCGATATTCTAGATAGAGCGAGGATAGTAAAGAGAACTTTGCAGTCTACAAAAAACCCTAAAGCAAAAACCACGCAAAGGGGGCAAAAAGACCCACCGTGCCGAACTAACGGCACGGCGGTACACCCTTTGCGTCTCAGAGCTTCCAGCAAAACCAAAAGACAAGCTGGACAGAAAAAATAGCAACAAAAAGCAAGAAGCACTTATCTAAGTAGAGCAGCAGGCCACAGGAAAGATCCAGGAGCTCAGATCCAATACTGGAACATTGACCAGGAGCAAGGAAGACAGAATCAGGTGGAGTTAAATAACGAAGCAGCTAACGAGCTCTGCAGAACACCTGAGGGAGGAAGCTTAGAAGCTGCAGTACCACTTGTGACCACAGGAGTGAATTCAGCCACAGAATTCACAACAGTACCTCCCCCTTGAGGAGGGGTCACCGAACCCTCACCAGAGCCCCCAGGCCGACCAGGATAAGCCACATGAAAGGCACGAACAAGATCTGGAGCATGGACATCAGAGGCAAAAACCCAGGAATTATCTTCCTGAGCATAACCCTTCCATTTAACCAGATACTGGAGTTTCCGTCTAGAAACACGAGAATCCAAAATTTTCTCCACAATATACTCCAATTCCCCCTCCACCAAAACCGGGGCAGGAGGCTCAACAGAAGGAACCATAGGTGCCACGTATCTCCGCAACAACGACCTATGGAATATATTATGTATGGAAAAGGAGTCTGGGAGGGTCAGACGAAAAGACACAGGATTGAGAATCTCAGAAATCCTATACGGACCAATAAAACGAGGTTTAAATTTAGGAGAGGAAACCTTCATAGGAATATGACGAGAAGATAACCAAACCAGATCCCCAACACGAAGTCGGGGACCCACACGGCGTCTGCGATTAGCGAAAAGTTGAGCCTTCTCCTGGGACAAGGTCAAATTGTCCACTACCTGAGTCCAGATCTGCTGCAACCTGTCCACCACAGAATCCACACCAGGACAGTCCGAAGACTCAACCTGTCCTGAAGAGAAACGAGGATGGAACCCAGAATTGCAGAAAAATGGAGAGACCAATGTAGCCAAGCTGGCCCGATTATTAAGGGCGAACTCAGCCAACGGCAAAAAGGACACCCAATCATCCTGGTCTGCAGAAACAAAACATCTCAGATATGTTTCCAAGGTCTGATTGGTTCGTTCGGTTTGGCCATTAGTCTGAGGATGGAAAGCCGAGGAAAAAGATAGGTCAATGCCCATCCTACCACAAAAGGCTCGCCAAAACCTTGAAACAAACTGGGAACCTCTGTCAGAAACAATATTCTCAGGAATGCCATGCAACCGAACCACATGCTGAAAGAACAAAGGTACCAAATCAGAGGAGGAAGGCAATTTAACCAAGGGCACCAGATGGACCATTTTAGAAAAGCGATCACAGACCACCCAAATGACTGACATCTTTTGAGAAACGGGAAGGTCAGAAATGAAATCCATCGAAATATGTGTCCAAGGCCTCTTTGGGACCGGCAAGGGCAAAAGCAACCCACTGGCACGTGAACAGCAGGGCTTAGCCCTAGCACAAATCCCACAGGACTGCACAAAAGTACGTACATCCCGTGACAGAGATGGCCACCAGAAGGATCTAGCCACTAACTCTCTGGTACCAAAGATTCCAGGATGACCAGCCAACACCGAACAATGAAGTTCAGAGATAACTTTACTAGTCCACCTATCAGGGACGAACAGTTTCTCCGCCGGACAACGATCAGGTTTATTCGCCTGAAATTTTTGCAACACTCGCCGCAAATCAGGGGAGATGGCAGACACAATGACTCCTTCTTTGAGGATACTCGCCGGCTCAGATGAACCCGGAGAGTCGGGCACAAAACTCCTAGACAGAGCATCCGCCTTCACATTTTTAGAGCCCGGAAGGTACGAAATCACAAAATCGAAGCGGGCAAAAAATAACGACCAACGGGCCTGTCTAGGATTCAAGCACTTGGCAGACTCGAGATAAGTAAGGTTCTTATGATCAGTCAATACTACCACGCGATGCTTAGCTCCTTCAAGCCAATGACGCCATTCCTCGAATGCCCACTTCATGGCCAGCAACTCTCGGTTGCCCACATCATAATTACGCTCAGCAGCCGAAAACTTCCTGGAAAAGAAAGCACATGGTTTCAACACTGAGCAACCAGAACCTCTCTGTGACAAAACCGCCCCTGCTCCAATCTCAGAAGCATCAACCTCGACCTGGAAGGGAAGAGAAACATCTGGTTGACACAACACAGGGGCAGAACAAAAACGATGCTTCAACTCCTGAAAAGCTTCCACAGCAGCAGAAGACCAATTAACCAAATCAGCACCCTTCTTGGTCAAATCGGTCAATGGTTTGGCAATGCTAGAAAAATTACAGATGAAGCGACGATAAAAATTAGCAAAGCCCAGGAATTTTTGCAGACTTTTCAGAGATGTCGGCTGAGTCCAATCCTGGATGGCTTGGACCTTAACCGGATCCATCTCGATAGTAGAAGGGGAAAAGATGAACCCCAAAAATGAAACTTTCTGCACACCGAAGAGACACTTTGATCCCTTCACAAACAAAGAATTAGCACGCAGGACCTGGAAAACCATTCTGACCTGCTTCACATGAGAGTCCCAATCATCTGAGAAGATCAAAATGTCATCCAAGTAAACAATCAGGAATTTATCCAGATACTCACGGAAGATGTCATGCATAAAAGACTGAAACACAGATGGAGCATTGGCAAGTCCGAACGGCATCACTAGATACTCAAAATGACCCTCGGGCGTATTAAATGCAGTTTTCCATTCATCTCCTTGCCTGATTCTCACCAGATTATACGCACCACGAAGATCTATCTTAGTGAACCAACTAGCCCCCTTAATCCGAGCAAACAAGTCAGATAACAATGGCAAGGGATACTGGAATTTAACAGTGATCTTATTAAGAAGGCGGTAATCAATACATGGTCTCAGCGAACCATCCTTCTTGGCTACAAAAAAGAACCCTGCTCCCAGTGGCGATGACGATGGGCGAATATGTCCCTTCTCCAGGGATTCCTTCACATAACTGCGCATAGCGGCGTGTTCAGGCACGGATAAATTAAATAAACGACCTTTAGGGAATTTACTACCAGGAATCAAATTGATAGCACAATCACAATCCCTATGCGGAGGTAGGGCATCGGACTTGGGCTCTTCAAATACATCCTGATAATCAGACAAGAACTCTGGGACCTCAGAAGGAGTAGATGACGAAATTGACAAAAATGGAACATCACCATGTACCCCCTGACAACCCCAGACCCCAAATGAAAAGGCAGCCCCCCACATATAATGACTGTGAGTAAGATGAAAAGACAAAACGTAGGGATGAAATAGATTCAGCAAAGTGAGGCCCGATATTCTAGATAGAGCGAGGATAGTAAAGAGAACTTTGCAGTCTAAAAAAAACCCTAAAGCAAAAACCACGCAAAGGGGGCAAAAAGACCCACCGTGCCGAACTAACGGCACGGCGGTACACCCTTTGCGTCTCAGAGCTTTCAGCAAAACCAAAAGACAAGCTGGACAGAAAAAATAGCAACAAAAAGCAAGAAGCACTTATCTAAGTAGAGCAGCAGGCCACAGGAAAGATCCAGGAGCTCAGATCCAATACTGGAACATTGACCAGGAGCAAGGAAGACAGAATCAGGTGGAGTTAAATAACGAAGCAGCCAACGAGCTCTGCAGAACACCTGAGGGAGGAAGCTTAGAAGCTGCAGTACCACTTGTGACCACAGGAGTGAATTCAGCCACAGAATTCACAACAGTACTGTTATGAGTGCAATCCAGTGACACAGTGTACCAGCGATCAGAGCACATACAGTGATCTGACAATAACCCAAAAACAAAAGTACGAGCTCTGAGACGTGGAATCTCTGTAGACTGCAAACCTGAACCTATCCTAAACACAACTAAAGGTGGCTGTGGATTGCGCCTGACACTACCTAGGCAACTCGGCACAACCTGAGAAACTGACTAGCCTGAAGATAGAAAATCAAGCCTGGCTTGCCTCAGAGAAATACCCCAAAGGAAAAGGCAGCCCCCCACATATAATGACTGTGAGTAAGATGAAAAGACAAAACGTAGGGATGAAATAGATTCAGCAAAGTGAGGCCCGATATTCTAGATAGAGCGAGGATAGTAAAGAGAACTTTGCAGTCTACAAAAAACCCTAAAGCAAAAACCACGCAAAGGGGGCAAAAAGACCCACCGTGCCGAACTAACGGCACGGCGGTACACCCTTTGCGTCTCAGAGCTTCCAGCAAAACCAAAAGACAAGCTGGACAGAAAAAATAGCAACAAAAAGCAAGAAGCACTTATCTAAGTAGAGCAGCAGGCCACAGGAAAGATCCAGGAGCTCAGATCCAATACTGGAACATTGACCAGGAGCAAGGAAGACAGAATCAGGTGGAGTTAAATAACGAAGCAGCTAACGAGCTCTGCAGAACACCTGAGGGAGGAAGCTTAGAAGCTGCAGTACCACTTGTGACCACAGGAGTGAATTCAGCCACAGAATTCACAACAGGGAAGATGCTAGACCTCTATAGTGAAGAAGGGAGGGAAGATGCAGGAGCTGTATAGTGAAGAAGGGAGTGAAGATACAGGAGCTCTATAGTGAAGGAGAGAGGGAAGATGCAGGAGCTGTATAGCGAAGGAGAGAGGGAAGATGCAGGAGCTGTATAGTGAAGAAGGGAGGGAAGATGCAGGAGCTCTATAGTGAAGGAGTGAGAAGATGCAGGAGCTGTATAGTGAAGGAGGGAGGGAAGATGCAGGAGCTCTATAGTGATGGAGAGAGGGAAGATGCAGGAGCTCTATAGTGAAGGAGTGAGAAGATGCAGGAGTTCGCTAGTGAAGGAGGGAGGGAAGATGCAGGAGCTCTATAGTGAAGGAGGGAGGGAAGATGCTGGAGCTCTATAGTGAAGGAGAGAGGGAAGATGCAGGAGCTCTATAGTGAAGGAGAGAGGGAATTTGCAGGAGCTCTATAGTGAAGGAGAGAGGGAAGATGCAGGAGCTGTATATTGAAGTAGAGAGGGAAGATGCAGGAGCTCTATAGTGAAGGAGGGAGGGAAGATGCTGCAGCTCTATAGTGAAGGAGGGAGGGAAGATGCAGGAGCTCTATAGTGAAGGAGAGAGGGAAGAAGCAGTAGCTCTATAGTGAAGGAGAGAGAGAAGATGCAGGAGTTCTATAGTGAAGGAGAGAGGGAAGATGCAGGAGCTCTATAGTGAAGGAGGGAGGGAAGACGCAGGAGCGCTATAGTGAAGGAGAGAGGGAAGATGCAGGAGCTCTATAGTGAAGGAGGGAGGGTAGAAGCAGGAGCGCTATAGTGAAGGAGAAAGGGAAGATGCAGGAGCTCTATAGTGAAGGAGAGAGGGAAGATGCTAGAGCTCTATAGTGAAGGAGAGAGAGAAGATGCAGGAGCTGTATAGTGAAGGAGAGAGCGAAGATGCAGGAGCTCTATAGTGAAGGAGAGAGGGAAGATGCAGGAGCTCTATAGTGAAGGAGGGAGGGAAGATGCTAGACCTCTATAGTGAAGGAGGGAGGGAAGATGCAGGAGCTCTATAGTGAAGGAGGGAGGGAAGAGCAGGAGCTCTATAGTGAAGGAGGGAGGGAAGATGCTGGATCTTTGTAGTGAAGGAGGGAAGATGCTGGAGCTGTATAATGAAGGAGGGAGGGAAGATGCAGGAGCTGAATAATGAAGGAGGGAGGGAATAAGCAGGAGCTGTATAGTGAAGGAGGGAGGGAAGATGCAGAAGCTGTATAGTGAAGGAGGGAGGGAAGATGCAGGAGCTCTATAGTGAAGGAGAGGGAAGAAGCAGGAGCGCTATAGTGAAGGAGTGAGGGAAGAAGCAGGAGCTCTATAGTGAAGGAGGGAGGGAAGAAGCAGGAGCGCTATAGTGAAGGAGAGGGAAGAAGCAGGAGCTCTATAGTGGAGGAGGGAGGGAAGAAGCAGGAGCTCTATAGTGAAGGAGGGAGGGAAGATGCAGGAGCTCTATAGTGGAGGAGGGAGGGAAGAAGCAGGAGCGCTATAGTGAAGGAAAGGGAAGATACAGGAGCTCTATAGTGGAGGAGGGAGGGAAGAAGCAGGAGCGCTATAGTGGAGGAGGGAGGGAAGAAGCAGGAGCGCTATAGTGAAGGAGAGGGAAGAAGCAGGAGCGCTATAGTGAAGGAGTGAGGGAAGATGCAGGAGCTCTATAGTGAAGGAGAGAGGGAAGATGCTGGATCTTTGTAGTGAAGGAGGGAAGAAGCAGGAGCTCTATAGTGAAGGAGGGAGGGAATATGCTGGAGCTCTATAGTGGAGAAGGAAGATGGTTGGATGTTGTTCTCTTATCCTGTCACATGGGTTTTCCCCTTTATTTTCTCTGGTTTCTCGTCTGACCGTGCTGAGGACCGGCTGCTGTGATGGGTGAGCATCTGGGGGATGACATGGAGCGTTATAGGCTGGCAGTAGGACATCTGCCCGTTGACCCTTCTCATATTATGGGCTATGCTCTTGGAGCTTTGTAATCAGTCTTTTACAGTAATGGGGTTAGGTTTGGGCTTTATGAATTTGCAGGAATGTGCAGTTCACATGTTTCTCCACATGTGAGCGCTGGTCATCCCCCTATGACTGTTGTGACTGTACCCCAGGTTTAGTCCTGTGTCGGGTTATCATCTCTTTGAGCAGATCCATGCTATGGATGAATCCAGCCACAGTGTCTGGTTCTGGAAAGGGTGAAGGATCTGCTCTGGCTTGGAATTATCTCTATTTCTGTGCCCAAGAGTTGTAATCTTCACTGCTAATCATGTAGGAAAACAAAACAAGCACACCTCTGTTTTGTTTTTGCATATTGTTGAAAAGTAATGTTTTTTGTAAAATGTACGGCTTGAACATAATGCAACGATGCAAGACTCACAGATACATGAGAAATTACTGCAGGACACAACGATGGAAGGCACAACGCAGAAGACAATGACACGACGCAGGACACATGGAGGCAAGACACAAAGCAGGAGACAATAACTCAAGACGCAGGACAAATGGAGGCAAGACACAAAGCAGGAGAGAATAACACAAGACGCAGGACACATGGAGGCAAGACACAAAGCAGGAGAGAATAACAACACGCAGAACACATGGAGGCAAGACACAACGCTCGAGACAATGACACAAGACGCAGGACACATGGAGGCAAGACACAAAGCAGGAGACAATAACTCAAGACGCAGAACACATGGAGGCAAGACACAACGCTCGAGACAATAACTCAAGACGCAGGACAAATGGAGGCAAGACACAAAGCAGGAGAGAATAACAAGACGCAGGACACATGGAGGCAAGACACAAAGCAGGAGAGAATAACAACACGCAGAACACATGGAGGCAAGACACAACGCTCGAGACAATGACACAAGACGCAGGACACATGGAGGCAAGACACAAAGCAGGAGACAATAACACAACACGCAGAACACATGGAGGCAAGACAATGCAGGAGACAATAACACAAGACGCAGAACACATGGAAGCAAGACACAACGCAGGCGACAATGACACAAGACGCAGAACACATGGAGGCAAGACACAACGCAGGAGACAATGACACAAGATGCAGAACACATGGAGGCAAGACACAACGCCGGAGACAATGACACAAGATGCAGAACACATGGAGGCAAGACACAACGCAGGCGACAATGACACAAGACGCAAAACACATGGAGGCAAGACACAACGCAGGAGACAATGACACAAGATGCAGAACACATGGAGGCAAGACACAACACGGGAGACAGTGACAGAAGACGCATGACACATGGAGGCAAGACACAACGCAGGAGACAATAACACAAGACGCAGGACACATGGAGGCAAGACACAACGCAGGAGACAATGACACAAGACGCAGAACACATGGAGGCAAGACACAACGCAGGAGACAATGACAGAAGATGCAAGACAGAAGACGCATGACACATGTAGGCAAGAGACAACGTAGGAGACATTGACACCAGGTGCACAACAGAAGACGCAGGACACATGGAGGCAAGACACAACGCAGGAGACAATGACACAAGACGCAGAACACATGGAGGCAAGACACAATGCAGGAGACAATGATAGAAGATGCAGAACGCATAGAGGCAAGACACAACGCAGGAGACAATGACACAAGACGCAGGACACATGGAGGCAAGACACAACGCAGGAGACAATAACACAAGACGCAGGACACATGGAGGCAAGACACAACGCAGGAGACAATGACACAAGACGCAGAACACATGGAGGCAAGACACAACGCAGGAGACAATGACAGAAGATGCAAGACAGAAGACGCATGACACATGTAGGCAAGAGACAACGTAGGAGACATTGACACCAGGTGCACAACAGAAGACGCAGGACACATGGAGGCAAGACACAACGCAGGAGACAATGACACAAGACGCAGAACACATGGAGGCAAGACACAACGCAGGAGACAATGATAGAAGATGCAGAACGCATAGAGGCAAGACACAACGCAGGAGACAATGACACAAGACGCAGGACACATGGAGGCAAGACACAACGCAGGAGACAATAACACAAGACGCAGGACACATGGAGGCAAGACACAACGCAGGAGACAATGACAGAAGATGCAGAACGCATAGAGGCAAAACACAACGCAGGAGACAATAACACAAGACGCAGGACACATGGAGGCAAGACACAACGCAGGCGACAATGACACAAGACGCAGAACACATGGAGGCAAGACACAAAGCAGGAGACAATGACACAAGACGCAGAACACATAGAAGCAAGACACAAAGCAGGAGACAATAACACAACACGCAGAACACATGGAGGCAAGACAATGCAGGAGACAATGACACAAGACGCAGGACACATGGAGGCAAGACACAACGCAGGAGACAATGACACAAGACGCAGAACACATGGAGGCAAGACACAACGCAGGAGACAATGACAGAAGACGCAGGACACATGGAGGCAAGACACAACGCAGGAGACAATGACAGAAGATGCAAGACAGAAGACGCATGACACATGTAGGCAAGAGACAACGTAGGAGACATTGACACCAGGTACACAACAGAAGACGCAGGACACATGGAGGCAAGACACAACGGAAGAGATGACAACATGATACAGGACACAACAATGCAGGAGACAACGATGCAGAAGATATTGATTAGGTAACAAGATTGGATTTTTGGCGGGATACAAAACCATGGTTTGAAGGAGGTGAAAGGCAATGTTCACATGTCCAGTAGTGATCGTCCAGAACGGATCCAGCCGGACGCAGTGAGTTCTGAAGACACAACTTTTTTGTCCTTTTTAAAAAATCTAATTTCAGCTGGATCCGTTTTTTTAAACATTGAAGTCTATGGAAGAAGGATCCGTTAATCATCCATTGTCTTTCTTTTATTTGTACAGGATCAGTTTTTTGCCTAGTGGTCAGTTTCATATGGGAGAACAACCGATGGCTAATTAATGGATCCGGATGATTACTGGACATGTGGCTATAGTGTAAGACTGCAGACTTGGATCTCAGCAATGAGAAAGGGACGGTCTCACTAAACATTGTTTTCATGATAGTTACATGTGATGGTGCAGATCTGGATGTGATTGGAGGATAATAATGTATATAATGTCCTGGTAGATCCATATATAATTACAAATATTACAGATTGAGAGTCCGCAGTGTTGATACCTTTTAATGGCTGAGGGAACAGATGGTGGAAAATGTCAGGTTTGGAGACTCCTCTTCATCAGGCCTAGAGAGCCCTGCGGAGTCTCCAGAGTGGATGTTTCTTACCAGCTTTCCCCTTTCTATTATTTTTCTTGGTACAAAGATTTATTTGTCTTATATAATTACTGAACTGTAGGAAATGTTTTTGGCGTTTCACTTACGGATTTGATAGGTGAAGGTGGGCTTCGGGGGATGTGATGAGCGTGACCCGGGAAGGTCAGGCAGTGATTAATAGATTGGTAAGGAATGCGATGAAAGTGATCCCACCGTCTCCTGCTGCGTGGTCCCTGTCCGGTGACATCAGGTGTTGGACGATCAGGTTCTCAGCTTCAGATGTCCTTGGTGTTACCCTCATCTTGTGTTACACGTGTTGATGATCCATAATTATTTGCATTATGGAGAATTGCAGCGTGCTATAGCCATTGCAGATCCATTGATAACGTCCTGCATTATGTTCTGTGGACCTGGGAGAAATGCAGGACGTGACATTATTGGCAGCCAGAACCAGTCTACTTGGGCGTGGGTACAAAGGTGACATCTCAATGGGTGGCCCCTGCTTCATTTTCAGATGACGTCTCTTGCTCGCTGCCACTAACGGCAGGGATCCAACCTACTATCCTGACTCCCGGCTGAGAAACTCCGGGAAAAGGACACCAGTCTTGCAATACAAGGGTGAGATGGCAGCCACCTGCCTTCTGATGCCTCTCCCAGTAGAGTGGACCTTTACTAGTTGTAATGGCAGCTCTTAGGCAGAGCTGAGTTCATGAATGAATTTCCAAGTGAGAATCCGTTATGTGGAGCCGCCACCGTTCGTACTGCGTACAGCTGATTGCATGCCCTGGGAGCGCTCACTGATGGCTGAATTGGACGTAATCAACAATATAAGAACATTGTGGGCATGAATTGGCTATTTACTAAGAAGAAGAAGCCAAAGACTGACTTATTAGAAGACAGGAGAGTGCCAAGGGTTTGGAGGGTCTCGTAGCGGGGGGGCCATGTAGCTGCACTGACCCATGCAGTCATTTGTGCTCCAATTTTGGATATTTTTTGGACCTTGTATATAAGGAGAGCTCGGCTCAATGGATGCGATAAAAGGAAGACTCCACAGGAGGAGTGTCACAGAAAATGTTAAAAATCCTTGCAGCCCTCCTGTCTCCCCTCCTGTTATCGAGCATTTGTCATGAGGAGCTGGGAGCTCGCAGTCACACCTGTGTGTGTGTGTAAAATGGCAGGGACACCGAGAGGACGCAGACTCTACAATGCAAGGATTACTGTGGATGGCGAAAAGGATGTGTATTGTCCCCACACGGAGAGACAGGAAAAGACTAGTAGATCAGAAGATGATCCGAGAACCTCTGACGCCCAGCGCCACATGGAAAGTGGAATATCGGAATGTATCCATCCGACATTAATGAGACGCATATTGTCGGCACCGGGACAACGAGGCCCCAAATCCAGAAGGGCCATATAACCACCAGCAGATAAGCCATGTTTGGCCTTAGGCCGTGTGCACACGCTGCAGATTTGTCTGTGGAATTTTCTGTGCAGATTCTGCATCTCTTGGCAGGAAACGTAGGTAAAAATCCGCACGGATTTGATGCAGATTTGCGTGCGTTTTTGTAAGCTAAATAAAGCTCTATTATTTAACAATAAAAAAGAATTGTGATGTCATGTCTGATCCAACCTCTTCATTTAGGAACGCCATTGAAGAGTAATGTTTACACACAGAAAGATAGATGGATAGATAGATGATTGATAGATGATAGAGATAGATAATAGATAGATAATATATACAGTACAGAGCAAAAGTTTGGACACACCTCATTAAAAGATTTTTCTGTATTTTCATGACTATGAAAATTGTACATTCACACTGAAGGCATCAAAACTATGAATTAACACATGTGGAATTATATACTTAACAAAAAAGTGTGAAACAACTGAAATTATGTCTTATATTCTAGGTTCTTCACAGTAGCCACCTTTTGCTTTGATTACTGCTTTGCACACTCTTGGCATTCTCTTGATGAGCTTCTAGAGGTAGTCACCGGGAATGGTCTATCAACAATCGTGAAGGAGTTCCCAGAGATGCTTAGCACTTGTTGGCCCTTTTGCCTTCACTCTGCGTCCAGCTCACCCCAAACCATCTCGATTGGGTTCAGGTCTGGTGACTGTGGAGGCCAGGTCATCTGGGGTAGCATCCCATCACTCTCCTTCTTGGTCAAATAGCCCTTACACAGCCTGGAGGTGTTTGGGGTCATTGTCCTGTTAAAAAATAAATGATGGTCCAACTAAACACAAACCAGATGGAATAGCATGCCGCTGCAGGATACTATGGTTGCCATGCTTGTTCAGTATGCCTTCAATGTTGAATAAATCCCCAACAGTGTCACCAGCAAAGCCCCCCACACCATCACACCTCCTCTTCCATGCTTCACGGTGGGAACCAGGCATGTAGACTCCACAAAGACACGGTGGTTGGAACCAAAGAGCTAAAATTTGGACTTATCAGACCAAATCACAGATTTCCACTGTTCTAATGTCCATTCCTTGTGTTCTTTAGCCCAAACACGTCTCTTCTGCTTGTTGCCTGTCCTTAGCAGTGGTTTCCTAGCAGCTATTTTACCATGAAGGCCTGTTGCACAAAGTCGCCTCTTAACAGTTGTTGTAGAGATGTGTCTGCTGCTAGAACTCTGTGTGGCATTGACCTGGTCTCTAATCTGAGCTGCTGTTAACCTGCGATTTCTGAGGCTGGTGACACGGATAAACTTATCCTCAGAAGCAGAGGTGACTCTTGGTCTTCCTTTCCTGGGGCGGTCCTCATGTGAGCCAGTTTCTTTGTAGCTCTTGATGGTTTTTGCCACTGCACTTGGGGGACACTTTCAAAGTTTTCCCAATTTTTCGGACTGACTGACCTCATTTCTTAAAGTAATGATGGACACTCGTTTTTCTTTACTTAGCAGCTTTTTTCTTGCCATAATACAAATTCTAACAGTCTATTCAGTAGGACTATCAGCTGTGTATCCACCAGGCTTCTGCACAACACAACTGATGGTCCCAACACCATTTATAAGGCAAGAAATCCCACTTATTAAACCTGACAGGGCACACATGTGAAGGGAAAACAATTTCCAGTGACTACCTCTTGAAGCTCATCAAGAGAATGCCAAGAGTGTGCAAAATATTTAGAATTGAGAGTCCTCAGTGGTTGATACCTTTTAATGGCTAACTGAAAAGATGGTAACAAATTGCAGCTTTCGAGACTACATACGTCTCTTCATCAGGCAAAGACTAAAACAAATTCTGAAGAATCACATACAGTATTTATGCACAACATAGTATAGAAAAAAAAAAAAACATGGATAAGCCAGTTTTTTTTTCTGTATTATGTATACTATGTTGTCTCGAAAGCTGCAATTTATTACCATCTTTTCAGTTCGCCATTAAAAGGTATCAACCACTGCGGACTCTCAATTCTAAATATTTTTCTATCTACTGGCGAACACGGTACCAAGATATGTTTCTTTCCTGTAAGAGTGTGCAAAGCAGTCATCAAAGCAAAAGGTGGCTACTTTGAAGAACCTAGAATATAAGACATATTTTCAGTTGTTTCACACTTTTTTGTTAAGTATATAATTCCACATGTGATAATTCATAGTTTTGATGCCTTCAGTGTGAATGTACAATTTTCATAGTCATGAAAATACAGAAAAATCTTTAAATGAGAAGGTGTGTCCAAACTTTTGCTCTGTACTGTAGATAATAGATGATTGATAGAGATAATAATCTTTATATAGCGCCAACATATTCCGCAGCGCTTTACAGTTTAACAGTTTCAAACACAACAGTCATAAGTAACAACGTTAATAATACAATAATTAAAGCAAAATAAGCCGCCCCTGCTGGTGAGAGCTTACAATCTACAATGAGGAGGGGGAGATACAAAGCACAGGTGTGTATTTACAATGATGTATTTACAATGATGGTCCGGCCATCTTCAGGGGGTGGGGGGTAGATGGAGATAGTGAATGGGCTACACACACACACAGACATAACATGACTTTGATTACTGAATGTGATAGGCCGCTCTGAACAAATGTGTTTTGAGCGAGCGCCTAAAACTATGCAAATTCTGGCTGGTCCTAATATCTTGGGGTAGAGCATTCCAGAGGATTGGTGCAGCATGGGAGAAGTCTTGGAGTCGGGAGTGGAAGGTACGGATTAGTGCAGAGGTTAATCGAAAGTCATTTGCAGAGCGCAGTGGTCTGCTGATAGACAGAAATGAGGGAGGAGATGTAAGGGGGGCCGCACTGTGGAGGGCTTTGTGGGTGAGAACAAGTACTTTGAATTGGATCCTGTAATGAATGGGTAGCCAGTGTAATGACTGGCGAAGAGCAGACGCGTCCGAGTAACGATTAGCCAGATGGACGACCCTGGCTGCTGCATTAAGGATGGACTGGAGAGGGGAAAGTCGCGTGAGGGGGAGGCCAATTAATAGAGCGTTGCAGTAGTCCAGGCGGGAGTGGATCAGGGCGACAGTGAGAGTCTTGTTTACATGGTGAGAAAAGGGCGGATTCTAGAGATGTTCTTTAGGTGTAAGCAGCACAAGATAGATAATAGGTAAATAGATAATAGATACATAAATAGATATATACCAAGCCCGATATTTAGTAATAAACATAATAAAATAGTACATAAATGCTGGCACTCGGGTTCAGAGCATTCAGATACATACAAATACATGCAGCTGCACTCTTCGGTCCGAGTGCCGGTAGCAGTGCCGGGTATTGAGGTGTGAGACTTGTGCAAGTTTCTCGCAAGTGTGATCCCGGCCTTAAACACAATATCTGTTTAATTTAAAAAGCTGTATATTTAGCCTTTACTGGCTATTAAAGGGAAGCTGTCACCCCGAAAATCGCAGGTGAGGTAAGCCCACCGGCATCAGGGGCAGCATTCTGTAATGCTGTAGATAAGCCCCGATGTTACCTGAAAAAGGAGAAAAAGACGTTATATTATACTCACCCAGGGGCGGTCCCGCTGCTGGTCAGGTCGGATGGGCATCTCTGGTCCGCTGCGGCGCCTCCCATCTTCATTACAAGACGTCCTCTTCTGATCTTCAGCCACGGCTCCGGCGCAGGCGTACTTTGCCCTGTTGAGGGCAGACAAAGTACTGCAGGCGCCGGGCCTCTGACCTTTCCGGCGCCTGCGCACTGCAGTACTATCCTCTGCACCCAAAAAGAGGGCAGAGCAAAGTACGCCTGCGCCGGAGCCGTGGCTGAAGATCAGAAGAGGACGTCTTGTAATGAAGATGGGAGGCGCCGCAGCGGACCAGAGACGCCCAACTGACCTGACCAGCAGCGGGACCGCCCCTGGGTGAGTATAATCTAACGTCTTTTTCTCCTTTTTCAGGTAACATCGGGGGCTTATCTACAGCATTACAGAATGCTGTAGATAAGCCCCTGATGCCGGTGGGCTTACCTCACCCGCGATTTTCGGGGTGACAGGTTCCCTTTAAAATAGGGGGACCCCCCCCCAATAAAATGACGTGGGGTCCCCCTATAATTAATAGCCAGAAAAGGCTATGCAGACAGCTGCGGGCTGATATTCATATCCTAGGAAGGGGCTATGGATATTGCCCCCCCCTGGCTACAAACACCCCTTCACAACCCCCCAGAAATGGCGCTTCTCTAAGATGCCCCAGTTCTGGCACTTAGCCTGTCTCTTCCCACTGCCCTGTAGAGGTGGCATATGGGGTAATATTTGTGGGGTTAATGTCACCTTTGTATTGTAAGGTGACATCAAGCCAGCTTAATACAAATAGAGAACAAGACCAGCACATCCAAGCTAGTGTGAACAGGCGCCAACCAAAATAACACATAAATTGAAAAACGATGAAGGGCACACTTATTTATCAAGAATGATTGCTCTAGAACATTGAAAATGAATTACTGCCATAGAAAATAGGAAAAAGGCTCTATATGATGTACACATGAAATAATGATCTGCAAAAATTCCTATGAAAAAAGGAATTGGCCAATGTATGTGAGCCCAATTGCCACGTTAAGGCGTCCTTCATAATTGGGGCCCTGTCCTGTTTTGTCACCTCTCCTGGGCAAAAACGTCTACAATTTATGGGTCAGGATTGGACCAGCTAACTACTTAAAATCACGTGTGGCTCTTGGGAGTGGGAGTGCAGATGTCCAAAAAGGCTTAATACAAGCTAGTGTGAACAGGCGCCAACCAAAAAAACATAGGTTGAAAAACTATCAAGTTTGCACCATTATTTACCAGGAATGATTACTCTAGAACAGTGTTTCTCGCAGGCACATCCGCAGCAAATACGCAGATCTTTTTAAATCTGTGGTTTTGCTACGGATTTGCCTGACTCAATGGAAGTCAATGGGTGCGGAAACGCTGCAGATCTCCAAAAAGAATTGACATGCTGTAGAAAATAAAATGCTGCAAATCCGCGCGTTTTTTTCCGCAGCATGTGCACAACATTTCTCAATTTCCCATTGACTAACATTGATCCAATTCCGCACATCCAAATACGATGCGGAAAATGCATCAAAATGCGCAATGTGTGCACATAGCCTTAGCGTAGCTAAAATCCCGATAGGAAAGATGACATCGGTCTCAAACTTCTGCAGTCATCTTACGAGGAGTTATTACGCAAATTGGGATTGCCTAAAATTATGAAGGGCTGAGTCCGGCCCACAACCGGCCCTTGTGAGGTCATTGTAGAGGGGTGTGTGGGTGAGACTCAGGGTCTGATAAAAGATCGATCCCAATTATCAGCGTTCATGCAGAGAGTTACATGTCATGTATGCAGGGGCCCTGTTATTCACAGACCAATCGAGGCGCTCTCCTTCAGCTAAACTGAATCGTCTCTGTGATGGGTGTAGTAAGTTCTTCTGTTAATCCTTTTTATTTTATGTAGCTGTTTATGCTGTACTAGATGGTGGCCCGATTCTAACGCATCGGGTATTCTAGAATATGTATGTATGTATATAGCAGCCACATAGTATATAGCACAGGCCACGTAGTATATAGGGGCCATGTAGTATATAGCAGACAAATACTACGTGGCCTGTGCTATATACTACATGGCTGCTATATACATACATATTGTAGAATACCCGATGCATTAATACAGGCCACGCAATATATAACAGTGGCCACGCAGTATATAACACAGCCACACACTATATAACACAGCCCACGCAGTATATGGCAGCCACGCAGTATATAACACAGGCGACGTAGTATATAATACAGCCCACGCAGTATATAACAGTGGCCACGTAATATATAGCACAGCCCACGCAGTATATAACACAGGCCACGCAGTATATAGCAGCCACGCAGTATATAACACAGGCGACATAGTATATAACACAGGCGACGTAGTATATAATAGAGCCCACGCAGTATATAACAGTGGCCACGTAATATATAGCACAGCCCACGCAGTATATAACACAGCCCACGCAGTATATAGCAGCCACGCAGTGTATAACACAGGCGACATAGTATATAACACAGGCCACGCAGTATATAACACTGGCCACGTAATATATGGTACAGCCCACGCAGTATGTAACAGTGGCCACGTAATATATAGCACAGCCCACGCAGTATATAGCAGCCACGTAGTATATAACGCAGCCCACATAGTATATAACACTGCCTATGTAGTATATAGCAGCCACGCGGTATCAAACAGCCCACGTAGTATACAGCAGTGTGGGCACTTATCCCTGCTAAAAAAAATAATTAAAAAATAGTTATATACTCACCCCTTGGGATCCAGCGAATCTCTGACGATACGCGCGCGGCTGTCGCCATCTTCCGTTCCCAGGATGCATTGCAAAATTACCCAGATGACTTAGCAGTCTCGCGAGACCGCTAAGTCTTCTGGGTAATTTCGCAATGCATCGCCGGGAACGGAAGATGGCGGCAGGCGCGAGCGGCTCGGCGGACTACGGAGGGTGAGTATAGCAGGTTTTTTGTTTTTTTATTATTTTTAACATTACATTTTTTTACTATTGATGCCGCATAGGCAGCATCAATAGTAAAAAGTTGGGGACACACAGGGTTAATAGCGGTTACGGAGTGCGTTACCCGCGGCATAACGCGGTCCGTTACCGCCGGCATTAACCCTGTGTGAGCGGTGACTGGAGGGGAGTATGCGGGCACCGGGCAGTGACTGCGGGGAGTACACAGCGGCCATTTTCTTCCGGACTGTGCCCGTCACTGATTAGTCGTGGCTGTTTTGCCGGGACCAATCAGCGACTTGGTATATACCTGTGTCATCTCCCCTGTATATAGTATATATGTGTGTGTCATCTCCTCCTGTATATAGTATATACCTGTATGTCATCTCCTTTATATAGTATATACGTGTGTTATCTCCTCCTGTATATAGTATATACGTGTGTCATCTCCTCCTGTATATAGTATATACGTGTGTCATCTGCTCCCGTATATAGTATATATGTGTGTCATCTGCTCCCGTATATAGTATATACGTGTGTCATCTGCTCCTGTATATAGTATATACCTGTGTGTCATCTCCTGTATATAGTATATACCTGCTGTGTGTCATCTCCCCTGTATATAGTATATACCTGTATGTCATCTCCCCTGTATATAGTATATACCTGTGTGTCATCTCCTCCTGTATATAGTATATATACCCGTGTCATTTCCTCCTGTATATAGTATATACCTGTGTCATCTCTCCTGTATATAGTATATACCTGTGTGTCATCTCCTCCTTTATATAGTATATACCTGTGTGTCATCTCTCCTGTATATAGTATATACCTGTGTGTCATCTCTCCTGTATATAGTATATATCTGTGTGTCATCTCCCCTGTATATAGTATATACCTGTGTGTCATCTCCTCCTGTATTAGACCTCGTTGACACGTTATTTGCTCAGTATTTTTACCTCAGTATTTGTAAGATAAATTGGCAGCCTGATAAATCCCCAGCCAACAGGAAGCCCTCCCCCTGGCAGTATATATTAGCTCACACATACACATAATAGACAGGTCATGTGACTGACAGCTGCCGTATTTCCTATATGGTACATGTGTTGCTCTTGTAGTTTGTCTGCTTATTAATCAGATTTTTAGTTTTGAAGGATAATACCAGACTTGTGTGTGTTTTAGGGCGAGTTTCATGTGTCAAGTTGTGTGTGTTGAGTTGCGTGTGGCGACATGCATGTAGCGACTTTTTGTGTGTCGAGTTGCATGTTACAGGTTAATGTAGCAAGTTGTGTGCAGCAAGTTTTGCGCATGGCGAGTTTTGCGCATGGCGAGTTATATGTGTGGTGCGTTTTGAGTATGTGCAAGTTTTGTGTGAGGCAACGTTTGCATGTGTTGCAACTTTTGTGCATGTGGCAATTTTTCCGCGTGTGCAAGTTTTGCGTGTGGCGAGTTTTCCATGAGGTGAGTTTTGCACGTGTGGCGAGTTTTGCGTGAGCCTATTTTTGCACGTGGCGTGTTTTGCGCGTGGTGAGTTTTGAGCGGCGACTTTTGTGTTTCGACTTTTATGTGGCGAGGTTGGTGTATGTGTGGTGAAATGTGTGCTGAGGGTGGTATGTGTTCAAGCACGTGGTAGTGTGTGGCGCATTTTGTGTGTGTTAATATCCCTGTGTGTGGTGAGTATCCCATGTCGGGACCCCTCCTTAGTAACTGTACGGTATATACTCTTTGGCGCCATCGCTCTCACTCCTTAAGTCCCCCTTGTTCACATCTGGCAGCTGTCAATTTGCCTCCAACACTTTTCCTTTCACTTTTTTCCCCATTATGTAGATAGGGGCAAAATTGTTTGGTGAATTGGAATGCGCGGGGTTAAAATTTCACCTTACAACATAGCCTATGACGCTCTCAGGGTCCAGACGTGTGACTGTGCAAAATTTTGTGGCTGTAGCTGCGACGGTGCAGATGCCAATCCCAGACATACATACATACATACATACACACATAAACACACACACACATTCAGATATATATATTAGATTGTTTTGTCCCCTTTGTAAAATCTTTGTATATTTTTCATAAACACTGCTTCCCTTTGGATTAAATATGAAATGTAATAGATCTGTTCCTTTTGTTCTGTAAACTACGCCTCGAAGCCATTAGCTACCGTTTTAACTGTGTCTAACCGACCAAAACAGATTAATGGTGGCGGCGAATAGTCTGGGGTTGTCAGAGGTAGCTGTGACCATACCAGGGTGTGTACACATAGTCCATGTGTTGGAATCTGGAGGTGTATACGCCTTACGTTCTCGGGTAAATTTCTGGCAGCCGGCCTAGTGGTGCGAACAGGCTGCGGCCTTCTCTGTTGATTGTCGGCCAATCGTGTAATTGTCCGGGCGATAGGGGGCAGCAGAGAGCGGCTCGCTCCAGAGATCAGAGCGGGTGGTACTGGTGACCTTCCCAGCCTGTGACATCAAGGGATTTCAGGGATTAAGAAAGTCCTGACAATATACGGGATCCCTGACAAGGAGTCACCATCATCTATGTCTAGAAGAGTGGTTCTTTCACTGTCGAGAGAATTGAGCATTGTCTGTTCTTTGGTTTAGCGTCATCCCTAGAATAATGGAAAAGATTGAAAATATGTAGGTAGCTGGTAACCTGTACACCACCGTCATGGAGGTGGCTGCAAGGATTCAAATCTACTCTCTTGGAGTAACATCCATTGTCCTAGAAGGAGCTGAAGAGGGAACTGGGAAGACGTGCACCCACTGTCCTGGAGAGAGCTGGGACGATGTGTATCCTCTGTTCTGGGGGGAGCTGAGAAGATGCAGAGTCGTTGTCTTATAGGGAGCTGAGAAGATGCAGAGTCGTTGTCTTATAGGGAGCTGGGAAGATGAGCATCCCACGTGCTGGAGGGAGTTGAGATTATGTGCATCCATTGTCCTGGAGAGAGGTAGAAATTCAAAAACTGCAGAATTGTTGTCCTAGAGGGAACTGGGAAAATGTGCATCTACTGTGCTGAAAGGAGCTGAGATAATACAGATTCTCTGTCGTAGGCCTTCACCCTTTAACTCATGTACAGGATTTTAGTGGAGTTGTCCTGTGCTTGTGGGGTCACTGTAGTTACACTGTTCCTTGTGTCCAGTACGGTCACTGCATGGTTGATCTCTTTTCTGTTCCAGTGCTCCCGGGAGGTTGCAGAATCCAGGTCGTTTGGCCGGGCAAAGTTCCACTCCTCAGACGTTTAGACAAACTCCTGAAAGCACAAAAGAAGTGAAAAGCCATGTTCCCCCATCCCAGCAGGCATCTGACGTCTCCAGGAGGACACTGCAGGTGGAAAGCAGGGGTCACCGAACAGGAAGGTCACCCTCAGTATCTCCAGACAGAGGCACCACTCCAACCTCGCCCTACTCAGTTCCGCAGATCGCCCCACTCCCCAGCAGCACGCTTTGCCCTATTTGCAACACAACAGACCTCACTTCCTCTCCGAACCAGCCAAACTTCAACACGTGCACGCAGTGTCACAACGAGGTGTGCAACCAGTGCGGCTTCAACCCCAACCCTCATCTGACAGAGGTAAGAGCGCACAATGTGTGTCCTGGGCTACTCCCTGCCCGAATTTCTGCAGCTGCTCGCTGCTCCCTGCCCCATTTGCTTCCTGCAGCTGCTCGCTGCTTCTTGCCCCATTTGCTTCCTGCAGCTGCTCGCTGCTTCCTGCCCCATTTGCTTCCTGCAGCTGCTCCCCGCTTCCTGCCCCATTTGCTTCCTGCAGCTGCTCGCTGCTTCCTGCCCCATTTGCTTCCTGCAGCTGCTCGCTGCTTCCTGCCCCATTTGCTTCCTGCAGCTGCTCGCTGCTCCCTGCCCCATTTGCTTCCTGCAGCTGCTCGCTGCTTCCTGCCCCATTTGCTTCCTGCAGCTGCTCGCTGCTTCCTGCCCCATTTGCTTCCTGCAGCTGCTCGCTGCTTCCTGCCCCATTTGCTTCCTGCAACTGCTCGCTGCTCCCTGCCCCATTTGCTTCCTGCAGCTGCTCGCTGCTTCCTGCCCCATTTGCTTCCTGCAGCTGCTCACTGCTCCCTGCCCCATTTGCTTCCTGCAGCTGCTCATTGCTCCCTGCCCCATTTGCTTCCTGCAGCTGCTCACTGCTCCTGCCCCATTTGCTTCCTGCAGCTGCTCGCTGCTTCCTGACCCATTTGCTTCCTGCAGCTGCTCATTGCTCCCTGCCCCATTTGCTTCCTGCAGCTGCTCGCTGCTCCTGCCCCATTTGCTTCCTGCAGCTGCTCGTCGCTTCCTGCCCCATTTGGTTCGTGCAACTGCTTCCTGCCCCATGCTGCTCCCTGCAGCTACTCGCTGCTTCCTTCCCGTTGCTTCTTGCAGCTGCTTGATGATCACTGCCCCTTGCTTGTCTCTGCATCTGCCAGCTGCTTCCTGCCTTGTGCTGCTCACTGCTCCCTGCCCGGTCCTGCTCCCTATCCTGTGCTGCTTCCTGCCCCACGTTGCTCCCTTCCCCATGTTTCTAACTACACTGTGCTGTTTCCTGCCCCATCCTGCTCCCTGCCCTGCGCTGCTCCCTTCTCCGTGTTGCTAGGTTCCCTGTGCTGCTCCCTGCTCCATCCTTTTCCCTGCCCTGCGCTGCTCCCTTCTCCGTGTTGCTAGGTTCCCTGTGCTGCTCCCTGCTCCATCCTTTTCCCTGCCCCACGCTGCTCCCTTCACCGTGTTGCTAGGTTTCCTGCCCCATCTTGCTTCCTGCCCCATCCTGCTTTCTGCCCCATCCTGCTCCTTGCCCCGCGCTGCTCCCTTCCCCGTGTTGCTAGGTTTCCTGCGCTGCTTCCTGCCCCGTCCTGCTTCCTGCAACGTCCTGCTTCCTGCCCCTTCCTGCTCCCTTCCCTGTGCTGCTTCCTGCCCCATGCTGCTCCCTGCCCTGTGCTGCTCCTTGCCCCACGCTGCTCCCTTCCCCGTGTTGCTAGGTTCCCTGCGCTGCTCCCTGCCCTGTCCTGCTCCCTGCCCTACGCTGTTCCCTTCCCCGTGTTGCTAGGTTCCCTGTGCTGCTCCCTTCCCCGTGTTGCTAGGTTTCCTGCGCTGCTTCCTGCCCCATCCTGCTTCCTGCCCCATGCTGCTCCCTTTCCCGTGTTGCTAGCTGCCCCGTCCTGCTTCTTGCCCCGTCCTGCTTCCTGCCCCGTCCTGCTTCCTGCCCCGTCCTGCTTCCTGCAACGTCCTGCTTCCTGCCCCTTTCTGCTCCCTTCCCTGTGCTGCTTCCTGCCCCATGCTGTTCTGTGTCCTGTGCTGCTTCCTGCCCCATGCTGTTCTGTGTCCTGTGCTGCTTCCTGCCCCATGCTGTTCTGTGTCCTGTGCTGCTTCCTGCCCCATGCTGTTCTGTGTCCTGTGCTGCCCTCCTGCCCCGTGCTGTTCTGTGTCCTGTGCTGCTTCCTGCCCCGTGCTGTTCTGTGTCCTGTGCTGCTTCCTGCCCCGTGCTGTTCTGTGTCCTGTGCTGCTTCCTGCCCCATGCTGTTCTGTGTCCTGTGCTGCTTCCTGCCCCATGCTGTTCTGTGTCCTGTGCTGCCCTCCTGCCCCGTGCTGTTCTGTGTCCTGTGCTGCTTCCTGCCCCATGCTGTTCTGTGTCCTGTGCTGCTTCCTGCCCCATGCTGTTCTGTGTCCTGTGCTGCTTCCTGCCCCATGCTGCTCCCTGCCCTGTGCTGCTCCTTGCCCCACGCTGCTCCCTTCCCCGTGTTGCTAGGTTCCCTGCGCTGCTCCCTGCCCTGTCCTGCTCCCTGCCCTACGCTGTTCCCTTCCCCGTGTTGCTAGGTTCCCTGTGCTGCTCCCTTCCCCGTGTTGCTAGGTTTCCTGCGCTGCTTCCTGCCCCATCCTGCTTCCTGCCCCATGCTGCTCCCTTTCCCGTGTTGCTAGCTGCCCCGTCCTGCTTCTTGCCCCGTCCTGCTTCCTGCCCCGTTCTGCTTCCTCCCCGTCCTGCTTCCTGCAACGTCCTGCTTCCTGCCCCTTTCTGCTCCCTTCCCTGTGCTGCTTCCTGCCCCATGCTGTTCTGTGTCCTGTGCTGCTTCCTGCCCCGTCCTGCTTCCTGCCCCGTCCTGCTCCCTGCCCTGTGCTGCTTCCTGCCCCATCCTGCTCCCTTCCCCGTGTTGCTAGCTGCCCTGTGCTGCCCTCCTGCCCCATGCTGTTCTGTGTCCTGTGCTGCTTCCTGCCCCATGCTGTTCTGTGTCCTGTGCTGCTTCCTGCCCCATGCTGTTCTGTGTCCTGTGCTGCTTCCTGCCCCGTGCTGTTCTGTGTCCTGTGCTGCTTCCTGCCCCGTGCTGTTCTGTGTCCTGTGCTGCTTCCTGCCCCATGCTGTTCTGTGCCCTGTGCTGCTTCCTGCCCCGTGCTGTTCTGTGTCCTGTGCTGCTTCCTGCCCCATGCTGTTCTGTGTCCTGTGCTGCTTCCTGCCCCATGCTGTTCTGTGTCCTGTGCTGCTTCCTGCCCCGTGCTGTTCTGTGTCCTGTGCTGCCCTCCTGCCCCGTGCTGTTCTGTGTCCTGTGCCGCTTCCTGCCCCGTGCTGTTCTGTGTCCTGTGCTGCTTCCTGCCCCATGCTGTTCTGTGTCCTGTGCTGCTTCCTGCCCCATGCTGTTCTGTGTCCTGTGCTGCTTCCTGCCCCATGCTGTTTTGTGTCCTGTGCTGCCCTCCTGCCCCGTGCTGTTCTGTGTCCTGTGCTGCCCTCCTGCCCCGTGCTGTTCTGTGTCCTGTGCTGCCCTCCTGCCCCATGCTGTTCTGTGTCCTGTGCTGCTTCCTGCCCCATGCTGTTCTGTGTCCTGTGCTGCCCTCCTGCCCCATGCTGTTCTGTGTCCTGTGTGGCCCTCCTGCCCCATGCTGTTCTGTGTCCTGTGCTGCCCTCCTGCCCCATGCTGTTCTGTGTCCTGTGCTGCTTCCTGCCCCATGCTGTTCTGTGCCCTGTGCTGCTTCCTGCCCCATGCTGTTCTGTGTCCTGTGTGGCCCTCCTGCCCCATGCTGTTCTGTGCCCTGTGCTGCTTCCTGCCCCATGCTGTTCTGTGTCCTGTGCTGCCCTCCTGCCCCGTGCTGTTCTGTGTCCTGTGCTGCCCTCCTGCCCCGTGCTGTTCTGTGTCCTGTGCTGCCCTCCTGCCCCGTGCTGTTCTGTGTCCTGTGCTGCCCTCTTGCCCCGTGCTGTTCTGTGTCCTGTGCTGCTTCCTGCCCCGTGCTGTTCTGTGTCCTGTGCTGCCCTCCTGCCCTGTGCTGTTCTGTGTCCTGTGCTGCCCTCCTGCCCCGTGCTGTTCTGTGCCCTGTGCTGCCCTCCTGCCCCGTGCTGTTCTGTGTCCTGTGCTGCTTCCTGCCACATGCTGTTCTGTGTCCTGTGCTGCTTCCTGCCCCGTGCTGTTCTGTGTCCTGTGCTGCCCTCCTGCCCCGTGCTGTTCTGTGTCCTGTGCTGCTTCCTGCCCCGTGCTGTTCTGTGTCCTGTGGTGCTTCCTGCCCCGTGCTGTTCTGTGTCCTGTGCTGCCCTCCTGCCCCGTGCTGTTCTGTGTCCTGTGCTGCCCTCCTGCCCCGTGCTGTTCTGTGTCCTGTGCTGCCCTCCTGCCCCGTGCTGTTCTGTGTCCTGTGCTGCCCTCTTGCCCCGTGCTGTTCTGTGTCCTGTGCTGCTTCCTGCCCCGTGCTGTTCTGTGTCCTGTGCTGCCCTCCTGCCCTGTGCTGTTCTGTGTCCTGTGCTGCCCTCCTGCCCCGTGCTGTTCTGTGCCCTGTGCTGCCCTCCTGCCCCGTGCTGTTCTGTGTCCTGTGCTGCTTCCTGCCCCATGCTGTTCTGTGTCCTGTGCTGCTTCCTGCCCCATGCTGTTCTGTGTCCTGTGCTGCCCTCCTGCCCCGTGCTGTTCTGTGTCCTGTGCTGCTTCCTGCCCCGTGCTGTTCTGTGTCCTGTGCTGCTTCCTGCCCCGTGCTGTTCTGTGTCCTGTGCTGCTTCCTGCCCCATGTTGTTCTGTGTCCTGTGCTGGTTCCTGCCCCATGCTGTTCTGTGTCCTGTGCTGCTTCCTGCCCCATGCTGTTCTGTGTCCTGTGCTGCTTCCTGCCCCATGCTGTTCTGTGTGCTGTGCTGCTTCCTGCCCCGTCCTGCTCCCTTCCCCGTGTTGCTAGCTGCCCTGGGCTGCCCTCCTGCCCCGTGCTGTTCTGTGCCCCGTGCTGTTCTGTGCCCTGTGTTGCCCTCCTGCCCCATGCTGTTCTGTGTCCTGTGCTGCTTCCTGCCCCATGCTGTTCTGTGTCCTGTGCTGCTTCCTGCCCTATGCTGTTCTGTGCCCTGTGCTGCTTCCTGCCCCGTGCTGTTCTGTGCCCTGTGCTGCCCTCCTGCCCCATGCTGTTCTGTGCCCTGTGCTGCTTCCTGCCCCATGCTGTTCTGTGCCCTGTGCTGCCCTTTTGCCCCGTGCTGTTCTGTGTCCTGTGCTGCCCTCCTGCCCCGTGCTGTTCTGTGTCCTGTGCTGCTTCCTGCCCCATGCTGTTCTGTGTCCTGTGCTGCTTCCTGCCCCGTGCTGTTCTGTGTCCTGTGCTGCCCTCCTGCCCCGTGCTGTTCTGTGTCCTGTGCTGGTTCCTGCCCCGTGCTGTTCTGTGTCCTGTGCTGCTTACTGACCCGTCCTGCTCCCTGCCCTGTGCTGCTTCCTGCCCCGTCCTGCTCACTTCCCCGTGTTGCTAGCTGCCCTGTGCTGCTTCCTGCCCCATGCTGTTCTGTGTCCTGTGCTGCCCTCCTGCCCCGTGCTGTTCTGTGTCCTGTGCTGCCCTCCTGCCCCATGCTGTTCTGTGCCCTGTGCTGCCCTCCTGCCCCATGCTGTTCTGTGCCCTGTGCTGCCCTCCTGCCCCATGCTGTTCTGTGTCCTGTGCTGCTTCCTGCCCCATGCTGTTCTGTGCCCTGTGCTGCTTCCTGCCCCATGCTGTTCTGTGCCCTGTGCTGCTTCCTGCCCCATGCTGTTCTGTGCCCTGTGCTGCCCTCCTGCCCCATGCTGCTCCTTGCCCTGTGCTGCTTCCTGCCCCATGCTGTTCTGTGCCCTGTGCTGCCCTCCTGCCCCATGCTGTTCTGTGTCCTGTGCTGCTTCCTGCCCCATGCTGTTCTGTGTCCTGTGCTGCTTCCTGCCCCATGCTGTTCTGTGTCCTGTGCTGCTTCCTGCCCCGTGCTGTTCTGTGCCCTGTGCTGCTTCCTGCCCCATGCTGTTCTGTGCCCTGTGCTGCCCTCCTGCCCCATGCTGCTCCTTGCCCTGTGCTGCTTCCTGCCCCATGCTGTTCTGTGTCCTGTGCTGCTTCCTGCCCCGTGCTGTTCTGTGTCCTGTACTGCCCTCCTGCCCCATGCTGTTCTGTGCCCTGTGCTGCTTCCTGCCCCATGCTGTTCTGTGTCCTGTGCTGCTTCCTGTCCCATGCTGTTCTGTGTCCTGTGCTGCTTCCTGCCCCGTGCTGTTCTGTGTCCTGTACTGCCCTCCTGCCCCATGCTGTTCTGTGTCCTGTGCTGCTTCCTGTCCCATGCTGTTCTGTGCCCTGTGCTGCTTCCTGCCCCATGCTGTTCTGTGTCCTGTACTGCCCTCCTGCCCCATGCTGTTCTGTACCCTGTGCTGCCCTCCTGCCCCATGCTGTTCTGTGTCCTGTGCTGCTTCCTGTCCCATGCTGTTCTGTGTCCTGTACTGCCCTCCTGCCCCATGCTGTTCTGTGTCCTGTACTGCCCTCCTGCCCCATGCTGTTCTGTGCCCTGTGCTGCTTCCTGCCCCATGCTGTTCTGTGCCCTGTGCTGCTTCCTGCCCCATGCTGTTCTGTGCCCTGTGCTGCTTCCTGCCCCATGCTGTTCTGTGTCCTGTGCTGCTTCCTGCCCCGTGCTGTTCTGTGCCCTGTGCTGCTTCCTGCCCCATGCTGTTCTGTGCCCTGTGCTGCCCTCCTGCCCCATGCTGCTCCTTGCCCTGTGCTGCTTCCTGCCCCATGCTGTTCTGTGTCCTGTGCTGCCCTCCTGCCCCATGCTGTTCTGTGTCCTGTGCTGCTTCCTGCCCCATGCTGTTCTGTGTCCTGTGCTGCTTCCTGCCCCACGCTGTTCTGTGTCCTGTGCTGCTTCCTGCCCCATGCTGTTCTGTGTCCTGTGCTGCTTCCTGCCCCGTGCTGTTCTGTGCCCTGTGCTGCTTCCTGCCCCATGCTGTTCTGTGTCCTGTGCTGCTTCCTGCCCCATGCTGTTCTGTGTCCTGTGCTGCTTCCTGCCCCATGCTGTTCTGTGTCCTGTGCTGCTTCCTGCCCCGTGCTGTTCTGTGTCCTGTGCTGCTTCCTGCCCCATGCTGTTCTGTGTCCTGTGCTGCTTCCTGCCCCGTGCTGTTCTGTGCCCTGTGCTGCTTCCTGCCCCATGCTGTTCTGTGTCCTGTGCTGCTTCCTGCCCCGTGCTGTTCTGTGTCCTGTGCTGCTTCCTGCCCCATGCTGTTCTGTGCCCTGTGCTGCTTCCTGCCCCGTGCTGTTCTGTGTCCTGTGTTGCTTCCTGCCCCATGCTGTTCTGTGCCCTGTGCTGCTTCCTGCCCCATGCTGTTCTGTGTCCTGTGCTGCTTCCTGCCCCATGCTGTTCTGTGCCCTGTGCTGCTTCCTGCCCCATGCTGTTCTGTGCCCTGTGCTGCTTCCTGCCCCGTGCTGTTCTGTGCCCTGTGCTGCTTCCTGCCCCATGCTGTTCTGTGCCCTGTGCTGCTTCCTGCCCCATGCTGTTCTGTGTCCTGTGCTGCTTCCTGCCCCATGCTGTTCTGTGTCCTGTGCTGCTTCCTGCCCCGTGCTGTTCTGTGTCCTGTGCTGCTTCCTGCCCCATGCTGTTCTGTGTCCTGTGCTGCTTCCTGCCCCATGCTGTTCTGTGCCCTGTGCTGCTTCCTGCCCCTTGCTGTTCTGTGTCCTGTGCTGCTTCCTGCCCCATGCTGTTCTGTGCCCTGTGCTGCTTCCTGCCCCATGCTGTTCTGTGCCCTGTGCTGCTTCCTGCCCCATGCTGTTCTGTGTCCTGTGCTGCTTCCTGCCCCATGCTGTTCTGTGCCCTGTGCTGCTTCCTGCCCCATGCTGTTCTGTGCCCTGTGCTGCTTCCTGCCCCGTGCTGTTCTGTGCCCTGTGCTGCTTCCTGCCCCATGCTGTTCTGTGCCCTGTGCTGCTTCCTGCCCCATGCTGTTCTGTGCCCTGTGCTGCTTCCTGCCCCGTGCTGTTCTGTGCCCTGTGCTGCTTCCTGCCCCGTGCTGTTCTGTGCCCTGTGCTGCTTCCTGCCCCATGCTGTTCTGTGCCCTGTGCTGCTTCCTGCCCCATGCTGTTCTGTGCCCTGTGCTGCTTCCTGCCCCGTGCTGTTCTGTGCCCTGTGCTGCTTCCTGCCCGTGCTGTTCTGTGTCCTGTGCTGCCTTCCTGCCCCATGCTGTTCTGTGCCCTGTGCTGCTTCCTGCCCCATGCTGCTCCTTGCCCTGTGCTGCTTCCTGCCCCATGCTGTTCTGTGCCCTGTGCTGCTTCCTGCCCCGTGCTGTTCTGTGCCCTGTGCTGCTTCCTGCCCCATGCTGTTCTGTGCCCTGTGCTGCTTCCTGCCCCGTGCTGTTCTGTGTCCTGTGCTGCTTCCTGCTCCGTGCTGTTCTGTGTCCTGTGCTGCTTCCTGCCCCATGCTGTTCTGTGTCCTGTGCTGCTTCCTGCCCCATGCTGTTCTGTGTCCTGTGCTGCTTCCTGCCCCATGCTGTTCTGTGTCCTGTGCTGCTTCCTGCCCCATGCTGTTCTGTGTCCTGTGTTGCTTCCTGCCCCATGCTGTTCTGTGCCCTGTGCTGCTTCCTGCCCCATGCTGTTCTGTGCCCTGTGCTGCTTCCTGCCCCGTGCTGTTCTGTGCCCTGTGCTGCTTCCTGCCCCATGCTGTTCTGTGCCCTGTGCTGCTTCCTGCCCCATGCTGTTCTGTGCCCTGTGCTGCTTCCTGCCCCGTGCTGTTCTGTGCCCTGTGCTGCTTCCTGCCCCATGCTGTTCTGTGCCCTGTGCTGCTTCCTGCCCCGTGCTGTTCTGTGTCCTGTGTTGCTTCCTGCCCCATGCTGTTCTGTGCCCTGTGCTGCTTCCTGCCCCATGCTGTTCTGTGCCCTGTGCTGCTTCCTGCCCCATGCTGTTCTGTGTCCTGTGCTGCTTCCTGCCCCATGCTGTTCTGTGCCCTGTGCTGCTTCCTGCCCCATGCTGTTCTGTGCCCTGTGCTGCTTCCTGCCCCGTGCTGTTCTGTGTCCTGTGCTGCTTCCTGCCCCATGCTGTTCTGTGCCCTGTGCTGCTTCCTGCCCCGTGCTGTTCTGTGCCCTGTGCTGCTTCCTGCCCCATGCTGTTCTGTGCCCTGTGCTGCTTCCTGCCCCATGCTGTTCTGTGCCCTGTGCTGCTTCCTGCCCCGTGCTGTTCTGTGCCCTGTGCTGCTTCCTGCCCCATGCTGTTCTGTGCCCTGTGCTGCTTCCTGCCCCATGCTGTTCTGTGCCCTGTGCTGCTTCCTGCCCCGTGCTGTTCTGTGCCCTGTGCTGCTTCCTGCCCCGTGCTGTTCTGTGCCCTGTGTTGCTTCCTGCCCCATGCTGTTCTGTGCCCTGTGCTGCTTCCTGCCCCATGCTGTTCTGTGCCCTGTGTTGCTTCCTGCCCCATGCTGTTCTGTGCCCTGTGCTGCTTCCTGCCCCATGCTGTTCTGTGCCCTGTGCTGCTTCCTGCCCCGTGCTGTTCTGTGCCCTGTGCTGCTTCCTGCCCCATGCTGTTCTGTGTCCTGTGCTGCCTTCCTGCCTTGTGCTTTTCCCTACAGTTGCTACATCTTTGTCTGCCCCATAGTGAAAGCATTATTGGGTAGTCTGAGGTCATGATAGTGATTTGTGGGGCAGTCTCAGGTCAGAGGTCAGTATGTTGGTGTGTTGGTACAAGGCAGTAAGCTGGGGGTATGACAGTAACATGACTGTATCATTGGAATAATATGTTTGTGACGTAGGAGTAACATGACTGTAACACGGCAGTAATATGATCGTAATATGGGTGTAACATGGCGTACATGTTAATAATGTGAGTGCTATCATTGTAACATGGGAGTGATATGACTAAGATAGAAGTAACAAATTAGTAGCGTGACAATAACATGGAAGAAACATAACTGTACCATGGTAATAAAATGATAGTAAGATGGCTGTAACATGTAAGTAACATGGTAATAACATGACTAACATGGTAGTGACATTACAGTGACATGGAAGTAACGTGAGAATAACATGGCAATAAGATGACTAACATGACAGTAACGGGACTATAAAATTGAAATATCGTGGGACTAACATGACTGTGGCATAGAATTAACATGAAAATAACTTAACCGTGACATGTTAATAACATGGGTGTAACATGGCTGCAACATGTAAGTAACATGGGAGTGACATGACAGTGGTATCAAAGTAGCATGTGAGTAAACATGGCATTAAGATGATGTCACGGTTCACACCGTGCTGCCAACAATATGTCAGGGATCCCGTGGAGGATATCTTTATCGTCCCCACTACTCACACCAATTTGTCATGAACCGGGGTTGTTTGATTGCCCCTGGTTGCTTCTGAAGGGGATTTATCTATAGCCCACTTCACAGTTCCGGTTTGGAACTTGCAGCTCTCTGGCGCCCCCCTTACCTTCAGGTCAGATTAGGTACTGTACCTAGAGTAATTAGTCACCAGAAAGGCTGCCTGCTATGTACTGGCTATTGGGCTCACTGCAGCGAGAGCGATTTAACTACTCCCACTCAGGCAGGAACAATAATTATCAATGCCGCCGGTCGCTGTCCAGTTTCCCAAACGCACAGAACAAAGTATGCTGCCACCAGCTCTGATTTTCCACCAAAGGTTAACGGGTCCGGAGCCAACCCAAACCAGTAGCGTAATTGACCTCAGAGAACACACAGTTCGTTTAGAGCAGAAGAGACAAGCTAGCAATTAAATATTTTACTCCATAAAAAGTTAGGCAGTGTTCACAAAGTATAAAAAGATATTATAAAGGAGACAATACATGCTTACATTACAGATTACAAAATAAAATAGGATTAATGGAAGAAAACACACTTACAGGTCATTCAGCTCATTTCAAATCAGCTTGGCGGCTGTGTGCTCAGGAGATACATCCAGGTGCATTAGCAGAGCTTTGTTGAGCTGATGTTAGCCCACTTCCTGGACCAAGACTGACTCACTACTCAGCAGGCGTAAAAGATATGTCCTCTGTGGTGACATCACTAAGTGGGCTTAGTTGTATGTCTTTTTATTATGATATTTTTATACCTTTTTCTTACTGTAAGGATTAAACTTTTTGTATTAAAGTATAAAACTTTAACAAGTTGAACCTTGAATGTTCTAAAAGAATCCATAGCCTGAGGTGTGGGAGCCTTATGAGTGATAGACAGTATTAGTAATTTACAGGACTCATCACCCCGTGTATTCGGTGAGTGGTGGCAGCGTGTATGAGCGGTTGTGTGGCCTGGGTCGGTGTGTGATTTATGCTCCCTTGAATGCTGGACTCAGTGGGGAGATAGATTAACCCTTGCAGGCACAACCCCAAGTCACGTGTGAGAGCGGGTACGTGACGAATTAGTGACACCACGGAGAAGGGATCCGTGACAAGGAGTAAAATGGGCCATCTTAGAGAAACAATCCACAACTCCCCGAATTACCATACATCTGACCAATACAGGGAGATCTATTATGAATTCCATCGCAGTGTGGTGCCAAGGAGCTGATGGTACAAGGAGAGGAAGTAACCGACTGGTTGGAAGCTGTTTTGGAGTCTTTTTCAGGACACAGGAGGGACAGGGTAAGACGAAATCTGTAATATCCGTGTGCAGGGACTAGAAATGAAGAGTAAAGTCAAAACGGGTGAAGAACAGAGACCACCCGGCTTGATACCGATTTAGTCGCTGTGTAGACTGCAGATAGGCTAAGTTCTTTCTTGTCAGTGTAAATAATTACTGGATTCATCACTCCTTCAAGCAAGAAGCGCCACTCCTCCAGAGCCAGTTTAATCACCAACAGTTCTCGATTGTCTATCAAGGCGTTGTGTTTAGAAGCCGAGAAGACTTTGGAGAAGAAACCACAGGTTCACCATACAGCGGGAAAAAGACTTCTGGGCGAGGTCTGTTCCTGCCACAAAGGAAAAAGCATCCACCTCCAAAAATAATTCCTTATTATTGTCAGGTTGGTGCAGCACTGGAGCAGAGTAGAAGGCTTGTTTTAAGGAGATAAAGGCGCCATCAGCGGGTCAGGGCAGAGTTTAGGGCAGCCCGTGAGGAGAAATGCGGAATGAACTGGCGGTAGTAATTAGCCAATTTGAGAAACCGCTGGATTGCCTTCAAAGAAGCCCTGGTCATAGAGGTGACGCCCAAGTCATAGGTGAGGAGCCCCACTAATAGAGAAGTCTCTGTCCTAGAATAGTAGGCCACGTCAGAGAGGAGAAGCCTCAGTCATAAAGGACAAGCCCCCGTCATAGAGAAGGAGCCCCAGTCTTAAAGTAGGAGCCTCGGTCATAAAGAAGAAGCCTCGGTTATTGAGGAAAAGTTCTTATTTTATAGAGGAGGAGCTGTGATCATAGAAGAGGAGCCCTTTTCATAAAGGGGAAGCCCCAGTAATAGAAGAGGAGCCCCGGTCATAGAGGAGGAACCCAGTCATTGAGCAGAAGCCCCTATCATCGAAAGAGAAGCCCTGATCATTGAGGAGAAGCCCTGATACTTGAGGAGAAACCCCGATCATACAGGGCCAGCCCCAATCACAGAGGAGCAGCCCCCGTCATAGAGGAGTTTCCCTGGTTATAGTGGAAGCAGTTTTAGTTTAGTTGAAGCACAGCGAAGGTCAAAGGTCAATCATAGCAAACTACAGAACAGAATCGCACAGTGAGAGCATGTGCTGGCCATACTGGTGAAAGGCGATGGTTACTGGTGATGGGCTGGTTACTGGTGACAGGGGCTGGTTACTGGTGAGAGTCACTAGGTACTGGTGAGGGGCTGGTTACTGGTGACGGGCACTGGTTACTGGTGACGGGGGCTGATTACTGTTTAAGGACTGGTTACTTGTGACATGTGCTGGTTACTGATGACAGTTTCTGGTGACGGCGCTGATTACTGTTGAAAAGGGCTTGTTACTGGGGACGTGGATATTGGTGACTAGTAACAGTTGCTGGTTTTTGGTGAGAGTTGCTGGGTACTGGTGAAATGCGCTGGGTACTAGTGACAGGTCCTTGGTACTGGTAACAGGCGCTGGGTTACTGTTGACAGGCGCTGGGTTACTGGTGACAGCCACTGGTTACTGCTGATGGTCTGTTTACTGGTGACAGTTGCTGGTTACTGTTGACAGTTGTTAGTTACTGGAGACAGGTGCTGGGTTCTGCTGATGAGCCGGGTACTGATGACAGTCGCTGAGTACTAGTGAAAGGCTCTGGTTACTGGTGACAGGTGCAGGGTACTGGTGAAAGGCTATGGTGACAGGTGCTAATTACTGGCACAGGCATTGGTTACTGGTGAAAGGCGCTTGTTACTGCTGACAGACTGGTTATTGTTGACAGTTACTGGTCACAGGCGCTGGGTACTGGTGACAGGCACCGTGTTCTGGTGTCAGGTCCTGGGTACTGGTGTCAGGTGCTGGTTACTGGTGAAAGGCACTGGGTACTGGCTGGTGACACGTGCTGGGTACTGGTGATAGGCACTGGATACTGGTGACAGGTGCTGGGTACTGGTGACAGGCGCTGAACACTGGTGACAAGAGCTGAGTACTGTTGACAGGCGCTGGATACTGGTGACAAGCGCTGGGTATTGGTGACAGGCGCTGAGTACTGGTGACAGGTGCTGAGTACTGGTGACAGGCATCGGGTACTGGTGACAGGTTCTGGGTACTGGCGACATGTGCTCGGTACTGGTGACAGGCGCTGAGTACTGGTGACAGGCGCTGAGTACTGGTGACAGGCGCTGAGTACTGGTGACTGGCGCTGAGTACTGGTGACAGGCGCTGAGTACTGGTGACAGGCGCTGAGTACTGGTGACAGGTGCTGAGTACTGGTGACAGGCGCTGAGTACTGGTGACAGGCTCTGGGTACTGGTGACAGCTGTTGGGTACTGGTGAGAGGTGCTGAGTACTGGTGACAGGCGCTGAGTACTGGTGACAGGCGCTGAGTACTGGTGACAGGCACCGTGTACTGGTGACAGGTGCTGAGTACTGGTGACAGGCTCTGGGTACTGGTGACAGGTGCTGAGTACTGGTGGCAGGCGCTGAGTACTGGTGACAGGCGCTGGGTACTGGTGACAGGCTCTGGGTACTGGTGACAGGTGCTGGGTACTGGTGACAGGCGCTGAACACTGGTGACAAGAGCTGAGTACTGTTGACAGGCGCTGGATACTGGTGACAAGCGCTGGGTATTGGTGACAGGCGCTGAGTACTGGTGACAGGTGCTGAGTACTGGTGACAGGCATCGGGTACTGGTGACAGGTTCTGGGTACTGGCGACATGTGCTCGGTACTGGTGACAGGCGCTGAGTACTGGTGACAGGCACTGAGTACTGGTGACAGGCGCTGAGTACTGGTGACTGGCGCTGAGTACTGGTGACAGGCGCTGAGTACTGGTGACAGGCGCTGAGTACTGGTGACAGGTGCTGAGTACTGGTGACAGGCGCTGAGTACTGGTGACAGGCTCTGGGTACTGGTGACAGCTGTTGGGTACTGGTGAGAGGTGCTGAGTACTGGTGACAGGCGCTGAGTACTGGTGACAGGCGCTGAGTACTGGTGACAGGCACCGTGTACTGGTGACAGGTGCTGAGTACTGGTGACAGGCTCTGGGTACTGGTGACAGGTGCTGAGTACTGGTGGCAGGCGCTGAGTACTGGTGACAGGCGCTGGGTACTGGTGACAGGCTCTGGGTACTGGTGACAGGTGCTGGGTACTGGTGAGAGGCGTTGTGTACGAGTGACAGGTGCTGAGTACTGGTGACAGGCGCTGAGTACTGGTGACAGGCTCTGGGTACTGGTGACAGCTGTTGGGTACTGGTGAGAGGCGTTGTGTACGAGTGACAGGCGCTGAGTACTGGTGACAGGCGCTGGGTACTGGTGACAGGCTCTGAGTACTGGTGACAGGTGCTGGGTACTGGTGAGAGGCGTGTACGAGTGACAGGTGCTGAGTACTGGTGACAGGCGCTGAGTACTGGTGACAGGCACAGTGTACTGGTGACAGGTGCTGAGTACTGGTGACAGGCTCTGGGTACTGGTGACAGGTGCTGAGTACTGGTGACAGGTGCTGAGTACTGGTGACAGGCGCTGAGTACTGGTGACAGGCGCTGGGTACTGGTGACAGGCTCTGGGTACTGGTGACAGGTGCTGAGTACTGGTGACAGGCGCTGAGTACTGGTGACAGGCGCTGAGTACTGGTGACAGGCGCTGGGTACTGGTGACAGGCTCTGGGTACTGGTGACAGGCGCTGAGTACTGGTGACAGGCGCTGGGTACTGGTGACAGGCTCTGGGTACTGGTGACAGGCTCTGGGTACTGGTGACAGGCGCTGAGTACTGGTGACAGGCTCTGGGTACTGGTGACAGGCGCTGAGTACTGGTGACAGGCGCTGAGTACTGGTGACAGGCGCTGAGTACTGGTGACAGGCTCTGGGTACTGGTGACAGGTGCTGAGTACTGGTGACAGGCGCTGAGTACTGGTGACAGGCTCTGGGTACTGGTGACAGGTGCTGAGTACTGGTGACAGGCGCTGAGTACTGGTGACAGGCTCTGGGTACTGGTGACAGGTGCTGAGTACTGGTGACAGGCTCTGGGTACTGGTGACAGCTGTTGGGTACTGGTGAGAGGCGTTGTGTACGAGTGACAGGCGTTGCTTGCTATGTGTGGCTTCCTCTGAGTATATAATGGAGATCTGCTCCCAGACTTCTGTGCTGCCCATTATTATGACAGATGGCAGATTACCCTGTGGGTGCGAACCATGATCTGGCCTGGTACTGGCTGGAGTGGCTGGGCCGATACCTCAGTCCTGCACTTCACTGTGAGTGACCAGGTGTAATATTACCTCTGAGCCTCCAGCACTACTTGTGCTGGACTTCACTCTTTCTGCCTTGACCACAATGGGCTACCTTCCGTAGCTGTCTACACTGGAGAGGACATACAATTCTGGCGGTGAGGTGGTGAGGGCAGTTTGGTGTCTGTTTGCGTCTGATGGTCCTTTGTGCTGTCTCTTCAGCGTTTTTTGCTTGTAGCTCAGAAGAAATCACCTCCGCATGTCTGCAGTTTCCTCTGGTAATTGCTCGTCTTGTAGTGAGGATCTGCCTGTGCGGCAATGATTATCCTGTAAAGTGTCAATACTTATTTGGCGGCGCTGTGTCTTGGGGATTGCAGTAATGAAACGACTCACTGTTTCCACGCATTCGCTTTAATTAAGTTAATTCTGACATTAGCAAGTGACCGAGACCCGAGGGGCTGATTGACACGTCCTACAGGCGTCGTATCCTGCCCACAGTCCGCTGGAGCTTGCCTAGGACAGTAGCTCAAACATTGCACAGTGGCATATAAACGTTTCGGGCACCTCTGATGCAAATGACTGCTATTGTGAACAGTGAAGCAAGCTAAGATGAAATGATCTTTAAAAGGCCTAAAGTTAAATAATATATGTATGGTCATGTTTTACATTTTAAAAACTGCAAAAAGGAAAATGTTCCAATGGGCACCCGTGTGGATTGTGTGCTCAAATAACTCTGACCAAGATTTCAGACCTTAATTATCCTGTTAGGGTTATGGCTTTCACTATCAGCGTTAGGAAAGGACATGATGAAAATGTATCCCAGCTTTATAAAAACCCAACCTCCTCTAAACTTGTGCCAAAAACCAGCAGCCATGGTGTGACGACACAGCATTACATCTTAATTATCCAGATGTCTATTTTCAGTAAGCCAGGAGGCATAGACTGTTATCTAGATTTTGACATTTGAATTTGTTTCTATCTTCGTTTGGTCAAGAGTCTGAAATGTGAGTCTTCTTGTAGGTTAAATTGATATTTGAAAATTGATCAATGGTTGTTATTTACCTCTTATATCAGCTCCTACAGTTTATTGTACTGTTACTTTTTCAAAACCTGGATGCAGGGTCACTGAAGAATGTTATTTTCTGATATGTTGGTTACACATTGTCCAGGCCATGCAGATTGTTGACTTGTAAAACCGAGGAGGAATAACTATGCAAATTGATTTTATAATCAAACCATGTGAGTTAATCTCATCAACCCTTCCCCTTGACCTGTGAATGATGGCTTGTAGAACAGTTGTGAACTATGAAAAGGGGATATGCCTCTATAACAAGATATCCAAGACATCCAGAGATCCAAACAACCAGAGACTCTTTACAAAACCACAGACAGGAACACTCTACAGGTTAGCTGTCAGGTCAAGATAAGGTCTTGAAGATCCAGCAAAATTTCAGTGAGAGCTTCTCTTAGGGTTGCTGGAGAGACAAATTAGAACCCCCGCTTGACTGCCAAAGACCTTCAGAAAGATTTACTGTAGCTGACTCTGGATTTGTGGTACATTGTTCTATTGTTCAGCCACACCTGGACAAATATGGCCTTCATGGAAGAGTCAGAAGAAGAAAACCTCTCCTGCATCTTCACTATAAAATTCAGCTTCAGAAGTCTGCAAAAGAACATCTTAGCAAGTCTGATACATTTAGAAAACAAGTCATGTAGATCGATGAGGTTAAAATGGAACTCATTGACTACAATGATCAAAAGTATGTGTAGAGAATAAAGGACACATAATTTCAGGAAAAGAACATCTCGCCAACCATTAAGCATGGACGTGGATCAATATTGCTTTGCGGTTGTGTTGTATCCAATGGCATGGGAACATTTCACAGGTAGAGGGAAGAATGGGTTAGATGAAATTCCAACAAGTTTTTTTTTCTTTGGTGTTGTGTTTGTATCGATCACTCTAGTTTTGTGTTTGTATCAATCGCTCTAGTGTTGTGTTTGGGTTGGTTGCACTGGCGTTGTGTTTGGGTTGGTTGTACTGGTGTTGTGTTTGTGTCTGTTGTACTGGCGTTATGTTTGGATTGGTTGTTCTGGTTTTGTCTTTGAGTTGGTTGCTTCAGCATTGTGTTTGGGTCGGTCACTTAGTTGTTGTGTTTGTGCCGGTTACTCCTTCGTTGTGTTTGGGTCTGTCATTCTGGTATTGTGTTTGGATCAGTTGATCCGGTGTTGTGTTTGGACATTCACCTCAGTGTTGTGTTTGGTCGGTTGCTCAGGTGCCGTATTTGGGTCGATCATTCTGGCGTTGTGTTTGAGTTGGTCGTTCCGGTGTTGTATTTGAGTCGGTTGCTGCGGTGTTGTGTTTGGGCTGGTCACTCCGATGGTGGTTAGATTGGTCGCTCAGGTTTTGTCTTTGGATCGTTTACTCCAGTGTTGGATTTGGGTAGGTCACTCGGGTGATGTGTTTGGATTGGTCGCTCTGGCGTTGTGTTTAGATCATTCACTCCAGTGTTTTGTTTGTCTCAGTTGCTCTGACGTTGTGTTTGGATTGTTCACTCAAGTGCTGTATTTGGATTGTTCATTCTGGTGTTGTGTTTGGGTCAGTCGCTCCGGTGTTTTGTTTGGGTTGCTCACTCTGGGGTTGTGTCTAGGCTAGTCGCTCCGGTGTTGTTTTTGGAGCGTTCACTTCAGTGTTGGGTTTGGATCAGTTGCTCAGGTGTTGTGTTTGGATCGTTCATACTTGTGTTGTTTTTATTGTTCACTCTATTGTTGGGTTTGGGTCGGTTGCTTATGTGTTGGGTTTGGGTCAGTCACTCTGGCGTTGTGTTTGTGCCGGTGGCTTTTGCGTTGGGTTTGGGTTGGTCATTCTGGTGTTGTGTTTGCATCGGTCGGTCAGGTGTTGTGTTTAGATCATTTACTTCAGTTTTGTGCTTGGGTCGGTTGCTCAGGTGCTGTGTTTTGGTGGGTCACTCTGGTGTTGTGTTTGGGTTGGTCATTCCAGTGTTGTGATTGTATCTGTTGCACTCGTGTTGTGTTTGGGTCAGTCATTCTAGTGTTTGTATTTGGATCTGTTGCTCTGGTGTTGAGTTTGCATCAGTTTCTCTGGCATTGTGTTTGGATCAGTCGCTCTAGTGTTGTGTTTGGGTTGGTTGATCTGTTGTTGTGTTTAGATCGCTTGCTGTAGTGTTTGTATGGATCGCTCCAGCATTGTGTTGGAATTGGTCACTCCGGTGCTGTGTTTGGGTCGGTCGCCCTGATGTTGTGTTTGGGCCAGTTGCTCCAGTGTTGTTTTTGTATTGGTCATTCTGGTGTTGTGTTTGGGTCGGTTGGTCCGGTGTTATGTTTGGATTGTTCACTCTGGTGTTGTATTTGGATTGGTCACTCTGGTGTTATGTTTGGATTGGTCACTCCGCTTTTGTTTTTCGGTTGGTTGCTCCTGTGTTAAGTTTGGATCGATTGCTCTGGTTTTGTGTTTGAATGGATCGCTCTGGGGGTTGTGTTTGGATCTGTTGCTCCGGTGTTGTGTTTGGGTCAATTGCTCCTGTGTTATGTTTGGATCGATTCCTCTGATGTTGTGTTTGTATGGATCAATTTGGTGTTGTGTTTGAATTGGTCACTCTGGTGCTGTGCTTGGATTGGTCACTCTGGTGCTGTGTTTGGATTGGTCACTCCGGTGTTGTGTTTGGTTTGGTCACTCCGGTGTTGTGTTTGGATTGGTTCTTTCGGTTTTGTCTTTCGGTTGATTGCTCCGGTGTTGTGTTTGGATCGATTGCTATAGTGTTGTGTTTGTATGGATCGCTCCTGTGTTTTGTTTGGATAGGTCCCTCCGGTGTTTTGTTTAAGTCGGTCGCTCCAGTGTTGTGTTTGGGTCAGTCGCTCCGGTGTTGTGTTTGGATTGGTCACTCCGATGTTGTGTTTGGATTGGTCATTCCGGTTTTGTTTTTTTTCGGTTGGTTGCTCCGGTGTTGTGTTTGGATCGATTGCTTTGGTGTTGTGTTTGTATGGATCACTCCGGTGTTGTGTTTGGATCTGTTGCTCCGGTGTTGTGTTTGGGTTGGTTGCTCTGATGTTTTGTTTGGATCAGTTGCTCCAGTGTTTAAATTGATCGCTCCAGTGTTGTGTTTGGGTCAGTCGCTCCAGTGTTGTGTTTGGATTGGTCACTCCTCTTTTGTGTTTGGGTCGGTCACTCTGGTGTTGTGTTTGGGTCAGTTGTTCCAGTGTTGTGTTTGGATTGGTCACTCCAGAGTTGTGTTTGGGTTGGTCGCCCTGATGTTGTGTTTGGATTGGTCGCTCTGGTGTTGTGTTTGGATTGGTCACTCTGGTGTTGCTTTTGGATTGATCATTCCAGTTTTGTTTTTCGGTTGGTTGCTCCAGTGTTGCGTTTGGATCGATTGCTCTGGTGTTCTGTTTGAATGGATCACCCGGGGTTGTGTTTAGATCTGTTGCTCCGGTGTTGTGTTTGGATCGGTTGCTCCGGTGTTGTGTTTGGATTGATTGCTCTGGTGTTGTGTTTGTATGGATACAGTTAGGTCCATATATATTTGGACAGAGACAACATTTTTCTAATTTTTGTTATAGACATTACCACAATGAATTTTAAACAAAACAATTCAGATGCAGTTGAAGTTCAGACTTTCAGCTTTCATTTGTGGGTATCCACATTAAAATTGGATGAAGGGTTTAGGAGTTGCAGCTCCTTAACATGTGCCACCCTGTTTTTAAAGGGACCAAAAGTAATTGGACAGATTCAATAATTTTAAATAAAACGTTCATTTTTAGTACTTGGTTGAAAACCATTTGTGGGCAATGACTGCCTGAAGTCTTGAACTCATGGACATCACCAGACGCTGTGTTTCCTCCTTTTTGATGCTCTGCCAGGCCTTTACTACGGTGATTTTCAGTTGCTGTTTGTTTGTGGCCTTTCTGCCTGAAGTTTAGTCTTTAACAAGTGAAATACATGCTCAATTGGGTTGAGATCAGGTGACTGACTTGGCCATTCAAGAATATTCCACTTCTTTGCTTTAATAGACTCCTGGGTTGCTTTGGCTTTATGTTTTGGGTCATGGTCCATCTGTAGTATGAAACGACGACCAATCAGTTTGGCTACATTTGGCTGGATCTGAGCCCTCAGTATGTCTCTGAATACCTCAGAATTCATTCGGCTGCTTCTGTCCTGTGTCACATCATCAATAAACACTAGTGACCCAGTGCCACTGGCAGCCATGCATGCCCAAGCCATCACACTGCCTCCGCCGGGTTTATGCATGCCTGCGCCATCACACTGCCTCCGCCATGTTTTACAGATGATGTGGTATGCTTTGGATCATGAGCTGTACCATGCCTTTGCCATACTTTTCTCTTTCCATCATTCTGGCAGAGGTTGATCTTGGTTTCATCTGTCCAAAGAAAGTTCTTCCAGAACTGTGCTGGCTTTTTTAGATGGTTTTTAGCATAGTCCAGTCTAGCCTTTTTATTCTTGATGCTTATGTGTGGCTTGCACCGTGCAGTGAACCCTCTGTATTTACTTTCATGCAGTCTTCTCTTTATGGTAGATTTGGATATTGATTCACCTACCTCCTGGAGAGTGTTGTTCACTTGGTCGGCTGTTGTGAAGGGGTTTCTCTTCACCATGGAGATTATTCTGCGATCATCCACCACTGTTGTCTTCCGTGGGCGCCCAGGTCTTTTTGCATTGATGAATTCACCAGTGCTTTCTTTCTTTCTCAGGATGTACCAAACTGTAGATTTTGCCACTCCTAATATTGTAGCAATTTCTCGGATGGGTTTTTTCTATTTTCGCAGCTTTAGGATGGCTTGTTTCACCTGCATGGAGAGCCCCTTTGACCACATGTTTACTTCACAGCAAAACCTTCCAAATGCAGCACCACACCTCAAATCAACTCCAGGCCTTTTATCTGCTTAATTGAGAATGACATAACGAAGGTATTGCCCACACCTGTCCGTGAAATAGCCTTGGAGTCAATTGTCCAATTACTTTTGGTCCCTTTAAAAACAGGGTGGCACATGTTAAGGAGCTGAAACTCCTAAACCCTTCATCCAATTTTAATGTGGATACCCACAAATGAAAGCTAAAAGTCTGAACTTCAACTGCACCTGAATTGTTTTGTTTAAAATTCATTGTGGTAATGTCTATGACCAAAATTAGAAAAATGTTGTCTCTGTCCAAATATATATGGACCTAACTGTAATTCCGGTTTTGTGTTTGGGTCGGTTGCTCTGGTCTTGTGTTCCATTTGGTTGCTCCGGTGTTGTATTTGGATCGATTGCGCTGGCATTGTGTTTGTATGGATCACTCCAGTGTTGTGTTTGAATCTGTTGCTCCGATGTTGTGTTAGGGTTGGTAGCTCTGGTGTTTTGTTGGGATTGGTCACTCCAGTGTTGTGTATGGGTCGGTCGCTCTACTAATGTGTTTGGATTGGTCACTCCGGTGTTGTGTTTGGGTCGGTCCCTTCGGTATTGTGTTTGAGTCGGTCACTTCGGAGTTGTGTTTGGATTGGTCACTCCGGTGTTGTGTGTGGATTGTTCATTCCAGTGTATTGTTTGGATTGGTCGCTCCAGTGTTGTGTTTGGGTTGGTTGCTCCAGTGTCATGTTTGGGACGGTCGATCTGCTCTTGTGTTTCAGTCAGTCACTGTGGTGTTGTGTTTGGATTGGTCACTCCTATGTTGTGTTTGGATTGGTCACTCCAGTGTTGTGTTTGAATTGGTCACTTCGGTGTTGTGTTTAGATAGGTCACTCCGGTGTTGATTTTCGGTTGGTTTCTCCAGTGTTGTGTTTGGATTGGTAACTCCGGCTTTGTGTTTGGGTTGGTTGCTCTGGTGCTGTGTTTCGGTCGGTTGCTCTGGTGTTGTGTTTGGATCGAATGCTCTGGTGTTTGTTTGGATCACTCCGGTGTTGTGTTTGAATCTGTTGCTCCGGTGTTGTGTTTGGATTGGTCACTCCGGTGTTGTTTTTTTGGTCGGTTTCTCCAGTGTTGTGTTTGAATTGGTCACTTCGGTTTTGTGTTTGGGTTGGTTGCTCTGGTGTTGTGTTTCTGTCGGTTGCTCTGGTGTTGTGTTTGGATCAATTTTGCTGGCCTTGTGTTTGTATAGATCGCTCCGGTGTTGTGTTTGAATCTGTTGCTCCGGTGTTGTGTTAGAGTTGGTAGCTCTGGTGTTTTGTTGGGATTGGTCACTCCGATGTTGTGTATGGGTCCGTCGCTCCACTATTGTGTTTGGATTGGTCACTCCAGTGTTCTGTTTGGATTGGTCACTGCGGTGTTGTTTTTCAGTTGGTTTCTCCAGTGTTGTGTTTGGATTGGTCACTCTGGTTGTCACGATACTAGTGGATACAACTGGACACCAGTGGCTAGGTCAAAGAGACTGCAGACACATTGGTTTGAACAAGCAGAATTGTATTTGTGATCTGAATGCAATATAGCATGTAAGTCCAGATAAATGTTCAGTCAATCTGATATACAGTAATAGCAGAGCTGATACTCTGCGACACAGCATGCAAAGTCACTGAGCAATGAGTGCATAAGACACAGTCTCTTGCAGAGCAGAGGTACACACTAGCTGGCTGGAGTTCTTACTTCACCGCAGGTGTGGTTAGTCAGAGGTTTCTGAAGTCAGGTGTCCAGCAATCACTCGGTCAGCAGGCAGGGATCCAGACGTGCAGGTTGGCAGAGGACTCCGCCGTTAGGAAAGGTCCAACAGGGATAGTAAGTCCAGGCTTGGGACTGCAGAGGAACAAGGTCCAAAACATAATACACAAGCAATGAAACAGAGCAGGTGCTGGCTTTATATACAACTTTGGCAGGAAGCAAGATGGCCGACGTGAAACATCAAGATCCATGTTAACTAAGGGCAAGAGAAACAGATTCCAGGACTAGATACTGACACTGGTTTTGTGTTTGGGTCGGTTGCTCTGGTGATGTGTTTGGATCGATTGCGCTGGTGTTGTGTTTGTATGGATCGCTCCGGTGTTGTGTTTGAATCTGTTGCTCCGGTGTTGTGTTAGGGTTGGTAGCTCTGGTGTTTTGTTGGGTGTAGTGAAATATGTATAGGGATATATGTGTGTAGTGAAATATGTATAGGTTTATATGTGTGATTAGCAGTAGTTTAACATCTGTCCTGAGACTGCAGGTCTCACAAAGGTCACAACATTTGTATCTTGAGAAGGCAGTCTACTGTCAATTACAGCCTGACACTATCTATGTGAGAAATTTACACAAATAGTGTTCAGAGGAAAATAATATATTCATTGCTGGAGTGGCCGTGGTCCAATCAAAAACAAGCAATTATAATATTAACCTGAGAGGCTGAGCTAGAAATCTGACCTCCGAGTTAACTCTATAAATTAGGCTTGTATGCATACAAAGTTGTTCACAGCTTGAGGGCAGCCGAGCTGATGTGTTCCGGTCCATATTCATCCCTCCTCAGGGAGAATAAAACGGACTACAAAGTTAGCTATTTCTGTAAGTTTTCTCCTGTTTATTTTTATATCTGTTTTGCTTATTTGTATACCTTTTTATTACTATATTTTTATACCCTTTTTATTGTGAGCACTGTACTTTTTGTATTAAAGCATAAAACTTTAACAAGTTGAATCTTGCATGTTCTAAAGAATCCATAGCCTTAAACTGAGTGATCCTTATGATTGGCAGACAGTAGTAGTAATATTTCCTGGACTCATCCCCCGTGTGTTCGGTGAGTGGTGGCAGCGTGTATGAGCGGGTTTGTGGCCTGGGTCGGTGTGTGATTTATGCTCCCTTTACAGCATAGGACAGAGGAATGCTGGACTGAGAGAGGTTAGATAGATTAACCGTTGCAGGCGCAACCCCAAGTCGCGTGCTGAGAAGCAGGTACCTGACAAATTGGTGGCAGCACGGTGGGATCCGAGACATTGGGATTGGTCACTCTGGCGTTGTGTATGGGTTGGTCGCTCCGCTAATGTGTTTGGAATGGTCACTCCGGTTTTGTGTTTGGGTCAGTCCCTCCGGTGTTGTGTTTGAGTCGGTCACTTCGGAGTTGTGTTTGGATTGGTCACTCCGGCGTTGTGTGTGGATTGTTTACTCCAGTGTATTGTTTGGATTGGTCACTCCGGTGTTGTGTTTGGGTTGGTTGCTCCAGTGTCGTGTTTGGGATGGTCGCTCTGCTGTTGTGTTTCAGTCGGTCGCTTTGGTGTTGTGTTTAGATTGGTCACTCCGGTGTTGTTTTTCGGTCGGTTTCTCCAGTGTTATGTTTGGATTGGTCACTCCGGTTTTGTGTTTGGGTCGGTTGCTCTGGTGTTGTGTTTGGATCGATTGCTCTGGTGTTATGTTTGTATGGATCACTCCGGTGTTGTGTTTTTATCTGTTGCTCAGGTGTTGTGTTAGGGTTGGTTGCTGCGGTGTTTTGTTTGAATCAGTTCCTCTGTGTTTAGATCTATCGCTGCTGTGTTTGGGTCTATCGCTCCGGTGTTGTGTTTGGGTAGGATACTCCAGTGTTTGGATCGATTGCTCCTGTTTTCTGTTTGGATCGGTTGCTCTGGTGTTACGTTTGGATCGGTCTTCCCTGTGTTGTTTTTAGGTCAGTTGCTTCAGTGTTGAGTTGGTTGTTGCGTGCTGATGGTGCTGCTCCTTCGTGGAGCATTGATGAGCGCAGATAGATATCTCTTTGCTGTCTTTTTCTTTCACTGGCTCTCTGACTGACTCCCTCTTACTCTCTCTCTCTAGGTGAAGGAATGGCTGTGCCTGAATTGCCAGATGCAAAGGGCTCTTGGGATGGACATGACTACTGCGACCAGATCAAAAAGCCAGCAGCAGCTCCACTCTCCTCTGTCTCCTTCACTGTCTCCAGCCAAGCAGATGAAACCTCCAACTATGTCCCAGTCCCTTCATCATCTCCCTCTGTCACCCTCCCCTCCTTCCGCACCGCATCACCCACACCCACCCTCCGCTCAGCAGCCGCCTCTATCCCAGCATCACCCACAGCCGCCCTCCGCACAGCAGCCGCTTCTATCCCGGCATCATCCGCAGCCGCCCTCCGCTCAGCATCCGCTTCTATCCCAGCATCACCATCAGCCGCCCTCCGCTCAGCAGCAGCTTCTATCCCGGCATCACCCGCAGCCGCCCTCCACTCAGCAGACGCCACTATCCCAGCATCACCATCAGCCGCCATCCGCTCAGCAGACGCCACTATCCCAGCATCACCATCAGCCGCCCTCCGCTCAGCAGACGCCACTATCCCAGCATCACCATCCGCCGCCCTCCGCTCAGCAGACGCCACTATCCCAGCATCACCATCAGCCGCCCTCCGCTCACCAGACGCCACTATCCCAGCATCACCCGCAGCCGCCCTCCGCTCAGCAGCCACCTCTCTCCCAGCATCACCCGCAGTCGTCCTCCGCTCAGCAGCCACCTCTCTCCCAGCATCACCCGCAGTCGTCCTCCGCTCAGCAGCCGCCTCTCTCCCAGCATCACCCGCAGCCACCCTCCGCTCAGCAGCATCATCACCAACAACCACACTCTCAATCTTGCGATCAAACTGAAAGCCATCACAAAGTTCAGTACCAAACACAAGCTCAAGGTAAACACAAAACCCAGCAAAAGCCCCAAAGCCAACACCAGTCCCAGGTAAAGGCTGGAGCAGAGACTTCGCTGGGTAGTGTGCAGATGGAGGGCTCAACCATGTCTTCTCCACATGGAAAATGTCAGCCCACCCAGCAAAGAGAACAAATCAGCCAAGGACAAGCGAAACCTTCTACTCCTCTGGAGGCGCTGCGGAACTCGCCCCAGCATTCCCCAGGAAAGCCTTCCACGGCTGAGCAGAAGAAGAGCTTGGGAAGTTTTCCTGCTAAACCCCCAGCATCTTCAGCTCATGGTGCCCAAGACCAGGCCCAGGAGGGACTGACAGGAAAGCTGTTTGGTTTTGGCGCTTCTCTCTTGAATCAGGCGAGCACATTGATATCTGTCCCTGAATCGACCCCGCAAAGTCAGCAGTCCCCGGGCAAAGTGCCTCCAAAAATAGTTTTTAGTGATGCAAGTAAAGAACTGAGTACAAAACCCCAGGGATCAGCATCCCCTGCTATGGGCCGGGCCGAAGGCTCCCCTCTTCACAAACCTGGGAGGAGTGAATACGCTAAGCCAAAGGATGTGCCGAAAGTTGTGTGCCCATTGTGCAAAACGGAACTGAACGTGGGATCCGGCGAAACCCAGAACTACAACAGCTGCACCTCATGTCAGAAGCAAGTGTGCAACCTCTGTGGCTTCAACCCCACGCCCCACCTGGTGGAGGTAGGTGCCCCATTGTCTCCTGTGCTCAGTATGTATGTGTAGTGCTGCGCACAGGCTTGGCCTTCCTGGTGACGGACGCAAAGTGTGTCCGGTAGGGAATCTCCAGCCAGAGGCCGCACTCATTGCCTATCTGATATCAGACGTTGTCACGGGCGTGGTTTGTGGAACCAGTGTACCACGGACCACGGAGAGCCTGGAGGGGCGTGACTAAGCGAACACCTGACTGTTCACTAGAGCCTCTGATGGTGAGGTTAGACTTGGCTCCCTATGAACACCAGGTGCCACTCCAGGCAGACCAACGGACGCGCAGCAGCTGGACCCAGAAGACAGACTGGAGGGAGCAGCTGGCAGAGTTCGCATCAGAGTGCAGCAGACAGTTCGCAGCAAAGTGCAGCAGACAGTATTTGTGTCAGAGTGCAGCAGACAAGATCTGCATCAGAGTGCAGCAGGCAGGATCTACATCAGAGTGCAGCAGGCAGGATTTGCAACCTTACACAACTTAGACTGAAAAACGGAAAGGTTGCTCAGGCACCTCCCCAGTGGGAAGAAAGCAATATACATAATATCCCACAGCTAATGACTGGGGAGGAAATAGCAAGAGCACGTGCTGACCCTTTAAGAGGGCATGAGTACCCGCGCTCGTGCCCTAAGGACAGGGCCGGCTCCAGGTTTTCGAGGGACCCGGGCGAAAGAGTCTCAGTGCCCCCCCCCCTTTAACCCATACCCCGATTTATGATGCACAGATACGGCAGAGAAATGTATAGTACAATGCCAGATTTCACTTCTTACATGAGTGACAGCTATTGTAGATTCTGCAGTGTATATATACAGGAGGAAAGGCTCTGTGCAGTGTATATATACAGGAGAGGTGCTGTGCAGTGTATATATACAGGAGGAAAGGTGCTGTGCAGTGTATATATACAGGAGAGGTGCTTTTCTGTTTTGAGTTTTTCTATGAAACAAAGACTTTTCTACATAAACAACGTTGTTTGGTTTTGCGGCCCCAACAGATCTGTGCTACAAACTAACAGGCGGCTCGGGCATCAATGAGGGACCTGATGCTGAATCCTTTCCACAAACCCTAATGACCCAATTAGTGCCCCGTCATTAGAAGCTCATTAAACGCCTCCCTGTCCCGAGCAGTCATGTACAGTATGGGGGGATCCTGCAGCCCACCCCCTGACTGCTCCATACCATACACTGCCCTCTGTCGCGCTCACTATTATCCTGTGCATTTCTCCATCATCGTTACCCCATGTTACACTTGTCTCCCCCCACTACAGAGTAGCAGGGCAGCCAATGTCACAGGTCACCCCCTCCCGGACCCTAATGGCAGCAGGAAATGTCTGCTCCTCTATTGGGTTGGAACCTGATTTAATCAAGGAATAATGTGGATTTGTTGCCGGTGGCTGCAGGGGAAGGGTTAAGTGATGCCATGTCCGTGGTGGGAGCAGTGGCAGCTGCTGGGACCTGGACAGAGACAACCAATGTTGCTGTGACTGCACAGTGTGATGTGGAGGAGAGAAGCTGAGACTCCGGAGCAGAAATCACCCACATGCCAGCACTGGGCAGAGTCCCTCCAGTCACCAGCCAGGGGCCACGGGGCCCCAATGTACAGCCCACAGCTCAGTGTTATCCATGGCAGCAGCTCCCCTTCCTCCTGGCATCTGGTTAACCCCATTTATGCGGGTCGGATTGTTATCTTTAAGGTTTAGCAATAACCTTCATACAGATGGGAAGGGGTTAAGCTTCTTCCTACCCCACTGGTGCAGGTTTGGTGCAGCATGCATGTATTCTGGGAGAGCTGGGCGGCTACAGGCTGCACCCCACCAGCTGCTCCTCCAGACATCACCCACATTTTTAGGCAGCGGAGACAGACAGCAGCAGACTGAGCCACAGCTGCAACCACTGCATAACACTCACTCAGGCACTGGTAGGACTGAGCTCCTCGGAATCTGCCTGATAAGTTCAGCACTGTCTGCAGCCACCCAGGGGGGAGAGCAGAGAACATGCTCTCTCAGCCCACAATGTCACACTGGCTGCCTTCTGTTAACCCCTATGTGTGCCTGCCTGGCTGCACTCACTGAGTGAGAAGATGCTTGTGTCAGAGCTGGCACATAGGGGTTAAGAGAACGCAGCCAGCAGTGACTTTGTGGGGGGAGAGAGCATGTTATCTCCTGCTCTGCTCTCCCAGCTGTATCTATGACAGCATGAGTGGGCCCCCCCCCTCTCCCCAGGGCCCCGGCATTTGCCCGGTGTGCCGGGTGCTGACGCCGGCCCTGCCTAAGGACATAGCTAGAGGACCAGCTGGAAGCATGCAGAGCATGAGAAAGAAATGACGACAGCACGGGTGAGTGAAGTGACACGCCGGAGACTCTGCCTGTCAGAGCAGGACTGCGGTGTGGTGCTAACAGACGTTCAGTATCTCCTGGGTATTCATGCCAGGTCTTGTGTGCCAAGCAGCCATCTATTACCTGTGGGTGTGGTCTGTTAATGTGGGTGTGGGTTATTAGCAGTGAATGTGAATTAATAGCTGTGGGTGTGGTTTTTTAGCTGATGGTATGGTTTATTAGCTGAGGGTGTGATTTATTAGCTAAAGGTGTGTTTTTTTAGCTATCGATGTGGTTTATTAGCTGTGGGTGTGGTTTATTAGATGAGGGTGTGATTTATTAGCCACAGGTGTGGTCTCTTAACTGTGGGTATGGTTTTCAAGAAGTGGGTGTAGTTTATTAGCAGTAGGTGTGCCCTTCAGCCCATGCTGTGGGCTAAACCCCCCTTCCCCCCCTTCTCCCTTTGGCTATCTTTGCTTCTCTGTGTGCTTCGGAATGTATGGTAGAAGCAGGTTTTATTGCCCTGGCCATAAATTCCAGGCTCAAAGCAAGTTACTCGTCCCCCTCCCAACTGCACTAGCTGAAACTGGTATAGATGGCTCCAAAATCCATGAGAGTCTTTGTTCTAATATTATAAGATTCTGGGCCAACGACTTGGGCTAAGGGAATAATAAATACATATTGCTAACGTCCATCGGTGCATCTATCCATCACTGTAAGCAGGAGTCTCCAAGTCCAACAGGGACAGAGTATGGATTTTGCTGGAATGGAGTGTCCCTACTAGCCTGAATTTAGTATCTATAGAGAGCAAATCCTAATACAAGATGAATGCTGGGTGTGTTATGATTCTGACATGTTCTGTAGCTGAAATACAGGCATTAGACAAACTTGTGTGAAATTTACTAAGCCTGAAGAGGTAGGAGGGTCTAAGGAAGCCAGCCCTGTTGGTGATGTCACGGGCTGCGGTTTATAAGTTTCTGACAGACCCCAGCAGTTAGTTTTCTACCTGGGAAGCCCTGACTGCTAGCCTGATGCACTGGGACAGATGGAAACTCCACCCACTAGCCTGGTTGCCTGCAATGCTCTGAACACATGTAAGTGTTGATTTTTCATGTAATCCGTTTTTTTATAATTACCTTTGTACATATTTTCAATTGTCTCATATTGTAGCATCTTTATATAACTTTTTATAAACACTGCCTTATCTTTCGGAGTAAAAATATTTAAAGTACTAGTTCGTTCTTCCTGTTCTAAAACGTACCATAAGTCTTCTGAAGGGAATTACGCTACTGTTTTGGGTTAGCTTCGGACCCGTTTAATCGAAGCTGGTGGCAGCATACGTTTGTACTGGGTAGTGGGGAGTCGTTGTAGCGACTGCGGCGTTGATAATTATTGTTCCTGCCTGAGTGGGAGTAGTTAAATCGCCTCGCTGCAGCGTGCCCAATAGCCAGTACATAGCAGGCAGCCTTTCTGGCGACTAATTACCCTAGGGGCAGTACCTAATCTGACCTGAGAGTAAGGGGGGGCGCCAGAGAGCTGCAAGTTTCAAGTGGAACTGTAAGTGGGATATACATAAATCCCTGCAGTTCGTGGTATATTGCAGAGCAGTAGGATACCTAAAATAAACCCCTGTTGTAAACTAAGATAGTTTTGTGTGAGTTTTTTATCACATTGTGGAGTGGAGGGATAATTAAGATAAGCCCCCCTGCACATGTGATAGCCGTCTGTTGGCCTAAAGTCACCCCGATCCGTGACGTGGGGGTGACGGTCACGGTGTGAATCGTGACAGACGCCATCAAGCGTATTGAAATATATTGTTAGGGTTGGTGGATTGCACTAAATAAATGTAATAGAGAAGTGCAATCGCAACCCGGGGTCCACCATGCAGAGATATTAAACTGCAGCTAGTGTGAACAATGACGGAACACACAGCAAGCGATTGCTAGCATGCACTGAGTTGAACGTCACTCAGTGAACTTCACACGAAGCTATGTCACTCGTACACAGAAACGGAATAGATGCTTAGCAATAGAGCTGTGTCACTCGCACACAGAAACGGAAGAGATGCTCAGCAATAGAGCTGTGTCACACACACAGTAATGGAATAGATGCTCTGCTATAGAGCTGTGTCACTCGCACACAGTAACGGAATAGAAATGACGCTAGATACGATCCCTGTTAACCTGACAAGGGATCGAAACCCGCACATAGGGTAAATAGTACACAGTGGTCACACAGCCAGCAAAAGCACTCAGCCAATTCCTCTCCGGAGGTGCCGAAATTCTAATGGCTTACCGGCGACCCTGAGCACATGCTGACATAGACCACACTATAGCAATGTCTCACACACACACACACACATGTAAAATGGTTGATACTATCGTGCCCGTGTGCAACTCTGAGACTCTTATATGTCCAGCTCAAGTCCAGTCGGACAGGACCTTACTCGCGGACCAATCTGGAGCTGCCACATCACCAGAGTAGCTGACGACCGACCACCAATGAGACGTCGCCACATCACGAGCATGCTCAGTAGGGTGATTTCTGGACTTTGTCTCCAGAGCGTTTGCTTGTCGCTGCCTACCGCTGCTTCTCATTGGCTTGGCTGAAGAGCCAGCAGTAACCAGACGAATAGCACGAGCCTGAGCAAGAGGCTGGGACCGACATCTATGCTCCGCAGCGGCCAAAGCTGGATGGGAGACCGCAGATACATTCAAGGCTTGGGATCTACCATGTGCAGAGGGAGAATCCTGGCACCTAACACTTATCTCCCCTCCAGCACTTTACCAGTGACTTTGTCACATATCTGCCCAAAGCCGAGGGTTTTGGCACCTTCATTCGCTAAGCAAGGGAGTCTGGACAGGGCATCTGCATTCCCATGTACCTTCCTGGGCCTGTGCTCCATGTGAAAATTGAAATCATGGAGTCCTAAGAACCACCTAGTCACCCAGGCATTTTTACCCTTCTTTTCCCTCAACCTTCACAGGGGGGCATGGTGTGACTCTAGCTTACACCTACAGCATAGTAGGTAATATTTCAGTGTATCTACAGTTGTGTTCAAAAGTTTACATACCCCGGCAGAATTTTTGCTTTCTTGGCCTTTTTTCAGAGAATATGAATGACAACACCAAAACTTTTCCTCCACTCATGGTTAGTGGTTGGGTGAAGCCATTTATTGTCAAACTACTGTGTTTTATCTTTTTAAATCATAATGACAACCTAAAACATCCAAATGACCCTGATCAAAAGTTTGCATACCCCATTTCTTAATACCGTGTATTGCCCTTTCTAACATCAATGACAGCTTGAAGTCTTTTGTGGTAGTTGTGGATGAGGTTCTTTACTTTCTCAGATAGTAAAGCTGCCCACTCTTCTTAGCAAAAAGCCTCCAGTTCTTGTAAATTCCTGGGCTGTCTAGCATGAACTGTGCGCTTGAGATCTCCCCAGAGTGGCTCAATGATATTGAAGTCAGGAGACTGAGATGGCCACTCCAGAACCTTCTCTGTTTTCTGCAGCCAGGGATGCCACTAGAAATTTTGGGGCCCCATACTGGCAAAATTTTCAGGGCCCCCTTGAGACTCCGCCCAGGCTCCACCCCAGCCCCGTCTCCACGCTCCACCCCTCCACAGTCCCACCGCTCTCTCTTGGAAAAACTCCACTTCTCACCTATCACACATTGACAGTTCCCATCACCAGATCACACATATAGCCGGCAGCTTTTGTTTTGGCCAAAAGATTTTTTAAGCCGCCACCATAACACGGTAGACACTTTTGGCCGGGCCTGTTATGATCTGGTGGTTAGAACTAATAGTGGACCTGGTAGTTAGAGCACCAGAAAAGACCTGATAGCACATTAATACAGGACCAGCTCTGGGAAGTGGAACCTCTGCTGACCGCAATCCCTAATCCTATCACGTACACTAGAAATAGCCGTGGAGCGCTCCTATCATGGCCTAGGCGCCTCGTCACAGCCTCAGAACTAGCTAGCCGTAGAGATAGGAAAAATAAGCCTATCTTGCCTCAGAGAAAATTCCCCAAAGGAAAAGGCAGCCCCCCACATATATTGACTGTGAGTAAGATGAAATCACAAACACAGAGATGAAATAGATTTAGCAAAGAGAGGCCCGACTTACTAAACAGACAGAAGATAGGAAAGGTCACTTTGCAGTCAGCAAAAAACCCTACAAAAGCCACACAGAGAGTGCAGGGAAAAATACCTTCCGCACCGACTAACGGAGCGGAGGCGCCCCTCTGCGTCCCAGAGCTTCCAGCAAGCAAGGCAAAATTCACATAAGCATGCTGGACAGAAAAAATAGCAAACAAGAAAAAAGCAAAGCGAAACTTAGCTTCTGCTGGAGAAAACAGGAAACCAGGAAGATCCAGGAGCGAACTAGACCAATGCTACAACATTGACAGCTGGCATCGGACAAGGATCCATGTGGAGTTAAATAGAACAGCCCACTAACTAATTAGCCTCGTCACCTGTGGAAGGAAACTCAGAAACACCCACAGGCATCAGAGAAAGTCCATGGACAGAACCAGCCGAAGTACCATTCACGACCACAGGAGGGAGCCCGAAAACAGAATCCACAACACGGGCCCTACTCTACTGTAACCTATTAAATATTTGTTAAAATATGCAATACAATTTAGGTATATTTTTATTTATTTTTCAATTTTTAAAATGACCAATAATATCACATACAAGGAACAAATACCGCTACACCATGACCAGATGACATATTACCACCACAGTGATCGAATAATATCACATACAAGGAACAAATACCGCAACACCATGTCCAGACCACATATTACCACCACATAGTGACTGAATACTACAATTCTGATCAGTAATTTAAAAAAAAGCACAATACTATCACCATAAGTGCCATTATACACAGGAGATCTGTACTTAGTATGCAGTGTCTGTGTACAGATAATACAGTGATCACTAGTGAAATTACACACAGAAGCTCTGTATATAGTATACAGTGTATAGTGTCGGTATAGGTAACACACTGACTCACCAGTGACGTCTCTAGGTGAAGTCCTTCATCTTTCATCCAGCACAGACCGCCATCATTTCATCCAGCCAGGGCTCGTCTCTGCAGGAAATAACACAGTTATCTCGAGCTCCGCTTGTAGAATACATTACTTAATTTTTCACAACTTCTACATTACACCACATGAAGAAAAAGAGGCGACATAGTATCACTCTATACAGTAACAGGACCGCCCCCTCATTTAAAACAGTATACTCAAAAAATAAAATAAATACATCACTGCAGTAATAATATCCCTAAATTAGCCCCTATGGTAATAATATTCCCCATCCTGGCCACCGTGTGTCTCATTCCTGGCGTCAGCCATATGTTCTCCCATCCTCCCCTCATGAGTATCCATTCTGCCTCATATGATCTCCCCATCCTGCCCCATATGATCGCCCCATGTGATCTCTCCATCCGGCCCCATCTGTCTCCATCATATCCATCCTGCCCCATGATCCTGCATGATCTGTCTCCAATTCTGCCCCCAGTGTCTCCAATCATGCCCCATGTCTCCATTCTGCCCCCTATGTCTCCAACCATGCCCCCGTGTCTGCAATCCTGCCACTTGTCTCCAATTATGCCCCCTGTGTCTCCATTCTGCCCCATCTGTCTCCAATCCTCCCCATCTGTCTCCAGTCATGCCCCCATGTCTTTCATCCTGCCCCGTGTCTCCAATCATGCCCCGTATCTCCATTCTGCCCCGTGTCTCGCATTCTGCCCCAATGTCCAGCATTCTGCCCCAATGTCCAGCATTCTGCCCCAATGTCCAGCATTCTGCCCCTGTGTCCAGCATTCTGCCCCTGTCAATGTGTCCAGCATTCTGCCCCTGTCACTGTGTCCAGCATTCTGCCCCTGTCACTGTCCAGCATTCTGCCCCTCTGTGTGTCCAGCATTCTGCCCCACTGTGTGTCCAGCATTCTGCCCCACTGTGTGTCCAGCATTCTGCCCCTCTGTGTGTCCAGCATTCTGCCCCACTGTGTGTCCAGCATTCTGCCCCACTGTGTGTCCAGCATTCTGCCCCTCTGTGTGTCCAGCATTCTGCCCTACTGTGTGTCCAGCATTCTGCCCCACTGTGTGTCCAGCATTCTGCCCCTCTGTGTGTCCAGCATTCTGCCCCACTGTGTGTCCAGCATTCTGCCCCACTGTGTGTCCAGCATTCTGCCCCTCTGTGTGTCCAGCATTCTGCCCCACTGTGTGTCCAGCATTCTGCCCCACTGTGTGTCCAGCATTCTGCCCCTCTGTGTGTCCAGCATTCTGCCCCACTGTGTGTCCAGCATTCTGCCCCTCTGTGTGTCCAGCATTCTGCCCCACTGTGTGTCCAGCATTCTGCCCCACTGTGTGTCCAGCATTCTGCCCCTCTGTGTGTCCAGCATTCTGCCCCACTGTGTGTCCAGCATTCTGCCCCTCTGTGTGTCCAGCATTCTGCCCCACTGTGTGTCCAGCATTCTGCCCCTCTGTGTGTCCAGCATTCTGCCCCACTGTGTGTCCAGCATTCTGCCCCACTGTGTGTCCAGCATTCTGCCCCTCTGTGTGTCCAGCATTCTGCCCCACTGTGTGTCCAGCATTCTGCCCCACTGTGTGTCCAGCATTCTGCCCCTCTGTGTGTCCAGCATTCTGCCCCACTGTGTGTCCAGCATTCTGCCCCTCTGTGTGTCCAGCATTCTGCCCCACTGTGTGTCCAGCATTCTGCCCCACTGTGTGTCCAGCATTCTGCCCCACTGTGTGTCCAGCATTCTGCCCCTCTGTGTGTCCAGCATTCTGCCCCTCTGTGTGTCCAGCATTCTGCCCCTCTGTGTGCCCAGCATTCTGCCCCACTGTGTGTCCAGCATTCTGCCCCTCTGTGTGTCCAGCATTCTGCCCCACTGTGTGTCCAGCATTCTGCCCCTGTGTGTCCAGCATTCTGCCCCTGTGTGTCCAGCATTCTGCCCCTCTGTGTGTCCAGCATTCTGCCCCTCTGTGTGTCCAGCATTCTGCCCCACTGTGTGTCCAGCATTCTGCCCCACTGTGTGTCCAGCATTCTGCCCCTCTGTGTGTCCAGCATTCTGCCCCACTGTGTGTCCAGCATTCTGCCCCTCTGTGTGTCCAGCATTCTGCCCCACTGTGTGTCCAGCATTCTGCCCCACTGTGTGTCCAGCATTCTGCCCCTGTGTGTCCAGCATTCTGCCCCACTGTGTGTCCAGCATTCTGCCCCTGTGTGTCCAGCATTCTGCCCCTGTGTGTGTCCAGCATTCTGCCCCACTGTGTGTCCAGCATTCTGCCCCACTGTGTGTCCAGCATTCTGCCCCTCTGTGTGTCCAGCATTCTGCCCCACTGTGTGTCCAGCATTCTGCCCCTCTGTGTGTCCAGCATTCTGCCCCTCTGTGTGTCCAGCATTCTGCCCCACTGTGTCCACCATTCTGCCCCACTGTGTCCAGCATTCTGCCCCACTGTGTGTCCAGCATTCTGCCCCTGTGTGTCCAGCATTCTGCCCCACTGTGTCCAGCATTCTGCCCCACTGTGTGTACAGCATTCTGCCCCTGTGTGTCCAGCATTCTGCCCCACTGTGTGTCCAGCATTCTGCCCCACTGTGTGTCCAGCATTCTGCCCCTGTGTGTCCAGCATCCTGCCCCCCGGGCTCCCCTAGATCGCCGCTCTCAAAGAAAGAAAACACGAGTTCTTACCTGGCCGTGCTCCTGCGCCGGGCGAAGATCCCTCCAGGCTCCACACAGACGCACTCGCCGAGCCCGGCGGCTGACAATGACGTCAGACGCCGGCGACGCCGGCGAGTGCGCACTGCGGCCCTATTCAGCTGCCAGCCTCAGACTGGCTGGCGGCTGTTAACTGTTGATGTGCGGGCGCGGGCCCGATGCGGGCCCCCTCTGCTCACCGGGCCCCATACGCCAGTCACGGCTGTAATGCCCTGATGGCGGCCCTGTCTGTAGCCAATGACAGGTCGACTTGGCCTTGTGTTTTGGATCATTGTCATGTTGGAACGTCCAAGTACGTCCCGTGCGCAGCTTCCTGACTGATGAGTGCAAATTTGCCTCCAGTATTTGCTGATAATGTGTTGCATTCATCTTTTCTTCAACTTTGACCAAGTTTCCTGTGCCTTTGTAGCTCACACAGCCCAAAACATCAGCAATCTACCTCCGTGCTTTACAGTAGGAATGGTGTTCCTTTCATCATAGGCCTTGTTGACCTCTCTCCAAATGTAACATTTATGGTTGTGGTAAAAAAGTTCAATTTTGGTCTCATCACTCTAAATTACCTTGTTCCAGAAGTTTTGAGGCTTGTCTCTGTGCTGTTTTGCGTATTGTAGGCGAGATACTTTGTGGCATTTGCGCAGTAATGGCTTTCTTCTGGTGACTCGACCATACAGCCCATGTTTTTTCAAGTGCCTCCTTATTGTGCATCTTGAAACAGCCACACTGCTAGTTTTCAGAGAGTCTTGTATTTCAGCTGATGTTATTTTGTGGGTTTTTCTTTGCATCCCGAACAATTTTCCTAGCAGTTGTGAATGACATTTTTGTCGGTCTACCTGACCGAGGTTTTGTATTTACAGAGCCCCTGATTTTCCATTTGTTAATCACAGTGTGAATGCTGCTGACTGGCATTATCAATTCTTCGGATATCTTTTTGCATCCCTTTCCTGTTTTATACAGTTCAACTACCTTTTCCCCTAGATCCGTTGACAATTCTTTTGCTTTCACCATGACTCAAAATCCAGAAACATCAGTGGCTGGATGAAAGATAGGAAAAAACAAAATCCAGCTCACCATACCGACATTCCCAAGAGCTCGGAGCACGGAACCGCTGTGTCAGGGCGTGGACGAACAGGAAAGAGAAGGAGATCCAGCTCAACGAAATAGTGAAAAATCCATAATTTATTTCACTTAAAATATAGTGAAAGGACAAAACATCAGCATACAAAAAAATTAAAACCAAGGTCAACGCGTTTCCGGTGACTAAGCACCCTTAATCAGTGGATTTTTCACTATTTCGTTGAGCTGGATCTCCTTCTCTTTCCTGGATGAAAGATGCAAGAGTCTATCTGGATCCCAGAAACTCACTCAGCTTTTATGCACACACTGATTACAAGCAAACAGCTCATAGGTGAGGATGCTCCTTTAGGAGCCATTCAAACCCATTTGTGTCAACTTCTGTGCATGTTATCAGGCCAAAATCACCAGGGTATGTGAACTTTTAATAGGGGTCATTGGGATTGGGTTTTGGGTTGTCATTATGACTTAAAAAGGGAAAACACAGTAGTTTGACCATAAATGGCTTCACCCAACCACAAACCATGAGTGGAGAAAAAGTTTTGGTGTTATCATTCATATTGTCACGTCGTTAACGGCGATAAAGGGGCAGGACGGCGTACTGGGACCCGCACCTGTCCCTGCCTCTATAATGGGGCCCTGACTTTCCCTTATCTCAGGGGTACCTATAATGGTTAGGAGGCCTGAGCCGCCAGCATATCCCTATCTCCTGTGCAGGCCCTATCAGTGGCCCCCTCTCCCCCCCAAGGGAGGTGGACTGCACCAGTGTATAAATACGACAATTAAACAGGGTATGCAGACAAGTGAACTAAAATCTCAAACTCACCAAATGCTCACACAACCACAGAGGAAACACAGAGAAGGGAAGAGAAGGAAAAAACCCTAACCCTAAGGAAAACAGGTTTAACATGCAACCAAAACAGCAGACATCAATCTCTGTAAATAAACCTCCAAGCTCCTAACACCACGCTCCTTCCCACTTCAAGCCAGGCAGCAGAACTGATCACTGACAACAGTTATAGTCAAAGCTGAGTCTATATAGGAGCGGAGATTACAAAAACCAAATCAGCTGAGAGACCTAGCCCTCAGTAACTTCAGTAACAAGGTTTAACTCCTGCCCTGCTGGCTTAAGACAGCCAGATCAGAATTCAGGAGAAGAGCTTCTGTTCATCATGTGTGAACGAGGCCCAGAGCGCTGCGTTTCTCTGGGACCTCTCTGTCGCATTAGCCCCGTGACACATATTCTCTGAAAAAAGGCCAAGAAAGCAAAAATTCTGCCGGGGTATGTAAACTTTTGAGCACAACTGTACAACCCATTTTATGGCTAAGCACTCCTCGACGATGGCATAGTTTCTCTCGCTTGAAGAGAGGTTCCAGCTCTGATGGCATGTTCTTCCCCATTTATTTCTTGAAACAGCATGGCTCCCAAGCTGACACATCTGTTTGGACCAAAAATTCTTTGCTGAGGTCTTTTGCGACCAGAACTGTATGTTTACAGAAAGCACGCTTCATCTTCTGGAAAGCCATCTCAGTCAAATCAACGTCAAATTTGTTTCTTTATGGAGGTCCGTCAACGGTGCTGCAATCATGGCGAAACTTGGAATAAACCGCCAGTAATAACCAACAATTCCATCAAATGCCCTTGCTTGTGGCCACTTTCTTGTTTACTTGTGGCTTGATCTCACCCCTCCTGACGACATAGCCTAAATACTTGAATTCTTCCTTCCCTATGGTACCTTTTTGGGGTGTTTACGGTGAACCTCACATTCCTCAACGCATCCATGCCTGTACCTTTGGTAAATGACTACTCCAGTCCACAATGTCATCTAGGTAGGCTACAACATACTTCTTGTATGGAGACAGGATCCGATCCATAGCCCTCTTGAAGGTTGCTGCCCCCCCCCCCCCCCGCAGTCCGAAGGGTATTCTGCTGTATTGGAAACACCCATCATGTGTCAAGAAAGCTGTTTTCTCCTTGGCCCTCTTGGACTTGGGGATCTGCCAGTAGCCCTTCATCTTGTCGAGGTTTGTAATGTACCTCGCGGCTGAAAGTCTCTCAATGAGTTTGTCCGCGCGGGGCATTGGATACGCATCACACTTGGAGACTTCATTGTTGTGAATTCTGTGGCCAAGCTCCCTCCTGTGGTCATGAGTGGTACTGCGGCTGGTTCTGTCTATAAGCTTCCTTTGGTGGATGAGAGTGGTACTGCGGCTTCTGAGTTTCCTCCCTCAGGTGATGAGGTTAAGTCGTTAGGTGCTGCTCTATTTAACTCCACCAGGTGCTTTGATCCTGGCCTCCAGTCAATGTTCTAGTATTGGTCTTGCTTCCTCCTGGATCGTTCCTGTGGCCTCTCTATCCTGCATAAGCTAAGTTCTGCTTGTGTTATTTTTGTTTGCTATATTTTCTGTCCAGCTTGCTATATTGGTTTTTTCTTGCTTGCTGGAAGCTCTGAGACGCAGAGGGAGCACCTCCGTACCGTTAGTTGGTGCGGAGGGTCTTTTTGCCCCTCTGCGTGGTTGTTTGTAGGTTTTTGTGTTGACCGCAAAGCTATCTTTCCTATCCTCGGTCTATTCAGTAAGTCGGGCCTCACTTTGCTAAATCTATTTCATCTCTGTGTTTGTATTTCATCTTTACTCACAGTCATTATATGTGGGGGGCTGCCTTTTCCTTTGGGGAATTTCTCTGAGGCAAGGTAGGCTATTTTTTCTATCTTCAGGGCTAGTTAGTTTCTCAGGCTGTGCCGAGTTGCATAGGGAGCGTTAGGCGCAATCCACGGCTACCTCTAGTGTGGTGTGTTAGGATTAGGGATTGCAGTCAGCAGAGTTTCCACGTCTCAGAGCTTGTCCTATGTTTTTTGGTAAATGTCAGGTCACCTTGTGTGCTCTGAACTTCAAGGTCCATTGTGGTTCTGAATTACCTGTTCATAACAGTACTGGAGGCCCAAAGTACTATGCTTCTCAATAGAGGGAAAAGAGAAGTTCTGAGACCATTTTTTTTCTTTGCACTGTGATCTGTCTTTCTTTTCCCCTTTACATCAGGGTGGTTCAGAACACAGGTGTGGACATGGATATTCAGGGTCTGTCCTCTTTGATGGATAATCTCACTATAAGAGTACAGAACATTCAAAATTTAGTGGTTCAGAATCCTATGTTAGAACCTAAAATTCCTATTCCTGAGTTATTTTCTGGAGATAGAGCTAAGTTTTTGAATTTTAAAAATAATTGTAAACTGTTTCTGGCTTTGAAACCCCGCTCCTCTGATGACCCAGTTCAACAAGTTAAAATCATTATTTCTTTATTACGTGGCAACCCTCAAGACTGAGCATTTTCCCTTGCGCCAGGAGATCCTGCATTATGTAATATTGATGCGTTTTTTCTGGCGCTCGGATTGCTGTACGACGAACCTAATTCAGTGGATCAGGCAGAGAAAAATTTGCTGGCTCTGTGTCAGGGTCAGGATGAGATAGAGATTTATTGTCAGAAGTTTAGAAAGTGGTCCGTGCTCACTCAATGGAATGAATCTGCGCTGGCAGCTATTTTCAGAAAGGGTCTCTCTGAAGCCCTTAAGGATGTCATGGTGGGATTTCCTATGCCTGCTGGTCTGAATGAGTCTATGTCTTTGGCCATTCAGATCGGTCGACGCTTGCGCGAGCGTAAATCTGTGCACCATTTGGCGGTATTATCTGAGCATAAACCTGAGCCTATGCAATGCGATAGGACTTTGACCAGAGCTGAAAGGCAAGAACACAGACGTCAGAATGGGCTGTGTTTCTACTGTGGTGATTCCACTCATGCTATCTCCGATTGTCCTAAGCGCACTAAGCGGTTCGCTAGGTCTGCCACCATTGGTACGGTACAGTCGAAATTTCTTTTGTCCGTTACTTTGATCTGCTCTTTGTCTTCCTATTCTGTCATGGCATTTGTGGATTCAGGCGCTGCCCTGAATTTGATGGACTTGGAGTATGCTAGGCGCTGTGGGTTTGTCTTGGAGCCCTTGCAGTGTCCTATTCCATTGAGAGGAATTGATGCTACGCCTTTGGCCAAGAATAAGCCTCAGTATTGGACCCAGCTGACCATGTGCATGGCTCCTGCGCACCAGGAGGATATTCGCTTTCTGGTGTTGCATAATTTGCATGATGTGGTCATGTTGGGGTTGCCATGGCTACAAGTCCATAACCCAGTATTAGATTGGAAATCAATGTCTGTGTCCAGCTGGGGTTGTCAGGGGGTACATGGTGATGTTCCATTTCTGTCTATCTCATCATCCACCCCTTCTGAGGTCCCAGAGTTCTTGTCTGATTACCGGGATGTATTCGATGAGCCCAAGTCCAATGCCCTACCTCCGCATAGGGATTGTGATTGTGCTATCAATTTGATTCCTGGTAGTAAGTTTCCTAAGGGTCGACTGTTTAATTTGTCTGTACCTGAGCACGCCGCCATGCGGAGTTACGTGAAGGAGTCTTTGGAGAAGGGTCATATTCGCCCGTCATCGTCACCATTGGGAGCGGGTTTCTTTTTCGTGGCCAAGAAGGATGGTTCACTGAGACCTTGTATTGATTACCGCCTTCTAATTAAAATTACGGTCAAATTTCAGTACCCCTTGCCGCTGCTGTCTGATTTGTTTGCTCGGATTAAGGGGGCTAGTTGGTTCACCAAGATAGATCTTCGTGGTGCGTATAATCTTGTGCGTATCAAACGGGGCGATGAATGGAAAACAGCATTTAATACGCCCGAAGGCCATTTTGAGTACCTGGTTATGCCATTCGGACTTTCTAATGCTCCATCAGTGTTTCAGTCCTTTATGCATGACATCTTCCAAGAGTACCTGGATAAATTCCTGATTGTATACTTGGATGATATTTTGGCCTTCTCGGATGATTGGGAGTCTCATGTGAAGCAGGTCAGAATGGTGTTCCAGGTCCTGCGTGCTAATTCTTTGTTTGTGAAGGGGTCAAAGTGTCTCTTTGGTGTGCAGAAGATTTCATTTTTGGGGTTCATTTTTTCTCCTTCTACTATCGAGATGGACCCTGTTAAAGTTCAGGCCATTTATGATTGGACTCAGCCAACATCTCTGAAGAGTCTGCAGAAGTTCCTGGGCTTTGCTAATTTTTATCGTCGCTTCATCGCTAATTTTTATAGCATTGCTAAACCATTGACTGATTTGACCAAGAAGGGTGCTGATGTGGTCAATTGGTCTTCTGCTGCTGTGGAAGCTTTTCAGGAGTTGAAGCGTCGTTTTTCTTCTGCCCCTGTGTTGTGCCAACCAGATGTTTCGCTTCCGTTCCAGGTCGAGGTTGATGCTTCCGAAATTGGAGCAGGGGCTGTTTTGTCGCAGAGAAGTTCTGATTGCTCGGTGATGAAACCATGCGCCTTCTTTTCCAGGAAATTTTCGCCTGCTGAGCGAAATTATGATGTTGGCAATCGAGAGTTGCTAGCCATGAAGTGGGCATTCGAGGAGTGGCGTCATTGGCTTGAAGGAGCTAAGCATCGCGTGGTGGTCTTGACTGATCATAAGAACTTGACTTATCTCGAGTCTGCCAAACGGTTGAATCCTAGACAGGCTCGTTGGTCGCTGTTTTTCTCCCGTTTTGACTTTGTGGTTTCGTACCTTCAGGGCTCTAAAAATGTGAAGGCGGATGCCCTGTCTAGGAGTTTTGTGCCCGATTCTCCGGGTTTGTCTGAGCCGGCGGGTATTCTCAAAGAGGGGGTAATTTTGTCTGCCATCTCCCCTGATTTGCGGCGGGTGCTGCAAAAATTTCAGGCTAATAGACCTGACCGTTGCCCAGCGGAGAAACTGTTTGTCCCTGATAGGTGGACGAATAAAGTTATCTCTGAGGTTCATTGTTCGGTGTTGGCTGGTCATCCTGGAATCTTTGGTACCAGAGATTTGGTGGCTAGATCCTTTTGGTGGCCGTCTCTGTCGCGGGATGTGCGTTCTTTTGTGCAGTCCTGTGGGATTTGTGCTCGGGCTAAGCCCTGCTGTTCTCGTGCCAGTGGGTTGCTTTTGCCCTTGCGGGTCCCGAAGAGGCCTTGGACACATATCTCTATGGATTTTATTTCGGATCTCCCCGTCTTTCAAAGAATGTCGGTCATTTGGGTGGTTTGTGATCGCTTCTCTAAGATGGTCCATTTGGTGCCCTTGTCTAAATTGCCTTCCTCCTCTGATTTGGTGCCATTGTTTTTTCAGCATGTGGTTCATTTACATGGCATTCCAGAGAACATCGTTTCTGACAGAGGTTCCCAGTTTGTTTCGAGGTTTTGGCAAGCCTTTTGTGCTAGGATGGGCATTGATTTGTCTTTTTCCTCGGCTTTCCATCCTCAGACAAATGGCCAGACTGAACGAACCAATCAGACCTTGGAAACATATCTGAGATGTTTTGTTTCTGCTGATCAGGATGATTGTGTGTCCTTTTTGCCTTTGGCTGAGTTCGCCCTTAATAATCGGGCCAGCTCGGCTACTTTGGTTTCGCCGTTTTTCTGCAATTCTGGGTTCCACCCCCGTTTCTCTTCAGGGCAGGTTGAGTCTTCGGACTGTCCTGGTGTGGATACTGTGGTGGATAGGTTGCAGCACATTTGGACTCATGTAGTGGACAATTTGACTTTGTCCCAGGAGAAGGCTCAACGTTTCGCTAACCGCAGGCGCTGTGTGGGTCCCCGACTTCGTGTTGGGGATTTGGTTTGGTTGTCATCTCGTTATATTCCTATGAAGGTTTCCTCTCCTAAATTTAAGCCTCGTTTCATTGGTCCATATAGGATTTCTGAGGTTCTTAATCCTGTGTCTTTTCGTTTGACTCTTCCGGCTTCTTTTTCCATCCATAACGTGTTCCATAGGTCATTGTTGCGGAGATACGTGGCACCTGTGGTTCCATCTATTGATCCTCCTACTCCGGTTTTGGTTGAAGGGGAATTGGAGTATATTGTGGAGAAGATTTTGGATTCTCGTGTTTCGAGACGGAAACTCCAGTATCTGGTTAAGTGGAAGGGTTATGGTCAGGAAGATAATTCCTGGGTCTTTGTCTCTGATGTCCATGCTGCCGATCTGGTTTGTGCCTTTCATGTGGCTCATCCTGGTCGGCCTGGGGGCTCTGGTGAGGGTTCGGTGACCCCTCCTCAAGGGGGGGGTACTGTTGTGAATTCTGTGGCCAAGCTCCCTCCTGTGGTCGTGAGTGGTACTGCGGCTGGTTCTGTCTATAAGCTTCCTTTGGTGGATGAGAGTGGTACTGCGGCTTCGGCGTTTCCTTCCTCAGGTGATGAGGTTAAGTCGTTAGGTGCTGCTCTATTTAACTCCACCTGGTGCTTTGATCCTGGCCTCCAGTCAATGTTCTAGTATTGGTCTTGCTTCCTCCTGGATCGTTCCTGTGGCCTCTCTATCCTGCATAAGCTAAGTTCTGCTTGTGTTATTTTTGTTTGCTATATTTTCTGTCCAGCTTGCTATATTGGTTTTTTCTTGCTTGCTGGAAGCTCTGAGACGCAGAGGGAGCACCTCCGTACCGTTAGTCGGTGCGGAGGGTCTTTTTGCCCCTCTGCGTGGTTGTTTGTAGGTTTTTGTGTTGACCGCAAAGCTATCTTTCCTATCCTCGGTCTATTCAGTAAGTCGGGCCTCACTTTGCTAAATCTATTTCATCTCTGTGTTTGTATTTCATCTTTACTCACAGTCATTATATGTGGGGGGCTGCCTTTTCCTTTGGGAAATTTCTCTGAGGCAAGGTAGGCTATTTTTTCTATCTTCAGGGCTAGTTAGTTTCTCAGGCTGTGCCGAGTTGCATAGGGAGCGTTAGGCGCAATCCACGGCTACCTCTAGTGTGGTGTGTTAGGATTAGGGATTGCGGTCAGCAGAGTTTCCACGTCTCAGAGCTTGTCCTATGTTTTTTGGTAAATGTCAGGTCACCTTGTGTGCTCTGAACTTCAAGCTCCATTGTGGTTGTGAATTACCTGTTCATAACAGTTCACCAGTCAAATAGGGGGTTAGCACCTCCGCCCACTGCTCTGGGGGAAGCTTCTCCCACTCTGTAACCTGCTGGAACATAGTCAAAAATGCCTCTACATCATCACCCGGCGTCATTTTATGCATCGCTCGTCTTACCGCCTTCCGGACGTACGTGGAATGCGCTTCCGGTCTCCCACGAACTGCCTCAACAAGCAACTCAATCTGCTGCTGCTGTTATCTGAACTAGTCCTGTTGGTATTGCTGCTGTTGTCGCATCTGCTGGACAAGCAGCTTACACGTCACCTGATGTGCCAGCTGTTGCTGTGCGTTCACCAAATGCTTAATCAGGCCCTCCATCCTGTCTATGGCTGCCTTTACCCAGGACATGTGGCTTGTCCACGGCTGCTACTGGTGTTCTGGAACTTTGCCCACATTCAAAACACCACTGGTGGCAGTTAAACTCACTGAGTGGTACACGGAGGTAGAAAACAGGAACACTATCTCTTTATCTTCTGTTGGTTTATTATATAGACCACATAAACTAACATGAAGGGAAAAGCAATACACAACCCTTCAGGCAAAACAGGAAAACAAGAAAAAAAATGCTGTAATACAGTCCATACATTTGCGGGGAGCTGTCCGCTCTGGAGCAACACAGGTTCAGTCTTTCCTCCTCCAGGCACAAAACACTGGAGATCCTCTCTCCAGCCCTGCTGAACAAAGACTGTCTCTGGAGTCCAGCTATTTAAGGCCCAGATCATACCACGGGGTGGAGAAAAGGTGGACATCCTCCCACACGCTCTATGGATGTCCAGATAGAAGCCAGCCCATTATAACAAATTAACTTAATCCCTCCAGCACTTAGTGTGCTGGAAGAAAAACTCTAGGTTTTATATCACTGCTCCAGCAGTTTACTGGTGACTTTGTCACAGTATGTATGTGTAAGCATGTGTATATCTATGCCTGAGTGTGTATCTATGTACGGTATGTGTGTATGTATGAATGTGTATGTATGTGTATACCTGAGTGTGTATGTATGAATGTGCATGTACACACGTGGTCAGAATTATTGGTCTCCCTCATTTAATGACAGAAATAACTTGAATCTGACAAAAGTAATATTAAATAAAAAATCTATGACAATGAACAAATGAAAGTCAGACATTGCTTTTCCACCATGACTCCAAAGAATTTAAAAAAAAAATAAAATTCATGAAATCGGCCTGGACAGAAATGATGGTTCCTTAATATTTTGTTGCATAACCTTTTGAGGCAATCGCTGCAATCAAACGATTCCTGTCCCTGTCAATGAGACTTCTGCTCCTCTCGACAGGTATTTTGGCCACTCCTCAAGAGCAAACTGCTCCAGTTGTCTCATGTTTGAAGGTTGCCTTTTCCAGGCGGCATATGTCAGCTCTTTCCATAGATGCTCAATAGGATTTAGGTCAGGGCTCATAGAAGGCCACTTCAGAATAGTCCAATGTTTTCCTCTTAGCCATTCTTGGGTGTTTTTACATGTGTGTTTTGGGTCATTACCCTGTTTCAAAACCCATGACCTGTGACTGGGCCGCGCTTAGTAACCCGATATTTACCCTGGTTACCGTTGTAAATGTAAAAAAACAAACACTACATACTTACATTCCCGGTGTCTGGCCGGGTCCCTCGCCTTCAGCTTCCCGCACTGACTGGTGAGCGCCGGCCAGCCGTAAAGCAGAGCACAGCGGTGACGTCAGTGCTGGAAGCTGAAGGCGAGGGACGTGACCAGACACCGGGAATGTAAGTATGTAGTGTTTGTTTTTTTACATTTACAATGGTAACCAGGGTAAACATCGGGTTACTAAGCGTGGCCCTGCGCTTAGTAACCCGATGTTTACCCTGGTTACCTGGGGACTTCAGGATCGTTGGTCGCTGGAGAGCGGTCTGTGTGACAGCTCTCCAGCGACCAAACAGCGACGCTGCAGTGATCGACATTGTTGTCGGTATCGCTGCAGCGTCACTTAGTGTGACGGTACCTTTAGAGTTGGAAGGGACCTCCTGGGTCATCTGGTCCAACCCTCTGCTCAAAGCAGGATTCACTAAATCATTTCAGACAGGTGTCTGTCCAGCCTCTGTGTGAAGACTTCCATTGAAGGAGAACTCACCACCTCTCGTGGCCACCTGTTCCACTCATTGATCACCGTCACTGTCAAAAAGTTTTTTCTAATATCGAATCTGTGTCTCCTCCCATTCAGTTTCATTCCATTGCTTCTAGTCTTTCCTTGTGCAAATGAGAATAAAGATGATCCTTCTACACTATGACGTCCCTTCAGATATTTGTAGATGGCTATTAAGTCTCCTCTCAGTCTTCATTTTGCAAGCTAAACATTCCCAAATCCTGTAACCGTTCCTCATAGGACATGGTTTGCAGACTGGTCACCATTCTGGTCGCTCTTCTCTGAACTTGCTGCAGTTTGTTGATGTCTTTTTTAAAATGTGGAGTCCAGAAGTGGACACAGTATTCCAGATGAGGTCTGACCATAGAGGTGTAGAGGGCAATAATGACTTCATGTGATCTAGACTGTATGCTTCTGTTAATACAACCCAGAATTGCATTTGCTTTTTATGCTGCTGCATCACACTGTTGACTCATGTTCAGTCTGTGATCTATTAGTATACCCAAGTCTTTTTCACATGTGCTGTTGCTTAGTTCTATTCCTCCCATTCTGTATATGCTTTTTTCATTTACCGTATATACTCGAGTATAAGCCGAGAATTTCAGCCCATTTTTTAGGCTGAAATTGCCCCTCTCGGCTTATACTCGAGTCATTCCCAGGGGTCGGCAGGGGAGGTGGAACAGCAGCTGTGTAATCATACTCACCTGCTCCTGGCGCGGTCCCTGCAGGTCCCTGGTTCCCGGGCGCCGGCAGCTTCTTCCTGTAGTGAGCTGTCACATGGTACCGCTCATTACAGTAATGAATATGGACCCCACTCCACTCCCACAGGGGTGGAACCGCATATTCATTACTGTAATGAGTGGTACCATGTGACCACTCACTACAGGAAGAAGCTGTTGGTGTCGGGGAACCCGGGACCGCGCCAGGGGCAGGTGAGTATAACACAGTGAGCGATATTCACCTGCTCCCCATTCCACCGGCGCCGGCCACCGCTGCATCTTCTCCGTCCTCTGCAGTGACACTTAGGTCAGAGGGCGCGATGACGCGATTAGTGTGCGCCGTCCTCTGCCTGAGCAGTCAGTGCAGAGGACGCAGAAGAGACAGCGACACTCAGCAGTGGAACGGGAAAGGTGAATATAGCAAGTGCCGGGGGCCTGAGAGGTGAGTATGTGATTTTTTTTTTTATCGCAGCAACAGAATATGAGGCACATGTCTACATGGAGCATCTTATGGGGCACAATCAATGTTTGTGTAGCTTTATATGGGGCAAATATATTTATGGAGCATCATATGGGGCCATAATCAACGTTTGTGCAGCATTATATGGGGCAAATGTCTGTATGGAGCATCTTATGGGGCTCTTATTACCCTTTATGCAGGATTATATGGGGCATATTTTAATATGGAGCATCTTATGGGGCCCATCAAACGTTATGGAGCATTATATGGGGGTCCTGATTCAATATGGATATTCATAAACACTTAACCTACTGATGTCTCAATTAACTTTACTTTTATTGGTATCTATTTGTATTTTTGACATTTACCAGTAGCTGCTGCATTTCCCACCCTAGGCTTATACTCGAGTCATTAAGTTTTCCCAGTTTTTTGTGGCAAAATTAGGGGTCTCGGCTTATACTCGGGTCGGCTTATACTCGAGTATATACGGTAAAATGTCCAGAATGTAGCACTTTGCATTTTTCCCTGTTAAAAACCATTCTGTTAGCTGCTGCCAACTGCTCCAGTTTATTTATATCTTTTTGAATCCTCTCTTCTCTAGTATTAGCTATCTCGCCTAGCTTTGTGTCATCAGCTTTGTCATTTTTGATCTCTTGAGTAAAGGTAAAATGCCAATGAAAAATATGTCAGCGACCTCGAACTTCTGCGATCATCAGCGTGGAGTTATCACAAATTGAGAATTTCATAAAATCCTGAGGGACGGAGAACAACCCATAACCCAGACCATGTGAGGTCCTCAAGGAGGGGGGGGTGTAACTCAAATACTGATAAAAGATCAAGACAAATTTTAACCTGTATTCAATGCTGAGGAAGATACATACCAGTGTAGGCTTGATCCCATTAACCAGACGTTTTGAATCAGATTGCTTCCGTCTGCTAGCTGAATCAACTGTGATCGGCATAGTAAGTAATTTGTTAATCCCTTTTTATTTGTACTATATGCCGTATCGTGTTGTCCCCTTTGAAAAATCTTTGTACATTTTTATAAATACTGCCTGTCACTTGGATTAAATATAAACTGTAATAGTTCTGCTCCTTTTGTTCTGATAACCGCCCTGAATTAAAAAAAATGACTGGTGATGGCAGCTAATAATCTTTCTTGGGTCATTGTGGAGTACGCAGTGACCGTATCGGAGGTTTATACATATATTCCATTTATTGGATGTCACGATTCATTTTTTATTTGTGGCAGCTCTGGTTCCGCTATCATTTAAATGTTGCTTTTTTCCTTTCGGGCCAGCAAGGGTTAATGTCAGTTTCCTTGCTGGCAGTTGCTTTTTTTGCTAGTCAGCTTATGTGGGTGGTGACCACTTCCACCATCCTTTAAAAAGTCACATGACAGAATCCTACAATACTGATCATTAATAAAAAAAAACAATACTAATATCACCATAAGTGCCATTATGCACATGAGATCTGTACTTAGTATGCAGTGTCATGGTACAGGTAATACAGTGATTACCGGTGACATTATACACAGGAGCTCTGTATACAGTATCAGTGTACAGGTTATACAGTGATCATTGACATTGTACACAGGAGCTCTGTATATAGTATACAGTGTATAGTGTCAGTGTACAGGTAACACACTACCTCACCAGTGACGTATCTAGGTGAAGTGATTCATTTTCACTTTTCATATTCATCCAGCACAGACCACCATGACTTCTTCCAGCCTGGGCTTATCTCTGCAGCAGGAAATAACATAGTTATCTAGAGCACAGAACACATTACTAATGTTTTTCCCAACTTCTACACTACACAAGATCCTGAAAAAAAGGCGACATAGTGTCGCTCTTCACAGTAACAGGACTGCCTCACCCCCCATTTAAAACAGTATCCTCAAAAAATTAAATAAAATAAATACATCATTGCAGTAATAATATCCCTTAATTAGCCCCTATGGTAATAATATTCCCCATCCTGGGCCCCATGTGTCTCATTCTTGGCTCCAGCCATATGTTCTCCCATCCTGGCCCTGTATGTTCTCCCATCCTGCCCTCATGTGTATCCATTCTGCCCCCATGTGATGTCCCATCCTGCCCCATCTGACTCCATCCTGCCCCATCTGTCCCATGATCCAGGCCCATCTGTCCCATGATCCTGCCCCAAGATCCTGCCCCATCTACCCCATGATCCTGCCCCATCTGTCTGCATTGTATCCATCCTGCCCAATGATCCTGCACCATGTGTCTCCATCCTGCCCCATCTGTCTCCATTCTGCCCCATCTGTCTCCATCCTACCCCATATTCCTACTACATCTGTCTCCATCCTGCCCCATATTCCTGCCGCATCTGTCTCCATCCTACCCCATGCCACATCGGTCTCCATCCTGCCCCATATTCCTGCCACATCTGTCTCCATCCTGCCCCGTATTCCTGGCCCATCTGTCTCCATCCTGTCCCATTTTACCTGCCCCATCTGTCTCCATCCTGCCCCATATTCCTGCCTCATCTGTCTCCATCCTGCCCCATATTCCTGCCCCATCTGTCTCCATTTTGCCCCACATTCATGCTCCCTGTGTTTCTATCCTGCCCCCTGTGTCTCCATCCTGCCCAATGATCCTGTCTTATCTGTCTCCATCGTATCCATCGTGCCCAATGATCCTACATCATGTGTCTCCATCCTGCCTCATCTATCTCCATCCTGCCACATATTCCTGCCCCATCTGTCTCCATCCTGCCCCATATTCCTGCCCCATCTGTCTCCATCCTGCCCCATATTCCTGCCCCATCTGTCTCCATCCTGCTCCATCTGTCTCCATCCTGCCCCAAGATCCTGCCCCATGATCCTGCCCCATCTGTCTCCATCGTATGCATCCTGCCCAATGATCCTGCACCATGTCTCCATCCTGCCCCATATTCCTGCCACATCTGTCTCCATCCTGACCCATATTCCTGCCACATCTGTCTCCATCCTGCCCCATATTCCTGCCCCATCTGTCTCCATCCTGCCCCATATTCCTGCCCGATCTGTCTCCATCCTGCCCCATATTCCTGCCCCATCTGTCTCCATCCTGCCCCATTTTCCTGCCCCATCTGTCTCCATCCTGCCTCATATTCTTGCCCCATCTATCTCCATCCTGCCCCATCTGTCTCCATCCTGCCCCACATTCCTGCTCCCTGTGTTTCCATCCTGCCCACTGTGTCTCCATCCTGCCCTGTATCTCCATCCTATCCAATGATCCTGCCCTATCTGTCTCCATCGTATCCATCCTGCCCAATGATCCTTCCCCATCTGTCTCCATCCTGCCCCATATTCCTGCCCCATCTGTCTCCATCCTGCTCCCTGTGTTTCCATCCTGCCCCTGTGTCTCCATCCTGCCCAATGATCCTGCATCATGTGTCTCCATCCTGCCCCATCTGTCTCCATCCTGCCCCATATTCATGCCCCATCTTCCTGCCCCATCTATCTCCATCCTGCCCCATATTCCTGCCCCCTGTGTCTCCATCCTACCCCCTGTGTTTCCATTCTGCCCCGTGTCTCCACCCTGCCCAGTGTCTCCATCCTGCCCAGTGTCTTCATCTTCCCCTGTGTCTCCATTCTGCCCCCTGTCTCCATTCTGCAGCATGTCTCAATCCTGCCCTGTGTCTTTTTCCTGCCCCATGTTTTCATTCTGCCCCGGGCAGGATGGAGACACATGGTTCATGTGTCTCCTGTTAGGATTGGCAGATTGCACTAAATAGATTTAATGAGGAAGTGCAATCGCAACCCGGGGTTCACCGTGCAGAAATGTAAAACTGCAGCTAATGTGAACAATGGTGGAGAATGCAGTGAGCGATTGCTTGCTCGCACTGAGTTAAAAGTCACTCAGTGAGCAGCACGCGAAGTAGTGTCACTCGCACACAGCAACGCAGCAGATGCTCAGCAATAGAGCCATGTCACTTGCACACGGCAACGAAAGATATGACGCTAGACATGATCCATGTTAACTTCACAGAGGATCGAAGCTCACCAACAGGGCAGGTAGCAACAGTGGTCAGTCAGTAACAGCATTCAAACAACTCCTCTCCAGAGGTGCCGGAATTCTAGTGCCTATACGCCAGCCCTGAATCCCTACAAACTCCTCTCCAGAGGTGCCGGAATTCTAGTTGCTATACGCCAGCCCTGAATCCCTACAAACAAACTCCTCTCCGGAGGTGCCGGAGTTCTAACAGCTATCAGCTGACCCTGAGCACGTGTTGACACAGACCACACAGTTGCAAACTACATTCACACATGAGATTAGGTTGATACTAGCGCACCGGCGTGCGCCTCTGAAAACCTTTTATACGTGCAGCTCAAGTCCAGTCGGAATGGACCTTGCCCATGGACCAATTCGGATCTGCCACGTCACCAGAGCAGCTGACGACCGACCACCAATGAGACGTCGCCACATCACGAGCATGCTCAGTAGGGTGATTTCTTAACTTAGTCTCCAGAGTGTTCGCTCGTTGCTGACTACCTCTGGTTACCATAGGCTTGGCTGAAGTGCCAGCAGTAACCAGACGAATAGCACGAGCCTGAGCAAGACGCTGGGACTGATGTCTATGCCCAGCAGAACCCGCAGCGGTCAAAACAGAATGGGAGACCGCAGATGCAGGCAAGGCTTGGGATCTACGATGTGCAGAGGGAGAATCCCTAACATCTCCATCCTGCCGTCAACACATCTTGCTGCTTTCAATAAAAAAAATCTCCTTACCTGGCCGCGGTCCAGCGGTGGCATCCATCCAGGCATTTCAAGCACAGACTCACCGGCCAATGACATCTTGCGATGTGCACGCTGATGTCAGCTGCCAGCCTCCAATTGGCTGGTGGCTTTTAACTATTGCCGTGCGGGCCTGCACAGCAATAGAGTTTAACTGAACCTGCATCTCAGACGCAGGTTGTTACTGCATCGGCAGAATCCTGTGGCTGGGGCTTGATGAGCAGAAGAGACGGGGCCCAATGCGGGCCCCCTCTGCTCATCGGGCCCCAAGTGCTATTCAGGGTAGTAATGCCCTGATGGCGTCCCTGCCTCCACCAGTCGGGCCTTTATGGCAGAGTGGCCTGACGGAAGCCTCTCAGTGCAAGACATATGAAAGTCGAATAAAGTTTGCTAAAAAACACATGAAGGACTCCCAGACTATGAGAAATAAGATTATCTGGTCTGATGAGATGAAGATAGACCTTTTTGGTGATAATTCTAAGCGGTATGTGTGGAGAAAACCAGGCACTGCTCATCACCTGCCCAATACAATCCCAACAGTGAAGCATGGTGGTGGCAGCATCATGCTATGGGGTGTTTTTCAGCTGCAGGGACAGGACGACTGGTCGTCATTGAAGGAAACATGAATGCGGCCACGTACAGAGATATCCTGGATGGAAACCTCTTCCAGAGGCTCTGGACCTCAGACTTGACCGAAGGTTCAAATTCCAACAAGACAATGACCATAAGCACACAGCTAAAATAACAAAGGAGCGGTTTCAGAACAACTCTGTGGCCATTTTTGACCGGCCCAGCCAGAGCCCTGACCTAAACTGAACTAAGCATCTCTGGAGAGAGCTGAAAATGGCGTCCACCAACGTTCACCATCCAACCTGACGAAACTGGAGAGGATCTGAAAGGAAGAATGGCCGAGGATCCCCAAATCCAGGTGTGAAAAACTTGTATCATTCCCAAGAAGACTCATGGCTGTACTAGCTCAAAAGGGGCTTCTACTCAGTACTGAGAAAAGAGGCTGAAGACTTATGACCATGGGATAGTTCAGTTTTTCTTTTCTAATAAATTTTCAAAAATTTCCACATTTCTGGTTTTTGTAGTCAAGACGGGGTGCAGAGTGTACATTAATGAGAAAAAATGAACTTTTCTGAATTTATGAAAAGAAAAGAGTGAAAAATGTAAAGGGGTCTGAAAACTTTACGTACCCACTGTATCATGAAGACCCCCACTCATCTCTCCAGTGTCACCAGTGCAGGCGGCTTATATCCTACTGCTCAGTCCCCCATTATCATCAGTTATCATGAAGACCCCCACTCCTCTCTCTGGAGCCACCAGTGCAGGTAGCTTATATCCTGCTGCTCAGAGCCCCCATAATCATCAGTTATCATGAAGACCCTCTCTCCAGTGTCACTAGTGCAGGCGGCTTATATCCTGCTGCTCAGAGCCCCCATAATAATCAGTTTTCATGAAGACCCCCACTCCTCTCTTCAGAGCCACAAGTGCAGGCGGCTGATATGCTCCTTCGCCTTCAGTGGTAGCAGTGTTCTCGTTGTTCGGCCCCGAGGACCGGCCAGCTGTAGTTCTTCCGCTTCATTCTCGCAGTAGTGCAGCCTCAGGATTGGGGCCGGTGACTTTGTGTGATCAGATCTTGACGTGAGGAAGAGAAGAAGTGTTGATAGATGGCATCATTGCTTGTGTGTGAAGACATCGGGAGACTTATTATCACGGTCGGTTGCACAAATTATCTGTTAAAAAATCACACATTTTGGCACAGTCATATTTGCACAAAAATTTTAATTATTACGTCTATTAACATTTTGGATGAGAAGTGGGCGAGAGTTTGGTTGTGGGAAAGAGCTGCCATTGTCTTCTCCAAAATTAGTGCCGATTGTAGTGCAAATATTCGCCAGCTCAAAAAGGCAAAGATGTGAACTTCTGGCATACAGTGGGGAAAAAAGTATCTAGTCTGCCACCAATTGTGCAAGTTCTCCCAATTAAAAAGATGAGCGAGGCCTGTAATTGATGTCATAGGTAGACCACAACTATGAGAGTCAAAATGAGAAAACAAATCCAGAAAATCACCTTGTCTGATTTGGCAAGATTTATTTTGCAAATTGTGGTGGAAAATAAGTATTCGGTCACATAAAAGCATGCAAGATTTCTGGCTCTCACAGACCTGTAACTTCTTCTTTAACCCTCCGTCACATACAATATTCGGACTAACGAGTTCACATACAATGTGCCTGTCAGGCGCCTGCTGGAAAAATACCTATAATATCTAATGTTTGCAATTTCAGTGCTCTAAAAGTGATCAGTGACCTTCATAGGGATGTAATAAAAGAGACTACACATAATCAGTTGCAAAAAAAAACATTTACTTAACATAAAACTAATAAATATGAAATACAAACTTTTCAAAACTCCCGCCAAATAGTCCCCAGTTCGACTCTCTCAAAAAAATGTACAAAGAAAATTTTTGAACACAAACTTAATTTTAAGGTACCTTAAGTACTATTAAAAACATATTCAATCAGAAGTAGATGCTGAGGTTTCCCCAGAAAAGTCACACTTGCAGAGCAAATAGCAAGAATTACACACCATTTTTGCATGTGTCAGGCAAATTGCTTTATGACATTTGAGACATTCATAATTTGAAAGCCTTCTGGTTCCGCTTTCCGTTTGGCAGGTGGTGCATCTCCTTCTTTTGTGAGGTGGTGCAGATGGTGACTTTTCACCATCATCTTCTGGGCGGAACCTTTTGAGCTGAACTTGAAGGCGAGAGGGGATACCGATTGTTTTCACGCTTCTCCTGCGTAGCTCTCCAAGTACTAGTTCATGGGCCAATTTTTTCAGATACAATCGTCTACGGAGTGGTTCAAGCTTGTTTTCAAGATAATAATAATAATAATAATAATAATTTTATTTATATAGCGCCAACATATTCCGCAGCGCTTTACAAATTATAGAGGGGACTTGTACAGACAATAGACATTACAGCATAACAGAAATACAGTTCAAAACAGATACCAGGAGGAATGAGGACCCTGCTGCTCGCAAGCTACAAACTATGGGGAAAAGGGGAGACACGAGAGGTGGATGGTAACAATTGCTTTAGTTATTCGGACCAGCTATAGTGTAAGGCTCGGGTGTTCATGTAAAGCTGCATGAACCAGTTACCTGCCTAAGTATGTAGCAGTACAGACACAGAGGGCTAATACTGCATAAAGTGTATGAGAACATGATGCGAGGAACCTTTTTTTTTTTTTATTATAAATAGGCCACACAGGGATCGTTAGGTTAATGCATTGAGGCGGTAGGCCAGTCTGAACAAATGAGTTTTTAGGGCACGCTTAAAACTGTGGGGATTGGGGATTAATCGTATTAACCTGTGAATTTATACCACCCAAATTCAACATAGCAAAAAATATGACCATTGGCCAGCGTTTGATGTTTCTGCTGACGTTGAAAGTGGAGCACATCTGATCTGCTGTATCCACACCCCCTTTGGTGGCATTGTAAAATGTAATTATCTCCGGGTTTTTTTCTGCCCCAGTCCCAGGATCGATGGCAGCATCATCATGAAGTGTTGATAGAAGAAGTACGATTTTTTTGGCATGTGGTACATAGGAAACTAAAGCCTTTCCATTATGGAATGCAAACATACTGCTGTACTGTTGTCTCTCTTTCACACTTACAAACTGTGGCGGCAATTCCCTTTTGTTTTTTCTTACAGTTCCCACATATGACAGCTTCTGAATTTTCAGATAATCAATCAGATCACAACTTGTAAACCAATTGTCAGCTGTAATATTGCGACCCGATCCAAATAAGGGTTCAGCCAGTCTTTTTACAACATCAATGGGTTTGTTGCTCACACAGTAAGGACCTTCTGGTTGTTTTCCTGCATAAACTTCCAGGTTGTAAGTGTAGGTCTTACTGGCATCAACAAGGGCATACATTTTTATTCCATATTTGTTTGGCTTTGATGGAATATATTGACGAAAGGCACATCTACCACGAAAACCAGGGAGCATTTCGTCAATAGTGAGATTCTCTCCAGGGTAATAACTTTGTTTACAGTTTACAACAAATCTTTGAAATATATCACGAATTGGAGCAAGTCGGTCATGTGTTTTGCGTTCGGTTCGGGTAGTTCTGTCGTCAAACCGAAGGCAACGAATTAGAATCTTGAATCTGTTTATGGACATAACAAGGCTAAATTTTTCAACTCCATCCCCATCTTTACCCCAAAGTTCCTCCAAACTTTGTCTATTTGCCCTATAAGCTCCTGCAAGGTACAGTAATCCAAAAAAAGCACGCAGTTCTATTTCATCTGTGGGCTTGATGGTTCTGTTGCAGATGTACTTGTCCTTTATAATGTCTATATATTGGTTGGTATATGTGACAATAGAGTCCAGAATGTCATCTGTAAATATACTGTTCCAGCATTCAACTGCAGTTTTTGCATTACGTGCAGTTCCTATTACTGCAGGAAGGTGAGTAATAATGTTTAAAGGTTCCCTACGTTTTTTCTGGAATGGCTTCTTGTTCCATTTAGTATTTTTATCTTTTCCAATATAATATGATCCAACTTCTTCATCCTCACCACTGTCATCATCTTGCTCTGTTTCAGAATCCAGGACACATTCTTCCACCTCATCATGAGAATCAATCTCACTTTCCTCTCCTAAATCCTCATTCAGTGTGAGGTCTCTATCATCTAACAGCATGTTTGTTACTTCCTCAACATCAAGTTGTTTGGATAAATTGTACATTTTCCTCTCCATTTCAGCAGATAATCTGAAGCAAGAGAAGGAATATGTTAGGGAACTACTGTATATGCCTGAGCAGCACACTTTCTTTTATAAAATCTCCCTTATTTCTATGAAATATCCTCACATTTTGTGCTATACATTCATAAAACAAGCTACCGTATATACTCAAGTATAAGCCGAGATTTTCAGCCCATTTTTTTGGGCTGAAAGTCCCCCTCTCGGCTTATACTTGAGTCATATACCCGGGTGTCGGCAGGGGAGGGGGGGCGGGGGCTGTGTAGTCATACTTACCTGCTGCGGCGCGGTCCCTGCAGTCCCTGGCTTCTCCGGCGCTGCAGATTCTTCCTGTACTGAGCGGTCACATGGCACCGCTCATTACAGAAATGAATAGGCGGCTCCACCCCCATAGGGGAGTAGCCGCATATTCATTGCTGTAAATGATCGGTGCCATGTGACCGCTCAATTACAGGAAGAAGCTGCAGCGCCGGAGAAGCCAGGGACTGCAGGGACCGCGCCGCAGCAGGTAAGGGGAGCGCAGCGCTATAATTACCTGCTCCTCGCTCCGGTGCGGCTCCGTCTGCAGCGTCCTCTAGCAGTGACGCTCAGGTTAGAGGGCGCTGTAACGTAGTCAGTGTGCGCCCTCTGCTGAGCGTCAGTGCTGGAGACGGAGACGCAGAGGAGCAGGTAATTATTGAAAGCGCCGGCGTCCTGAGAAGAGAGGTGAGTATGTGATTTTTTTTTTATTGCAGCCGCATTCTATATGGCACAGCATTATAAGGGGCATCTATGGGGCCATAATCAAAGGTGCAGAGCATATATGGCACAGCATTATAAGGGGCATCTATGGGGCCATAATCAAAGGTGCAGAGCATATATGGCACAGCATTATAAGGGGCATCTATGGGGCCATAATCAAAGGTGCAGAGCATATATGGGGCACAGCATTATAAGGAGCATCTATGGGGCCATAATCAACGGTGCAGAGCATATATGGCACAGCATTATAAGGAGCATCTATGGGGCCATAATCAACGGTGCAGAGCATATATGGCACAGCATTATAAGGAGCATCTATGGGGCCATAATCAAAGGTGCAGAGCATATATGGCACAGCATTATAAGGAGCACCTATGGGGCCATAATCAAAGGTGCAGAGCATATATGGCACAGCATTATAAGGGGCATCTATGGGGCCATAATCAAAGGTGCAGAGCATATATGGCACAGCATTATAAGGGGCATCTATGGGGCCATAATCAAAGGTGCAGAGCATATATGGCACAGCATTATAAGGAGCATTTATGGGGCCATAATCAAAGGTGCAGAGCATATATGGCACAGCATTATAAGGAGCATCTATGGGGCCATAATCAAAGGTGCAGAGCATATATGGCACAGCATTATAAGGAGCACCTATGGGGCCATAATCAAAGGTGCAGAGCATATATGGCACAGCATTATAAGGAGCACCTATGGGGCCATAATCAAAGGTGCAGAGCATATATGGCACAGCATTATAAGGAGCACCTATGGGGCCATAATCAAAGGTGCAGAGCATATATGGCACAGCATTATAAGGAGCATCTATGGGGCCATAATCAAAGGTGCAGAGCATTAAATGTGGCACAGCATTATAAGGAGCACCTATGGGGCCATAATCAAAGGTGCAGAGCATATATGGCACAGCATTATAAGGGGCATCTATGGGGCCATAATCAAAGGTGCAGAGCATATATGGCACAGCATTATAAGGAGCATCTATGGGGCCATAATCAAAGGTGCAGAGCATATATGGCACAGCATTATAAGGAGCATCTATGGGGCCATAATCAAAGGTGCAGAGCATATATGGCACAGCATTATAAGGAGCATCTATGGGGCCATAATCAAAGGTGCAGAGCATATATGGCACAGCATTATAAGGAGCACCTATGGGGCCATAATCAAAGGTGCAGAGCATATATGGCACAGCATTATAAGGAGCACCTATGGGGCCATAATCAAAGGTGCAGAGCATATATGGCACAACATTATAAGGAGCATCTATGGGGCCATAATCAAAGGTGCAGAGCATTAAATGTGGCACAGCATTATAAGGAGCACCTATGGGGCCATAATCAAAGGTGCAGAGCATATATGGCACAGCATTATAAGGAGCATCTATGGGGCCATAATCAAAGGTGCAGAGCATTAAATGTGGCACAGCATTATAAGGAGCATCTATGGGGCCATAATCAACGGTGCAGAGCATTCTATATGGCACAGCTTTATAAGGAGCATCTATGGGGCAATAATGAACGGTGCAGAGCATTCTATATAGCACAGTTGTATATGGAGCATCTATGGGGCAATAATGAACGGTATGGAGCATCTATTTTTATTTTTGAAATTCACCGGTAGCTGCTGCATTTTCTACCCTAGGCTTATACTCGAGTCAATAAGTTTTCCCAGTTTTTTGTGGCAAAATTAGGGGGGTCGGCTTATACTCGGGTCGGCTTATACTCGAGTATATACGGTAAATAAACTATTGTGATGAATAAAAACATAAAATACCAACCTTACTGAATGTGACGTATTCACATACAATGAGCCTGAGAGATCTGTGCAGCTATATCCTCTCCCCTGAAGCTCTGAAATCCAACTGTGATACCAGGTTTCACAGACCTTCAAGAGACAGGAGACTACCTGGAGGGAAGGGGTTTCCTCACAATCTGGTGAGGAAGGAGAAATGAAAGTAAAAGAGAAGCGCCTGTCAGATCAGTTGTATGTGACGGAGGGTTAAGAGGCTCCTCTGTCCTCCACTCTTTACCTGTAGTAATGGCTCCTGTTTGAACTTGTTATCAGTATAAAAGACACCTGTCCACAACCTCAAACAATCACACTCCAAACTCCACTATGGTGAAGACCAAAGAGCTGTCTAAGGACACCAGAAACAAAATTGTAGCCCTGCACCAGGCTGGGAAGACTGAATCTGCAATAGCCAACCAGCTTGGCGTGATGAAACCAATTGTAGGAGCAAGAAAAAGAAAATGGAAGACATACAAGACCACTGATAATCTCCCTCGATCTGGGGCTCCACGCAAAATCTCACCCCGCGGGGTCAAAATGATCACAAGAATGGTGAGCAAAAATCCCAGAACCACAGGGACCACCGTAACAAAGGCAACCAACAGTAACACACTACGCCGCCAGTGAGTCAGATCCTGCAGTGCCAGACGTGTCGCCCTGCTTAAGTCAGTACATAGAACCCCTTAATGCCTAGTCATAATTAAACAACTGGCAAAAATTAAGAGAACCAAAATTCAATTATAAAACATAATATTTATTAAATAACTTATTAAAACAAAGGACAGATCATTAATACGTAGAAATACCCTGGAGGGGAACCAAAACAGATCTACCCACAGATCAAAAGCTGCCTATACATACAGCTGCTCCAAGTTACAAAATACATAGGATTATTCAAAATAATTGTCTAAAGTAACCAAACAATATTTAACCTAAAATGGTTTCACAATAGTACAAGGGCAAGGCCAGTGAAGAGTGATAGGGTATTATAATAATTCATGTAGTAACACAGTGCCTATGGTGTCCCCTAATTATCATACCTAAAATCACCTTATGACCAAATACTATCAATTAATCAAGATTTTATGTGACTAACAATAAACATATTACCTGAGCTCTGGAGCCGTAATAATGACCAGCGATGGCAGAGTGTGGGTGATCCAACGATTCCCCCCTCGTCCTGACAAGCGTTTCGCTCCCAAGCTTCTTCCGGGGGCAACCAGTTAAGCCAGTACGTGTCTGGGCCCATCTGAAGTTTGCTAGAGAGCATTTGGATTATCCAGAAGAGTATTGGGAGAATGTGGTCTGATGAAACCAAAGTAGAACTGTTTGGTAGAAACAAAACTCGTCGTGTTTGTAGGAGACAGAATGCTGAGTTGCATCCAAAGAACACAATACCTACTGTGAAGCATGGGGGTGGCAACATCATGCTTTGGGGCTGTTTCTCTGCAAAGGGACCAGGAGGACTGATCCATGCACATGAAAGAATGAATAGGGCCATGTATCATGAGATTTTGAGTGCAAACCTCCTTCCATCTGCAAGGGCACTGAAGGTGAAACATGGATGGGTCTTTCAGCATGATAATGATCCCAAGCGCACTTCCAGGGCAATGAAGGAGTGGGTTTGTATGAAGGTCCTGGAGTGGCCTAGACAGTCTCCAGATCTCAACCCCATCGAAAACCTTTGGAGGGAGAGGAAAGTCCGTGTTGTCCAGCGACAGGCCCAAAACATCACTGCTCTACAGGAGATCTACATGGAGGAATGGGCCAACATACCAACAGTGTGTGCCAACCTTGTGAAGACTTACAGAGAGCGTTTCACCTCTGTCATTTCCAACAAAGGATATATTACAAAGTATTGAGATGAACATTTGTTAATGACCAAATACGTATTTACCACCATAATTTGTAAAATAAATCTTCGCAATTCAGACAAGATGATTTTTCTGGATTTGTTGTCGCATTTTGACTCCTATAGTTGTGGTCTACCTATGATGGCAATAACAGGCCGCTCTCATCTTATTAGGTGGGAGGACTTGCACAATTGGAGGCTGACTCAATACTTTTGTCCCCACTGTAAGGAGTCAGAGATGTAGTGTTTTCAGCATAAATCAGTTTCCATTATGTACCATGTGTTACGTATCATTTATTTATACTTATTATGGGGATTACAGTGAACCCCCTGGATTATGTCTTGGGTGGGAGATGAGCTGTTAGCATATCTGGTCCCCCACCTTCTTTTTTTTCTTAACTTCGTTTATTGAAATTATACATAGGAACAAACGCATTTCCATGTCCATAAACAGGAGTACACTTTGTTATTACACTGGTTTACAAAATTAGAAGCAACAATGTATGAATTAGTAGTGTTCATTCTCATGTCTGGTCATTAACCGTCCAGCAATGTTACACTGTGGTGATATGCTTCACATACCTCTAACCACAGATTATAACTTCTTATCTCAGTATACATTTACTGGATTGCATATAACATCGACCTCGAAACTTGGAGATTGATGCCCATCAACTATTTACATAACAATAACTAAAATTAACATTTCTGCTGGAAAAACCAACGCACCTGTAAATGTGGATTGGGCACCCCCACGTCAATATTCTTCGGCACTTGTTAGATAGTGACCGGTGTTGAGTTCCAGAAGTCCCATATTTTATAGAATTTCCCAAGGCACCCTCTATTTTCATAGACCGTGTTTTCATATGGAATCACTGAATTGACCAGTTCTACCTAGGATCTTAGTGTTGGTGTGAACTACCCATCCATCTCAGAGCAATTAATTTCCTGGCCAAAAATAGAGTCTCTAGGAGAAATAATTTAATACAATGGTCCCAACTATCTTCTTCCACAACCCCAAACAGGCACACCAAGGGATCCTGGGGGGTCCTCCACCTTCTTGATTTCGGGTTAGCTGCCCACTCTACAGTCTAGCCCTGTACACACTCGGTTCTCTCATGCGCTCAACTTCAAACATTTTTAAATTGAAAGAAATTAAAGTATTTTCCAGACTTGTCAGCATCTCTTTATCTTCAAGGTGTTGAGTGGGAAGGATTAAACACAGATTGTGTCACCCCCACTGATGAGACGGAGTCGTCACTGAATAGAGCAGCTGGGAATGAAATGCTGGATTCTGCAGAAAGCCGCTCCATCTGCCCCAAATCTCCAAGATAGCAGGCAGACATGGATCCATAAAGGGGAGCGGGAAGCAGCACTAACTGCAACCATGAGAGCAAGCGCAGCAGGGAAAAGGTGTAATAGAGCATGGAGCAACAAGGAAAAGGTGTAATAGAGCATGGAGCAACAAAGAAAAGGTGTAATAGAGCACGGAGCAACAAAGAAAAGGTGTAATAGAGCACGGAGCAACAAGGAAAAGGTGTAATAGAGCACAGAGCAAGAAGGAAAAGGTGTAATAGAGCATGGAGCAACAAAGAAAATGTGTAATAGAGCACGGAGCAACACGGAAAAGGTGTAATAGAGCACGGAGCAAGAAGTAAAAGGTATAATAGAGCACGGAGCAACAAAGAAAAGGTGTAATAGAGCATGGAGCAACAAGGAAAAGGTGTAATAGAGCACAAAGCAACAAAGAAAAGGTGTAATAGAGCACGGAGCAACAAGGAAAAGATGTAACAAAGCACGGAGCAACAAAGAAAAGGTGTAATAGAGCACGGAGCAACAAGGAAAAGATGTAATAGAGCACAAAGCAACAAGGAAAAGGTGTACTAGAGCACGGAGCAGCAAAGAAAAGGTGTAATAGAGCACGGAGCAAGAAGGAAAAGGTGTAATAGAGCACGGAGCAACAAGGAAAAGGTGTAATAGAGCACGGAGCAACATAGAAAAGGTGTAATAGAGCACGGAGCAACATAGAAAAGGTGTAATAGAGCACGGAGCAACATAGAAAAGGTGTAATAGAGCACGGAGCAAGAAGGAAAAGGTGTAGTAGAGCACGGAGCAAGAAGGAAAAGGTGTAATAGAGCACGTAGCAACAAAGAAAAGGTGTAATAGAGCATGGAGCAACAAGAAAAGGTGTAATAGAGCACGGAGCAACAAAGAAAAGGTGTAATAGAGCACAGAACAACAAGGAAAAGGTGTAATAGAGCACGGAGCAACAAGGAAAAGGTGTAATAGAGCACGGAGCAACATAGAAAAGGTGTAATAGAGCACGGAGCAACATAGAAAAGGTGTCATAGAGCACGGAGCAAGAAGGAAAAGGTGTAGTAGAGCACGGAGCAAGAAGGAAAAGGTGTAATAGAGCACGGAGCAACAAAGAAAAGGTGTAATAGAGCATGGAGCAACAAGAAAAGGTGTAATAGAGCACGGAGCAACAAAGAAAAGGTGTAATAGAGCACAGAACAACAAGGAAAAGGTGTAATAGAGCACGGAGCAACAAGGAAAAGGTGTAATAGAGCACGGAGCAACAAGGAAAAGGTGTAATAGAGCACGGAGCAACAAGGAAAAGGTGTAATAGAGCACGGAGCAACAAGGAAAAGGTGTAATAGAGCACGGAGCAACAAGGAAAAGGTGTAATACAGCACGGAGCAACAAAGAAAAGGTGTAATGGAGCAACAAGAAAAGGTGTAATAGAGCACGGAGCAACAAAGAAAAGGTGTAATAGAGCATGGAGCAACAAGAAAAAGTGTAATAGAGCACAGAACAACAAGGAAAAGGTGTAATAGAGCACGGAGCAACAAGGAAAAGGTGTAATAGAGCACGGAGCAACAAGGAAAAGGTGTAATAGAGCATGGAGCAAGAAGGAAAAGATGTAATAGAGCACGGAGCAACAAAGAAAAGGTGTAACAGAGCACGGAGCAACAAGGAAAAGGTGTAATAGAGCACGTAGCAACAAAGAAAAGGTGTAATAGAGCATGGAGCAACAAGAAAAGGTGTAATAGAGCACGGAGCAACAAAGAAAAGGTGTAATAGAGCACAGAACAACAAGGAAAAGGTGTAATAGAGCACGGAGCAACAAGGAAAAGGTGTAATAGAGCACGGAGCAACATAGAAAAGGTGTAATAGAGCACGGAGCAACATAGAAAAGGTGTCATAGAGCACGGAGCAAGAAGGAAAAGGTGTAGTAGAGCACGGAGCAAGAAGGAAAAGGTGTAATAGAGCACCGAGCAACAAAGAAAAGGTGTAATAGAGCATGGAGCAACAAGAAAAGGTGTAATAGAGCACGGAGCAACAAAGAAAAGGTGTAATAGAGCACAGAACAACAAGGAAAAGGTGTAATAGAGCACGGAGCAACAAGGAAAAGGTGTAATAGAGCACGGAGCAACAAGGAAAAGGTGTAATAGAGCACGGAGCAACAAGGAAAAGGTGTAATAGAGCACGGAGCAACAAGGAAAAGGTGTAATAGAGCACGGAGCAACAAGGAAAAGGTGTAATACAGCACGGAGCAACAAAGAAAAGGTGTAATGGAGCAACAAGAAAAGGTGTAATAGAGCACGGAGCAACAAAGAAAAGGTGTAATAGAGCATGGAGCAACAAGAAAAAGTGTAATAGAGCACAGAACAACAAGGAAAAGGTGTAATAGAGCACGGAGCAACAAGGAAAAGGTGTAATAGAGCACGGAGCAACAAGGAAAAGGTGTAATAGAGCATGGAGCAAGAAGGAAAAGATGTAATAGAGCACGGAGCAACAAAGAAAAGGTGTAACAGAGCACGGAGCAACAAGGAAAAGGTGTAATAGAGCACAGAGCAACAAGGAAAAGGTGTAATAGAGCATGAAGCAACAAGGAAAAGGTGTAATAGAGCACGGAGCAACAAGGAAAAGGTGTAATAGAGCACGGAGCAACAAGGAAAAGGTGTAATAGAGCACGGAGCAACAAGGAAAAGGTGCAATAGAGCACGGAGCAACAAGGAAAAGATGTAACAAAGCACGGAGCAACAAAGAAAAGGTGTAATAGAGCATGGAGCAACAAGGAAAAGGTGTAATAGAGCACGGAGCAACAAGGAAAAGATGTAATAGAGCACAAAGCATCAAGGAAAAGGTGTACTAGAGCACGGAGCAGCAAAGAAAAGGTGTAATAGAGCACGGAGCAAGAAGGAAAAGGTGTAATAGAGCACGGAGCAACAAGGAAAAGGTGTAATAGAGCATGGAGCAACAAGGAAAAGGTGTAAAAGAGCACGGAGCAACAAAGAAAAGGTGTAATAGAGCACGAAGCAACAAGGAAAAGGTGTAATAGAGCACGGAGCAACAAAGAAAAGGTGTAATAGAGCACGGAGCAACAAGGAAAAGGTGTAATAGAGCATGGAGCAACAAGGAAAAGGTGTAATAGAGCACGGAGCAACAAGGAAAAGGTGTAATAGAGCACGGAGCAACAAGGAAAAAGTGTAATAGAGCACGGAGCAACAAAGAAAAGGTGTAATAGAGCACGGAGCAACAAGGAAAAGGTGTAATAGAGCATGGAGCAACAAGGAAAAGGTGTAATAGAGCACGGAGCAACAAAGAAAAGGTGTAATAGAGCACGGAGCAACAAGGAAAAAGTGTAATAGAGCACGGAGCAACAAATAAAAGGTGTAATAGAGCACGGAGCAACAAAGAAAAGGTGTAATAGAGCACGGAGCAACAAGGAAAAGGTGTAATAGAGCATGGAGCAACAAGGAAAAGGTGTAATAGAGCACATAGCAACATGGAAAAGGTGTAATAGAGCACGGAGCAACAAGGAAAAGGTGTAATAGAGCACGGAGCATCAAGGAAAAGGTGTAATAGAGCACGGAGCAACAAGGAAAAGGTGTAATAGAGCACGGAGCAACAAGGAAAAGATGTAACAAAGCACGGAGCAACAAAGAAAAGGTGTAATAGAGCACGGAGCAACAAGGAAAAGGTGTAATAGAGCACGGAGCAACAAGGAAAAGAAGTAATAGAGCACAAAGCAACAAGGAAAAGGTGTACTAGAGCACGGAGCAGCAAAGAAAAGGTGTAATAGAGCACGGAGCAAGAAGGAAAAGGTGTAATAGAGCACGGAGCAACAAGGAAAAGGTGTAATAGAGCATGGAGCAACAAGGAAAAGGTGTAAAAGAGCACGGAGCAACAAAGAAATGGTGTAATAGAGCACGAAGCAACAAGGAAAAGATGTAATAGAGCACGGAGCAACAAAGAAAAGGTGTAATAGAGCACGGAGCAACAAGGAAAAGGTGTAATAGAGCATGGAGCAACAAGGAAAAGGTGTAATAGAGCACGGAGCAACAAGGAAAAGGTGTAATAGAGCACGCAGCAACATGGAAAAAGTGTAATAGAGTACGGAGCAACAAAGAAAAGGTGTAATAGAGCACGGAGCAACAAGGAAAAGGTGTAATAGAGCATGGAGCAACAAGGAAAAGGTGTAATAGAGCACGGAGCAACAAAGAAAAGGTGTAATAGAGCACGGAGCAACAAGGAAAAAGTGTAATAGAGCACGGAGCAACAAATAAAAGGTGTAATAGAGCACGGAGCAACAAAGAAAAGGTGTAATAGAGCACGGAGCAACAAGGAAAAGGTGTAATAGAGCATGGAGCAACACGGAAAAGGTGTAATAGACCACATAGTAACATGGAAAAGGTGTAATAGAGCACGGAGCAACAAGGAAAAGGTGTAATAGAGCACGGAGCAACAAAGAAAAGGTGTAATAGAGCACAGAGCAACAAGGAAAAGATGTAATAGAGCACAGAGCAACAAGGAAACGGTGTACTAGAGCACGGAGCAGCAAAGAAAAGGTGTAATAGAGCACGGAGCAAGAAGGAAAAAGTGTAATAGAGCATGGAGCAAGAAGGAAAGGTGTAATAGAGCACGGAGCAACAAGGAAAAGGTGTAATAAAGCACAGAGCAAGTAGGAAAAGGTGTAATAGAGCACGGAGCAACATAGAAAAGTGTTGTGAATTCTGTGGCTGAATTCACTCCTGTGGTCACAAGTGGTACTGCAGCTTCTGAGCTCCTCCCTCAGGTGTTCTGGTGAGCTCGTTAACTGCTTCATTACTTAACTCCGCCTGGTGCTGCTATCCTTGCTCCTTGTCAATGTTTCAGTGTTGGATCTGAGCTTCTCCTGATTGTTCCTGTGACCTGCTGCTCTGTTTAGCTAAGTGCTTTTTGCTTTTTTGTTGCTTTTTTTCTGTCCAGCTTGTCTTTTGTTTTGCTGGAAGCTCTGAGACGCAAAGGGTGTACCGCCGTGCCGTTAGTTCGGCACGGTGGTTTTTTTTTGTCCCCTTTGCGTGGTTTTGCTTTAGGGTTTTTTGTAGACTGCAAAGTTCGCTTTACTGTCCTCGCTCTGTCCTAGAATATCGGGCCCCACTTTGGTGAATCTATTTCATCCCTACGTTTTGTCTTTTCATCTTACTCACAGTCATTATATGTGGGGGGCTGCCTTTTCCTTTGGGGAATTTCTCTGGGGCAAGTCCGGCCTATTTTTCTATCTTCAGGCTAGCTAGTTTCTTAGGCTGTGCCGAGTTGCCTAGGTAGTTGTTAGGCGCAATCCACAGCCGCTTTTAGTTGTGTTTAGGATAGGATCAGGTGTGCAGTCTACAGAGTTTCCACGTCTCAGAGCTCGTTCTTGTATTTTTGGGTATTTGTCAGATCACTGTGTGCGCTCTGATCGCTAAGCACACTGTGTTTCTGGATTGCCTTCATAACACCTGTCATTAGCAAACATAACAGTACAAGGAGCCTAACTAATGATTCTCAATAGAGGGAAAGAAAAAGTTCTGACATCATTTTTTTTTTTTTTTTCTCAGCTCTGTGTTCATTTTTTTTTTTTTCCCCTAGACATTTGGGTGATTCTGGACACAGGTGTGGACATGGATATTCAGGGTCTGTGCTCTTCAATGGATAATCTCGTTATAAATGTACAAAAAATTCAAGATACTATTGATCAGAAATCTATGTTAGAACCAAGAATTCCTATTCCTGATTTGTTTTTTGGAGATAGAACTAAGTTTCTAAGTTTCAAAAATAATTGTAAGCTATTTCTGGCCTTGAAACCTCATTCTTCTGGTAATCCTATTCAACAGGTTTTGATTATTATTTCTTTTTTGCGCGGCGACCCTCAAGACTGGGCATTTTCTCTTGCGCCAGGAGACCCTGCATTGAGTAGTGTCGATGCGTTTTTCCTGGCGCTCGGATTGCTGTACGATGAGCCTAATTCAGTGGATCAGGCTGAGAAAAATTTGCTGGCTTTGTGCCAGGGTCAGGATGATATAGAAGTATATTGTCAGAAATTTAGGAAATGGTCAGTACTCACTCAGTGGAATGAATCTGCGCTGGCAGCTTTGTTCAGAAAGGGTCTCTCTGAGGCTCTTAAGGATGTCATGGTGGGATTTCCTATGCCTGCTGGTTTGAATGAGTCTTTGTCTTTGGCCATTCAGATCGGTCGACGCTTGCGCGAGCGTAAATCTGTGCACCATTTGGCGGTACTGCCTGAGGTTAAACCTGAGCCTATGCAGTGCGATAGGACTATGACTAGAGTTGAACGGCAGGAATACAGACGTCTGAATGGTCTGTGTTTCTACTGTGGAGATTCCACTCATGCTATTTCTGATTGTCCTAAGCGCACTAAGCGGTCCGCTAGGTCTGCCGTCATTGGTACTGTACATTCCAAATTCCTTCTGTCCATTACCTTGATATGCTCTTTGTCGTCGTTTTCTGTCATGGCGTTTGTGGATTCGGGCGCTGCCTTGAATCTGATGGATTTGGATTATGCTAAACGTTGTGGGTTTTTCTTGGAGCCTTTGCGGTGTCCTATTCCATTGAGAGGAATTGATGCTACACCTTTGGCCAAGAATAAACCTCAATACTGGGCCCAGCTGACCATGTGCATGGCTTCTGCACATCAGGAAGTTATTCGCTTTCTGGTGTTGCATAATCTGCATGATGTGGTCGTGTTGGGGTTGCCATGGCTACAAACCCATAATCCAGTATTGGATTGGAATTCCATGTCGGTATCCAGCTGGGGTTGTCAGGGGGTACATGGTGATGTTCCATTTTTGTCGATTTCGTCATCCACCCCTTCTGAGGTCCCAGAGTTCTTGTCTGATTATCAGGATGTATTTGAAGAGCCCAAGTCCGATGCTCTACCTCCGCATAGGGATTGTGATTGTGCTATCAATTTGATTCCTGGTAGTAAATTCCCTAAAGGTCGATTATTTAATTTATCCGTGCCCGAACACGCCGCTATGCGCAGTTATGTGAAGGAATCCCTGGAGAAGGGACATATTCGCCCATCGTCATCACCACTGGGAGCAGGGTTCTTCTTTGTAGCCAAGAAGGATGGTTCGCTGAGACCGTGTATTGATTACCGCCTTCTTAATAAGATCACTGTTAAATTTCAGTATCCCTTGCCATTGATTTCTGACTTGTTTGCTCGGATTAAGGGGGCTAGTTGGTTTACTAAGATTGATCTTCGTGGTGCGTATAATCTGGTGAGAATCAGGCAAGGAGATGAATGGAAAACTGCATTCAATACGCCCGAGGGTCATTTTGAGTATCTAGTGATGCCGTTCGGACTTGCCAATGCTCCATCTGTGTTTCAGTCTTTTATGCATGACATCTTCCGTGAGTATCTGGATAAATTCCTGATTGTTTACTTGGATGACATTTTGATCTTCTCAGATGATTGGGAGTCTCATGTGAAGCAGGTCAGAATGGTTTTTCAGGTCCTGCGTGCTAACTCTTTGTTTGTGAAGGGATCAAAGTGTCTCTTCGGTGTGCAGAAAGTTTCATTTTTGGGGTTCATCTTTACCCCTTCTACTATCGAGATGGATCCAGTTAAGGTCCAAGCCATCCAGGATTGGATTCAGCCGACATCTCTGAAAAGTCTGCAAAAGTTCCTGGGCTTTGCTAATTTTTATCGTCGCTTCATCTGTAATTTTTCTAGCATTGCCAAACCATTGACCGATTTGACCAAGAAGGGTGCTGATTTGGTTAATTGGTCTTCTGCTGCTGTGGAAGCTTTTCAGGAGTTGAAGCGTCGTTTTTGTTCTGCCCCTGTGTTGTGTCAGCCAGATGTTTCTCTTCCGTTCCAGGTCGAGGTTGATGCTTCTGAGATTGGAGCAGGGGCGGTTTTGTCACAGAGAGGTTCTGATTGCTCAGTGATGAAACCATGTGCTTTCTTTTCCAGGAAGTTTTCGCCCGCTGAGCGTAATTATGATGTGGGCAATCGAGAGTTGCTGGCCATGAAGTGGGCATTCGAGGAGTGGCGTCATTGGCTTGAAGGAGCTAAGCATCGCGTGGTGGTATTGACTGATCATAAGAACTTGACTTATCTCGAGTCTGCCAAGCGCTTGAATCCTAGACAGGCCCGTTGGTCGTTATTTTTTGCCCGCTTCGACTTTGTGATTTCGTACCTTCCGGGCTCTAAAAATGTGAAGGCGGATGCTCTGTCTAGGAGTTTTGTGCCCGACTCTCCGGGTTTATCTGAGCCAGCGGGTATCCTCAAGGAAGGAGTCATTGTGTCTGCCATCTCCCCTGATTTGCGGCGGGTGCTGCAAAAATTTCAGGCGAATAAACCTGATCGTTGTCCAGAAGAGAAACTGTTCGTCCCTGATAGGTGGACTAATAAACTTATCTCTGAACTTCATTGTTCGGTGTTGGCTGGTCATCCTGGAATCTTTGGTACCAGAGAGTTAGTGGCTAGATCCTTCTGGTGGCCATCTCTGTCACGGGATGTACGTACTTTTGTGCAGTCCTGTGGGATTTGTGCTAGGGCTAAGCCCTGCTGTTCTCGTGCCAGTGGGTTGCTTTTGCCCTTGCCGGTCCCAAAGAGGCCTTGGACACATATTTCGATGGATTTCATTTCTGACCTTCCCGTTTCTCAAAAGATGTCAGTCATTTGGGTGGTCTGTGATCGCTTTTCTAAAATGGTCCATCTGGTGCCCTTGGCTAAATTGCCTTCCTCCTCTGATTTGGTACCTTTGTTCTTTCAGCATGTGGTTCGGTTGCATGGCATTCCTGAGAATATTGTTTCTGACAGAGGTTCCCAGTTTGTTTCAAGGTTTTGGCGAGCCTTTTGTGGTAGGATGGGCATTGACCTATCTTTTTCCTCGGCTTTCCATCCTCAGACTAATGGCCAGACCGAACGAACCAATCAGACCTTGGAAACATATCTGAGATGTTTTGTTTCTGCAGACCAGGATGATTGGGTGTCCTTTTTGCCGTTGGCTGAGTTCGCCCTTAATAATCGGGCCAGCTCGGCTACCTTGGTTTCTCCATTTTTTTGCAATTCTGGGTTCCATCCTCGTTTCTCTTCAGGACAGGTTGAGTCTTCGGACTGTCCTGGTGTGGATTCTGTGGTGGATAGGTTGCAGCAGATCTGGACTCAGGTAGTGGACAATTTGATCTTGTCCCAGGAGAAAGCTCAACTTTTCGCTAATCGCAGACGCCGTGTGGGTCCCCGACTTCGTGTTGGGGATCTGGTTTGGTTATCTTCTCGTCATATTCCTATGAAGGTTTCCTCTCCTAAATTTAAACCTCGTTTTATTGGTCCGTATAGGATTTCTGAGGTTCTCAATCCTGTGTCTTTTCGTTTGACCCTCCCAGACTCCTTTTCCATACATAATGTATTCCATAGGTCGTTGTTGCGGAGATACGTGGCACCTATGGTTCCATCTGTTGAGCCTCCTGCCCCGGTTTTGGTGGAGGGGGAATTGGAGTATATTGTGGAGAAGATTTTGGATTCTCGTGTTTCTAGACGGAAACTCCAGTATCTGGTTAAATGGAAGGGTTATGCTCAGGAAGATAATTCCTGGGTTTTTGCCTCTGATGTTCATGCTTCCGATCTTGTTCGTGCCTTTCATGCGGCTCATCCTGGTCGGCCTGGGGGCTCTGGTGAGGGTTCGGTGACCCCTCCTCAAGGGGGGGGTACTGTTGTGAATTCTGTGGCTGAATTCACTCCTGTGGTCACAAGTGGTACTGCAGCTTCTGAGCTCCTCCCTCAGGTGTTCTGGTGAGCTCGTTAACTGCTTCATTACTTAACTCCGCCTGGTGCTGCTATCCTTGCTGCTTGTCAATTTTTCAGTGTTGGATCTGAGGTTCTCCTGATTGTTCCTGTGACCTGCTGCTCTGTTTAGCTAAGTGCTTTTTGCTTTTTTGTTGCTTTTTTTCTGTCCAGCTTGTCTTTTGTTTTGCTGGAAGCTCTGAGACGCAAAGGGTGTACCGCCGTGCCGTTAGTTCGGCACGGTGGGTTTTTTTTGCCCCCTTTGCGTGGTTTTGCTTTAGGGTTTTTTGTAGACTGCAAAGTTCGCTTTACTGTCCTCGCTCTGTCCTAGAATATCGGGCCCCACTTTGCTGAATCTATTTCATCCCTACGTTTTGTCTTTTCATCTTACTCACAGTCATTATATGTGGGGGGCTGCCTTTTCCTTTGGGGAATTTCTCTGGGGCAAGTCAGGCCTATTTTTCTATCTTCAGGCTAGCTAGTTTCTTAGGCTGTGCCGAGTTGCCTAGGTAGTTGTTAGGCGCAATCCACAGCCGCTTTTAGTTGTGTTTAGGATAGGATCAGGTGTGCAGTCTACAGAGTGTCCACGTCTCAGAGCTCGTTCTTGTATTTTTGGGTATTTGTCAGATCACTGTGTGCGCTCTGATCGCTAAGCACACTGTGTTTCTGGATTGCCTTCATAACACCTGTCATTAGCAAACATAACAGAAAAGGTGTAATAGAGCACGGAGCAACATAGAAAAGGTGTAATAGAGCACGGAGCAACATAGAAAAGGTGTAATAGAGCACGGAGCAAGAAGGAAAAGCTGTAATAAAGCATGGAGCAAGAAGGAAAAGGTGTAATAGAGCACAGAGCAGCACAGAAAAGGTGTAATGGAGCACAGAGCAGCATAGAAAAGGTCTAATGGCGCACGGAGCAACAAGGAAAAGGTGTAATAGAGCACGGAGCAATAAGAAAAAGGTGTAATAGAGCACGGAGCAACATAGAAAAGGTGTAATAGAGCACGGAACAACAAGAAAAAGGTGTAATAGAGCACGGAGCAACAAGGAAAAGGTGTAATAGAGCACGGAGCAACAAAGAAAAGGTGTAATAGAGCACAGAGCAACAAGGAAAAGGTGTAGTAGAGCACGGAGCAGCAAAGAAAAGGTGTAATAGAGCACGGAGCAACAAAGAAAAGGTGTAATAGAGCATGGAGCAACAAGAAAAGGTGTAATAGAGCACGGAGCAACAAAGAAAAGGTGTAATAGAGCAACAAGAAAAGGTGTAATAGAGCACAGAACAACAAGGAAAAGGTGTAATAGAGCACGGAGCAACAAGGAAAAGGTGTAATAGAGCACGGAGCAACAAGGAAAAGGTGTAATAGAGCACGGAGCAACAAGGAAAAGGTGTAATAGAGCACGGAGCAACAAGGAAAAGGTGTAATAGAGCACGGAGCAACAAAGAAAAGGTGTAATGGAGCAACAAGAAAAGGTGTAATAGAGCACGGAGCAACAAAGAAAAGGTGTAATAGAGCATGGAGCAACAAGAAAAGGTGTAATAGAGCACAGAACAACAAGGAAAAGGTGTAATAGAGCACGGAGCAACAAGGAAAAGGTGTAATAGAGCACAGAGCAACAAGAAAAAGGTGTACTAGAGCACGGAGCAACAAGGGAAAGGTGCAATAGAGCATAGAGCAAGAAATGAAAGGTGTAATAGAGCACGGAGCAAGAAGGAAAAAGTGTAATAGAGCACGGAGCAACAAGGAAAAGGTGTATTAGAGCACGAAGCGAGAAGGGAAAGGTGTAATAAAGCACGAAGCAAGAAGGGAAAGGTGTAATAGAGCACAGAGCAACATGGAAAAGGTGTAGTAGAGCACGGAGCAACATAGAAAAGGTGTAATAGAGCATGGAGCAAGAAAGGTGTAATAGAGCATGGAGCAAGAAAGGTGTAATAGAGCATGGAGCAAGAAAGGTGTAATAGAGCATGGAGCAAGAAAGGTGTAATAGAGCATGGAGCAAGAAAGGTATAATAGAGCACAGAGCAAGAAGGAAATGGTGTAATAGAGCACAGAACAACAAGGAAAAGGTGTAATAGAGCATGGAGCAAGAAGGAAAAGGTGTAAGGGTATGTGTCCACGTTCAGGATTGCATCAGGATTTGGTCAGGATTTTATGTCAGTATTTGTAAGCCAAAACCAGGAGTGGAACAATTAGAGGAAAAGTATAATAGAAACATATGCACCACTTCTGCATTTATCACCCTCTCCGGGTTTTGGCTTACAAATACTGACATAAAATCCTGACCAAATCCTGATGCAATCCTGAACGTGGACACATACCCTTATAGAGCACAGAGCAAGAAGGAAAAGGTGTAATAGTGCACAGAGCAACAAGGAAAAGGTGTAATAGAGCATTGAGCAAGAAAGAAAAGGTGTAATAGGGCACAGAGCAAGAAGGAAAAGCTGTAATAGAGCACGAAGCAAGAAGGGAAAGGTGTAATAGAGCACAGAGCAACATGGAAAAGGTGTAGTAGAGCATGGAGCAACATAGAAAAGGTGTAATAGAGCATGGAGCAAGAAAGGTGTAATAGAGCATGGAGCAAGAAAGGTATAATAGAGCACAGAGCAAGAAGGAAATGGTGTAATAGAGCACAGAACAACAAGGAAAAGGTGTAATAGAGCATGGAGCAAGAAGGAAAAGGTGTAAGGGTATGTGTCCACGTTCAGGATTGCATCAGGATTTGGTCAGGATTTTATGTCAGGATTTGTAAGCCAAAACCAGGAGTGGAACAATTAGAGGAAAAGTATAATAGAAACATATGCACCACTTCTGCATTTATCACCCTCTCCGGGTTTTGGCTTACAAATACTGACATAAAATCCTGACCAAATCCTGATGCAATCCTGAACGTGGACACATACCCTTATAGAGCACAGAGCAAGAAGGAAAAGGTGTAATAGTGCACAGAGCAACAAGGAAAAGGTGTAATAGAGCATTGAGCAAGAAGGAAAAGGTGTAATAGGGCACAGAGCAAGAAGGAAAAGCTGTAATAGAGCACGAAGCAAGAAGGGAAAGGTGTAATAGAGCACAGAGCAACATGGAAAAGGTGTAGTAGAGCACGGAGCAACATAGAAAAGGTGTAATAGAGCATGGAGCAAGAAAGGTGTAATAGAGCATGGAGCAAAAAAGGTGTAATAGAGCATGGAGCAAGAAAGGTGTAATAGAGCATGGAGCAAGAAAGGTGTAATAGAGCATGGAGCAAGAATGGTATAATAGAGCACAGAGCAAGAAGGAAATGGTGTAATAGAGCACAGAACAACAAGGAAAAGGTGTAATAGAGCATGGAGCATGAAGGAAAAGGTGTAATAGAGCACAGAGCAAGAAGGAAAAGGTGTAATAGAGCACGGAGCAACAAGGAAAAGGTGTAATAGAGCACAGAGCAAGAAGGAAAAGGTGTAATAGAGCACGGAGCAACAAGGAAAAGGTGTAATAGCACGGAGCAACATAGAAAAGGTGTAATAGTGCACGGAGCAACAAGGAAAAGGTGTAATAGAGCATGGAGCAAGAAGGAAAAGGTGTAATAGGGCACAGAGCAAGAAGGAAAAGCTATAATAGAGCACGGAGCAACAAGGAAAAGGTGTAATAGAGTACGCAGCAACAAGGAAAAGGTGTAATAGAGCACGGAGCAACAAGGAAAAGGTATAATAGAGCACGGAGCAACAAGGAAAAAGGTGTAATAGAGCATGAAGCAACAAGGAAAAGGTGTAATAGAGCACGGAGCAAGAAGGAAAAGGTGTAATAGAGCATGAAGCAACAAGGAAAAGGTGTAATAGAGCACGGAGCAACAAAGAAAAGGTGTAATAGAGCACGGAGCAACAAGGAAAAGGTGTAATAGAGCACGGATTCTAAACAGCAAGAGCACAAGAAGAGGATTCAGAGATCCTCCAAAAAAATAGAAAAAAACAGCAAAACAAGGCAGAGCTTCTTACCTGCCTAGGCCTCTAAACAAATGCACTATCAGGATGCAGTGGACCCATGTGGTTAAGATGGAGACAACACAGGTGCAGCGGTTATAATATAGCACGGAGCAACAAGGAAAAGGTGTAATAGAGCATGGAACAACAAGGAAAAGGTGTAATAGAGCATGGAGCAAGAAGGAAAAGGTGTAATAGAGCACAGAGCAAGAAGGAAAAGGTGTAATAGAGCACGGAGCAAGAAGGAAAAGGTGTAATAGAGCATGGAGCAAGAAGGAAAAGGTGTAATAGAGCACAGAGCAAGAAGGAAAAGGTGTAATAGAGCACGGAGCAGCATGGTTAAGTCTTGTGACACATAATCCCCGTCTCTCTGAAAATATTATTTCATACTCTGGACTTCATGCTGATTCTGTATGTTGCCGCATGTTGCTCCTTATGTTTCACAGAGCACGCTGTGATGTCCTCGCCATACAGTGACATTTCAGTAACAGATGACAACCGTCTGCATTCTAGATTAGATAGATTAGATTGTGACTGCGCAGTGTCCTGCACAGTGGTGTTGCCGCGTCCAGGTGGACTAATAGTAACTGCTCCTTCAGGAGCCCATGGATGAGAAGGCGTTCATGAGCGCAGCTTGTACAGACGGGAATCTGTGTTCTGTGGGTCATGTGTCCTGACTGCCGCTCCTTTACTGCTGGCCGAGCTGATATTTGGGATGTATAAACCTGTCGCATCTGGTCATCGCAGCCTTATCACCATTACAGAGAACATGGATATGTTATGTGCAGCACAGATCTGGTGATGAAGCTGTGATGCTGATCACATCCATACTTCTGGTGAAGAATCCACTCCGTGCTTCAGTCATCTGCTCATTAGATGTTTGTGCTCAGGAGCCAGACTGTACACAGGGGTCTTCTCCCATTCTGTGATCCCGGTCCTTCTGCCTAGCTCTGATCTGTGTTCCCTGACCCCTCCACCTGCCTCCAGTCTCTGATCCCTGTCTCCTCCACCTGCCTCCAGTCTCTGATCCCTGTCTCCTCCACCTGCCTCCAGTCTCTGATCCCTGTCTCCTCCACCTGCCTCCAGTCTCTGATCCCTGTCTCCTCCACCTACCTCCAGTCTCTGATCCCTGTCTCCTCCACCTGCCTCCAGTCTCTGATCCCTGTCTCCTCCACCTGCCTCCAGTCTCTGATCCCTGTCTCCTCCACCTACCTCCAGTCTCTGATCCCTGTCTCCTCCACCTGCATCCAGTCTCTGATCCCTGTCTCCTCCACCTGCCTCCAGTCTCTGATTCCTGACTCCTCCACCTGCCTCCAGTCTCTGATCCCTGTCTCCTCCACCTGCCTCCAGTCTCTGATCCCTGTCTCCTCCACCTGCCTCCAGTCTCTGATCCCTGTCTCCTCCACCTGCCTCCAGTCTCTGATCCCTGTCTCCTCCACCTGCCTCCAGTCTCTGATCCCTGTCTCCTCCACCTGCCTCCAGTCTCTGATCCCTGTCTCCTCCACCTGCCTCCAGTCTCTGATCCCTGTCTCCTCCACCTGCCTCCAGTCTCTGATCCCTGTCTCCTCCACCTGCCTCCAGTCTCTGATCCCTGTCTCCTCCACCTGCCTCCAGTCTCTGATCCCTGTCTCCTCCACCTGCCTACAGTCTCTGATCCCCTTCCCCTCTGCCTGCTTCCAGTCTCTGATCCCTGTCTCCTCCACCTGAATCCAGTCTCTGATCCCTGTCTCCTCCACCTGCCTCCAGTCTCTGATCCCTGTCTCCTTCACCTGCCTCCAGTCTCTGATCCCTGTCTCCTCCACCTGCCTCCAGTCTCTGATCCCTGTCTCCTCCACCTGCCTCCAGTCTCTGATCCCCGTCCCCTCTGCCTGCTTCCAGTCTCTGATCCCTGTCCCCACCGCCTGCCTCATGTTTGTGATCCCCGACCCTTTCGCCTGCCTCTGGTCTGTGATTCCCCAACCCTCCACCTGCCTCCGGTCTGTGATCTACTGGTGAGGTGTGGAGGTAACCTGCTGTGACTACTGGTGAGGTGTGGGGATATGTGGAGACACAGGTGGTCGGGCGCTCTGGTCCGCTAGCCGAAACTGCGTGGACCAGGGATCATCCCACCAAACGCCCGCTCTCCTTTTAACGTAAGCCTAACACTACTCAGACAATACAGTGAGGATAAAACAGTGTGGCAATAACATAATAATAATAATAATTTTATTTATATAGCGCCAACATATTCCGCAGCGCTTTACAAATTATAGAGGGGACTTGTACAGACAATAGACATTACAGCATAACAGAAATACAGTTCAAAACAGATACCAGGAGGAGTGAGGGCCCTGCTGCTCGCAAGCTTACAAACTATGAGGAAAAAGGGGAGACACGAGAGGTGGATGGTAACAATTGCTTTAGTTATTCTACATAACATGTAGAATAGTCCCAACAAAATACGCAAGATGGTGCACATTACAGAGTCTCACCCTTCTGCTGACTCACCGGGATAAGAGCAGCTGTTACTTCACCGCTTCCAGGGTGACTACTCCACTTGTGACACGCACAGAGAGAAGGTAACGACAAAATTAGGAAGATGACGGTCCATTCAGGTATAAGGCCATTTGAACAGAGGGTCACTACCTGAGTTCTCAAAACATCTCCATGGAACCAGGCAACCGGTGGGTCTCATTCCTGCCTTTCGCAAATGTATCCATGGTTCAGTGATGGTCAGTGGAACATATCTGTATTCTTCCAGCCGAGGCTGAAGTCCCCTAATCTGGCATCCTTTAGAATGACAAATCTGTGTCCCTCGTGATGGAACCATGGTGTCTTAGCTGCTATCCTATAAAGAGTCTCTGGTTCTTTGTATCTCTGGATCTCTTGGATGTCTGGAGGTATTTCTGTCTGATGTTACAAAAGAATTTAACTTATTTTTTATAGTTAACAACTGTCCTTCTCTATCATTCACAGCTAAAGGGGCAGAATGATAATCTATTTGCATGGTTTTTCCTCCACTGTTTTGCAAGTCAACAAACTAGCTTGCCTGGACAATGTGCAATTAGCATATCAGCAAACATCATTGTTCAATGATCCTGCATGAAAGAAGAGTCAAGACTCTTGCCCAACTGAAGAAAAAAAAATGCATAAATTCAAAAGCGTAAAAAATAGATAAGTCTATTCCTCCTGGCTTGCTGAAAATAGATGTCTGGATAATCAAGATAAAATGCTGTTTCCCCACATTGCTACCCCATCTTAACCCCTTAATCCCATATGTCATACTATCCCGTCAAGGTGACCTGGGACTTAATTCCCAGGGACGGGATAGTACGTCATAGCGATCGGCCGCGCTCACGGGGGAGCGCGGCCGGGTATCAGCTGACTATCGCAGCTGACATCCAGCACTATGTGCCAGGAGCAGTCATGGACTGCCACCGACACATTAACACCCGGCACACTGCGATCAAACATGATCGTAGTGTTTCGGCGGTATAGGGAAGCATCGCGCAGGGAGGGGGCTCCCTGCGTGCTTCCCTGAGACCCTAGTGCTCTGCAAAGTGTCAGATCAGTGATCTGACCTTAAAATATGATGCACTCCCCCCGGGGCAATGTTATGAAGTTAAAAAAAAAGATATTTAGATGTGTAAAAAAAAAAAAAAAAATTCCTAAATAAAGAAAAAAATATATATAAATTGTTCCCATTAATGCATTCCTTTAAATAAAAAAACCACAATAAAAGTACACATATTTAGTATCGCCGTGTCCATAACAACCCGACCTATAAAACTGTCCCACTAGTTCACCCCTTCAGTGAACACCGTAAAAAAAAAACGAGGCAAAAAAACAACGCTTTATTATCATACCGCCGAACAAAAAGTGGAATAACGCGATCAAAAATACGGATATAAATAACCATGGTACCGCTGAAAACATCATCTTGTCTAGCAAAAAATCGAGCCACCATACAGCGTCATTAGCGAAAAAATGAAAAAGTCATAGTCCTCAGAATAAAGCGATGCAAAAATAATTATTTTTTCTATAAAATAGTTTTTATCGTATAAAAGCGCCAAAACATAAAAAATGATATAAATGAGATATCGCTGTAATCGTACTGACCCGAAGAATAAAACTGCTTTATCCATTTTACCAAAAGCGGAACGGTATAAATACCCCCCCCCCCCCAAAGAAATTAATGAATAGCTGGTTTTTGGTCATACTGCCTCACAATTATTGGAATAAAAAGGCGATCAAAAAATGTCACGTGCCTGAAAATAGTACCAATAAAATCGTCAACTCGTCCCACAAAAAAACAAGACCTCACAACCCTCACCACCCTCTGTGGACCAAAATACGGAAAAATTATAGCTCTCTAAATGTGGTAATGCAAAAAAATATTTTTTGCAATAAAAAGCATCTTTCAGTGTGTGACGGCTGCCAATCACAAAAATCCGCTAAAAAAACCCGCTATAAAAGTAAATCAAACCCCCCTTCATCACCCCCTTAGTTAGGGAAAAATTAAAAAAATGTATTTATTTCCATTTTCCCATTAGGGCTAGGGTTAGGGTTACATTTACAGTTGGGATTAGGGTTAGGGGTGTGCCAGGGTTAGGGTTATGGTTGGGATTAGGGTTAGGGGTGTGTTGGAGTTGGGGTTAGGGGTGTGTTTGGGTTAGGGTTTCAATTAGAATTGGGGGGTTTCCACTGTTTAGGCACATCAGGGCTCTCCCGTGCGCCCAAACAGGGGTTTATCCCAATACATGGGGTATCAGCGTACTCAGGACAAATTGGACAACAATTTCTGGGGTCCAATTTCTCTTGTTACTCTTGGGAAAATAAAAATTTGGGGGGCTAAAAAACCATTTTTGTGGGGAAAAATAATTTTTAATTTTCACGGCTTTGCGTTATAAACTGTAGTGAAATACTTGGGGGTTCAAAGTTCTCACAACACATCTAGATAAGTTCCTTGGGGGGTCTAGTTTCCAACATGGGGTCACTTGATGGTACATCAGCGGCTCTGCAAATGCAATGTGACGCCTGCAGACCAATCCATATAAGTCTCCATTCCAAATGGCGCTCCTTCCCTTCCGAGCTCTGCCATGCGCCCAAACGGTGGTTCCCCCCCACATATGGGGTATCAGCGTACTCAGGACAAATTGGACAACATCTTTTGCGGACCAATTTCTCCTGTTACCCTTAGGAAAATACAAAACTGGGTGTTAAAGATAATTTTTGTGGAAAAAAAATGATTTTTTATTTTCACGGCTCTGCGTTATTAACTGTAGTGAACCACTTGGGGTTCAAAGCTCTCACAACACATCTAGATAATATCCTTAGGGGGTCTACTTTCCAAAATGGTGTCACTTGTGGGGGGTTTCAATGTTTAGGCACATCAGGGGCTCCCCAACGCAACATGGCATCCCATCTCAATTCCAGCCAATTCTACATTGAAAAAGTCAAACGGCGCTCCTTCCCTTCCGAGCTCTGGCATGCGCCCAAACAGTGGTTTACCCCCACATGTGGGGTATCAGCGTACTCAGGTCAAATTGCACAACAATGTTTGGGGTACAATTTCTTCTGGTAATCCTGGGAAAATAAGAAATTGGGTGCAAAAATTTCATTTTTGTGAAAAAATATTATTTTTTATTTTTACGGCTCTACATTCTAAACTTCTGTGAAGCACTTGGTGGGTCAAAGTGCGCACCACACATCTAGATAAGTTCCTTAGGGGGTCTACTTTCTAAAATGGTGTCACTTGTGGGGGTTTTCAATATTTAGGCACATCAGTGGCTCTCCAAACGCAACATGGCGTCCCATCTCAATTCCAGCCAATTTTGTGTTGAAAAGTCAAATGGCGCTCCTTCGCTTCCGAGCTCTGCCATGCGCCCAAACAGTGGTTTACCCCCACATATGGGGTATTGGGGGACTGAGGACAAATTTTACAACAACTTTTGGGGTCCATTTTCTCCTGTTACCCTTGGTAAAATAAAACAAATTGGAGCTGAAGTAAATTTTTTGTGAAAAAAAATTAAATGTTAATTTTTTTTAAACATTCCAAAAATTCCTGTGAAACATCTGAAGGGTTAATAAACTTCTTGAATGTGGTTTTGAGCACCTTGAGGGGTGCAGTTTTTAGAATGGTGTAACACTTGGGTATTTTCTATCATATAGACCCCTCAAAGTCACTTCAAGTGTGAGGTGGTCCCTAAAAAAAATGGTGTGAAAATGAGAAATTGCTGGTCAACTTTTAACCCTTATAACTCCCTAACAAAAAAAGATTTTGTTTCCAAAATTGTGCTGATGTAAAGTAGACATGTGGGAAATGTTACTTATTAAGTATTTTGTGTGACATATCTCTGTGATTTAAGGGCATAAAAATTCAAAGTTGGAAAATTGCAAAAGGTTCAAAATTTTTGCCAAATTTCTGTTTTTTTCACAAATAAATGCAGGTGATATCAAAGAAATTTTACCACTAGCATGAAGTACAATATGTCACGAGAAAACAGTGTCAGAATCACCGGGATCCGTTGAAGTGTTCTAGAGTTATAACCTCATAAAGGGACAGTGGTCAGAATTGCATCTCTTGTATTTATTGTGTGCTCCTCTTGTATTTATTGTGTGCACCTCTTGTATTTGTGGTGTGCGCCTCTAAAATTTGTGGTTTTATTATAGAACAAATGTCCTCTTTCTTGCAGAAACATGAATGGTTGTGTTTGAACTGCCAAACTCAGCGGCTGTTAGAAGGAAGCTTGGGAGACGCACCACCGTCACCCCTACCAGGATCCAAACAAGGCTCGCCCAGGCACCAGCCTGGAATTTCTATAGGGGCATCTGCAAAGCATGTCCCTGGAGCTCTGTCATCAGGGTCCCCAAGTAACCATCCAGCTCAGACAGCATCGCCCTTTCACCAGAAAACCACCCCAATTCTCACAGCATCTCCTCAGCATCAGGCAGGCGCAGCGATTCAGAGGGGGCCTGCAGGACAGCCCCCAGACCACACACATGACAAGAGAAGTTCTCAGCAAAACCACCTCAAGAGTTCAGAGCAAATTAAGAATGAAGATAGAAAACCCCAAACAGATCCTGTCCAGCCGAAGACTCCTGCAGAGTCTCAAAAGTTGTCAAAGCAGATGGTGCCAAAGAGTAAATCCATGGGCAACAAAAAAGAGTCCAGCGTAAAGAATGGGAAGTCCGCCGAGATCCAAAAGATGAGAGACCAAGAGGTGAGTTGTTAATGAAGGTAATAAGGTGCTTGGAACGAAAACTGTGTGAATAAGTTTGTGCCCCTTCCCCACTTAGTACAGGGCACCTCCTGCCTTTATGCATCCATCCAGTAAACATTTATTTGGTGGATATTTTCTGTCACGCAAGATAACAGGATGCTTCTCTACTTTTGACTCACAGAAACCTAGGATATGAAAAAACCTATGAATATGGAGGGAATAGAGCCTTGTAGGGGTTGTCAATCTAAACTAAAAGATGTCCCAACATTGAGATTTGTGCCGATCCCAGGGTCCAGCCAGGTCCACTTCTGGCTTGGATTCCGCACAGAAGGGAGCCTCGGAGCTTGAAAGGAGATGGCCAACTGGCTCAATTCCATAGTAACAGCTCTATCAGACAAGGAGGCTGGCTTAGCTATTTACATTAGTCATCTAGCCCTTGTCAAGTATGGAGATGCCCTCCTGTGTGGAAAGCAAGCCAGAAGTGCAGCTGGGTGCACCCAGCAACCGGCGCTAAAATCTCAACTTCGGGACAATTTTCTTTCTACAAGTGTACTGGTAAGTTTTAGCAACTATAGTTTAAAATGACTATCTAGTTGGATAGCTCCTTTTACTATTGTTTTTACGGTGGCTTCCTTTTGGCTGTAGGACAATGGCATGTTTAGTGAAATAGGAGGCAGCAGTCAGAACTTCGGATCTGGCCATAGCCCAGTTTTCCTATTTAGTGCGTCACATTATGGCATGGGTGATGCTGTGTGATATGCCAGTATATCTTACTTACTGCATGTTCTTATTCTTCTGCAGGATATAAGCAAGCCTTATTCCCATGATGTGTCCCGCAGCCCCCAGAGCCTCAGTGACACTGGGTATTCATCTGATGGGATTTCCAGCTCACAAAGTGAGATTGCCGGACTGGTCCAGCAGGAGGAGGAGAAGTTAAATGCAACAGGCATTTCTCAACGCAGCCCACCAAGCCCCTCTGAGCTCACCAAACTGGAAACTTCAATGCGGCCACTGCTGGAGTCTAAAGGTTCTTCCCAAGATGACAGATTCCAGGGATTACGGGAAGATCAGAAGCAAAGGCCAAGGTCACTGTCCATCACCCCTGAAGCTTTTGACTCAGATGAAGAGTTGGAAGATATTCTAGAAGAAGATGAGGATTCATTGGAATGGGAAAATCGAAGAGATCAGAGGGAATGCACCGAGTCATCAGACGATTTTGGGAGTAAACTCTGCCATGATTATGTGGAAGACAGCAGTGAAGGATTCTCTCCTTTACCTACTAGGCAACAGAAAGGAAACTTCTCTGATGAAGAGTTCATGAGAAGACAGCTTCTGGAAATGAGTGCAGAAGAAGACAATCTGGAAGATGACGAGCAGCATTTTATAAAATATACCAGTAGTAAAAATGTACGCAAAACTGATCCCGAAAAAGTCAAAGGTATTTCTTCCTCTAAGAGGTCTCCTGCCTATAGCTCCAGCGACATGTATGAGGAGAGCAGAAAAGATGGAGAAGCTGAGGAGGATGAAGAGGACTTGTCAGCAACACAAGGAGGGCTCCGAAGATTCAAGACCATTGAGCTGAATAGCACAAATAGCTACAACAGAGGCATTGACTTGGACCAAGAGACAGACATCAGTCTAGATAGGGAGCCAGAGTTAGAGATGGAAAGTCTGACCGGGTCTCCAGATGAACGATCCAGAGGAGAATACTCTTCTACATTACCTGCTACAACACCAAGTTACACAAGCGGAACATCACCCCCATCATTGTCATCACTGGAAGAAGACAGTGACAGCAGTCCTAGTCGAAGACAGCGTCTTGAAGAGGTCAAACAACAGAGGAAAGCTCGCCATCGCTCACATGGTCCTTTATTGCCCACCATTGAAGACTCTTCAGAGGAAGAGGAACTGAGAGAGGAAGAAGAGCTCCTACGAGAGCAGGAAAAAATGAGAGAAGTGGAACAGCAAAGGATCAGAAGCACGGCCCGCAAGACCAAAAGAGACAAAGAAGAACTGAGAGCCCAAAGAAGGAGAGAAAGATCAAAAACACCCCCAAGCAACCTGTCCCCCATAGAGGATGCGTCACCCACAGAAGAGATGAGGCAAGCTGCAGAGATGGAGGAGCTGCACAGATCTTCTTGTTCTGAATATTCTCCCTCCATTGACTCAGAGGCCGAGGGTTTTGAGATGATTGCTTCTAAACTGTACAAGTCAGGAAGTGAATACAATTTGCCAACCTTTATGTCTTTGTACTCTCCAACTGAGAAGACTTCCACCTCCTCCACTGGTAATAAACCTCTAAAAAGTGCTGAAGAAGTGTATGAAGAAATGATGAGAAAAGCTGAACTATTCCAAAAGCAGCAGCAGCAGTCTCAGCAAAACCTCATATATGGAAACAGCTACCAGCAGACCCAGAGCAGCTACGAGTACCAATACATCGATGATTATGGCTACGAGAGCAATAAAAGTGGAGTCTCCCAGAATGACTACAACACAGACATGACCACACCTGGAACAGTGTATGATGAAATCTTGCAAACGTCTCAGAATATCTCAAGAATGCATCATTCATCTTCCATCGATTTACAGGATAACAAGAAGGCTGAAATCTATGCTGAAAAGAAATTCTTACATGCAGAGAATGCCTACAACGAGATGCTGAAACAAGTTAGTGGTCCACTTACTCCTGGTACAAGCCCAACTCAGCTGTCTGCACCAGTGTCATTTGCTTCTTCTGAAAGCCTATCTGGACGAGTCATACCAGATGTACGCGTTACTCAACACTTTTCTAAAGATGGACTAGATCAGACAAAATTTCATAGTTCCTCCTCAGTTCCTATCTCAAAAGCAATATCATCTAATTATCACTACAGCAAAGTTTCTATCTCCTGCACATCTCCATCTATCACCTCTAGTTCTGAGGTGGCAGCTCCACACAGAAGCTATGGACAATCTAGAGGAGGCATGGACTATGTTATAAATGAGGAGCAATATAAGAACCGAATGGCCACAGAGATGGATATATCAAGAGATAAAGTGCAGAGCGTTGGGACTAATGTTTCACTGACATCTAAAGTTATTTCTTTCTTCAAGAGTACAAGTCCCCCCCTGTCTCCTACCTCCCCCACAGAAAGTCCAAATCATTCGCCACAGAGAGTGAACATGTCTGCTGGGGGTAGGAATACAGCTGAGTTCTCATCCCAGACCCAGAACAGCCACAGAATGGACAGCTCTTCAGCATTGACATCACCTATGGTAGCTCAAGGAACCCAGACCCCCGACCGCACCATGTCTCCACGGCTGTCCAGACAGCAATCTTCTCAAGAAACTCCATTCATGGTTATTACACTAGCATCTGATTCCTCCATCCAAACTAAACCTAGAACTGTCAGTTCATCTACGTCTCCAGTCACGTCTCCAACCAGGTTAAACCGTCAGCAAACTCTACATAGCTACGGTCAAACACCAGTCAGTAGTTCACAATTTCAGCCGGAACAAATGCAGTCTAGCTACACTAAGACACACACAATAATAGAAAGGTCTCCAGCATCAGGAACGAGCATGATTTCTTCTAAAGCTCAGCCCACTGCTATGGTTGATGGCTCCAGCAATACTTATAATTGGGGCCCCCTGCCACCAGAAAATATCTCCCTGTGCAGAATCTCCTCCATTCCTGGAACCTCACGGGTGGAGCCTGGGCCCAGACCGAGCAGCAGCGCGGTGGATTTACGAACAGCTATGAAAAGTGCTCCAGTCATTATGACAGATCAGGGCATGGATCTTACTTCTTTAGCCACTGAATCTAGGCGATACTCCTTGACAATGGAGCCATCTCCAGCCCGCCAGTCTACAGCCGTCCAGCCCTTGATTGTAAACCTCAATGCACAAGAACAACCTCATGCCAGTATTGGCACAGCCACAACTGTTAGTATAACTGTGGCTTCCTCCATGATTGCATCACAACCAAAACAACCAATGGTGTACGGAGATCCATTTCACAACAGGGTAGATTTTGGCCAGGGGACAGGAAGTGCAGTATGCTTAACACAAGCCAAACACATGGAACAAACCGCCCAGTCCGTGGTATTGAGAGGAAGTGCAGGCAAACCAGAAGAGACAGGAGGCTTGCAGAAAGACATATTTGCAAGGTATAACCTTCCTAGTCAGGTCACATCCGTCGTTAAACGAGACATAGGAACTCAACCTGCACAAAACATTGCTAACATTAGTGCCATGCCCAGACAATTCCAACAGGACCAGGGGACAGGTTTTACAGATGCTTATAAGGGTGTCCCAGAGCCCAAAGCTCAACATCCTCCTATCAATATTGCAGGGAGCCAGCCTCACTCCATTATGGTGCACCTGGATGAAAAGGCATCGGCTACAGTTACCAAACTCAGTAAAGAGGAACAGGCATCAAATGCTCTAGATCTTACAGGGATGCAACCTGAAAGCCAAGTGGTGTGCTGTGATGTGGTCTACAAGTTCCCCTTTGGTGGTAGTTGTGCTGGAGCATATAATTCTAAAGTACCAGACAAAAGCACTGGGGAATCAGCGCAGGCAGTCAGACCCAGGGTTCAATACTTTGGTCAGCGAGAGCAAGAACTTCCTGAAAGCTATCAATACAGAGAACCCAAACCTATGGTGCCACCACCTCCCCTACCTTCTGCACCTGCCCAAAATTTCTATGAAGAGCAGAAGTTCTACCCTTATGGTCCTCAAGGAAGGCTGCATTCATCCATGTCAGAGACCAATTTATCTGACATTGGTTTGTATCAACCGTACCAAGTTCCAGGAGGAGATAGTGCAAGTGCAATGGACCTAAGTACAATGAAAGGCTCCTACAGCATGAACTTCAGCGATGGAAGCTACCTAGGTCAGGGACTACAGTATGGTTCTTTTACTGACCTTCGCCAGCCCACTGATTTATTTAGTTCACTACCCATAAGACGCTTCAGCTCCATGTCCAATATCTACTCTGACTACAGATATTCTGGCAGAGATCTGTCTAACTTTCAAGAGTCAAACCTTGCTCAGTACAGTGCGACGACCGCTCGAGAAATCAGCCGAATGTGTGCTGCTCTAAACTCAATGGACCAGTATGGGGGGCGACATACAAACAGCCCAGATCTGATGCAGTATGGATCTAGTTCTGTTGGGTCAGGGCCAGCAATTAACCTGCTATCCAACCAGCAGGGAGTGGCTCCCATTAGGCAACCTTTGATGTATGGGCCTCATTTCTCAGAAATTCGTCAAGGCTTTGGAAGCTTAGGACAGTTTAGTATACCGGGTCCACGATCTGGCACTATCAGACACGTGTACCCAGCTACAGCCACTGTGAGAGCTGCAGATGGCATGATCTACTCAACTATCAATACACCTATAGCTTCCACCCTTCCAATAACCACCCAACCCGCTTCTGTATTGAGACCAATGATCAGAGGTTTGTATAGACCATATGCCCCGGGCAGCGTCACTGCCGTTCCTTTAGCAAATCTTACTAGGGTGCCACTTGTCACTCCAAGGATGCCACTAGGACCTCAGTCAGTGTACCGCTATCCTGCAGTGAATAGATTTCCACCTGCTACTTCAGCATCAACTTTTGATACCCCTGTTTATTTGGGGAAACCCGCCAGCACTTTGTCTACCACTACAACAGCATGTCCAGTCAGTACAACCCCACTGTCCTCACTCCCACCTGCTTCAACAGTAGCTACAGCTTCTGTAGTAGCGTCTTATATAGGTTCAGATATAACTACAGCAGAAGTCCATTCTGAGGTCCCAGCTGTTTCCTCAGTGGTGCAGAGCTCTTCCAAGGACACCAGTCAGACTCAGCAGAAGACTGCAACTGACAGCCAGCCTCCTGTTGCTAAAACTGGGACTGAAAAAGAGGAGAAAGAAAAAGAAGAAGAGCGGCAGAGAAAGCAGCAAGAACATCTGCTTCAGATTGAACGGGAAAGGGTAGAATTAGAGGCGATGAGGCAGCTAAGGCTACATGAGGAACTGGAGAGGGAGCGCTTAGAACTGCAGCGCCACAGAGAAAAGGAGCAGATGTTGGTGCAAAGAGAACTCCAAGAGCTGCAGTCAATCAAGCAGCAAGTGCTCCAGCAGCAACAAGAAGAGCGTCAGGCGCAGTTTGTCCTTCAGCGGGAGCAGCTAGCACAGCAAAGATTACAGATTGAACAGATTCAACAGCTACAACAACAGCTTCAACAGCAACTGGAGGAGCAGAAGAGGCAGAAGACTTCCATCCCTCCAGCCTGTGACCAGACAGTGCGACTTCCACCACAGACAGTTTCAGAAATTGCCATTGAAATGCAAAGAACCCTTGCTCAAAGTGGACAGTATTGGCCATCAGTAAACCCACCATTCATTGCTATGGCTCCAACTGTGCCAGACACGCAAGGGCCGCCACGCTATACAGCCCCTTCGAGACCACTTACTAACTCTGCTTCCGAGATGTCGCTCCAAACTGATGAGCAATGGGAAGTGAACAGAACTATTAAGAAGAGGAACTCAATGCCTCGTCTCCGAGATGCCTACAACACTGAGGACAACCATGAAGGCTACATTGTCAAGAAGATCACCGACAGCAGTGTGCAGACTGATGATGAGGATGGCGAGGAAAGATTCTATGTGTCTCGACGCCGCCGGACGAAAAGAAGCACTGACTGCAGCGTCCAGACAGATGATGAAGACAACGCAGAATGGGAACAGCCAACACGCAGACGAAGATCACGAGTGTCACGACATTCTGACTCCAGCTCTGATAGCAAGCATGATTCTAAAGGAACCTCAAGTATAGCGATCCAGACAATTAGTGACTGCTCCGTCCAGACCGAACCAGACCAGCTGCAGAGGATCTCGCCATCCATACATATCACTACTCCGGACCCCAAAGTAGAAATAGTGAAGTATATATCAGCTCCCGAGAAGACAAAGAAAGGAGAAAGCCTCGCCTGCCAGACAGAACCAGAGACTCAGTCACATGGAATAGTGGTTCCCCAGCTCAGTATCCCCACAACTATAACCCCCTACTCCTCCAATCTGCAGACTGCAGCTTCTGGGCCACTGGATACTCACATGTTAAGACAACAAGGGGTTGCCAAGTTTGAGAAGAAGAAGCCTGATCCTCTGGAGATTGGTTACCAGTCACATCTGCCAGCAGACACACTTTGTCAACTAGTTAATCGTCAGCCCCCGAAGTCCCCCCAAGTTCTTTACTCACCAGTGTCACCACTTTCACCCCACAGATTACTTGAATCTACATTTGCATCTAGTGAAAGGCTGAACAAAGCCCATGTTACCCCCCAGAAGCATTTCACAGCTGAAACCACACAACGACAGCAGATTCTACCACGTCCAATAAAAACCATGCAGAGATCATTGTCGGATCCTAAACCCCTAAGTCCTACATCTGAGGAGTCAGCCAAGGACAGGTTCTCCTTGTATCACCATCAGTTACTGCACGGTGGTCAGGTAAGAGACACGGCACGGTACCCTATGATACTGTGCTATACTGACAGTGGCTAGACCTTACACGTTCACAATATGTCATGGGCATGCTCTTGCTCAATGTTTCTGTCTTCTCACCTTATTTTGTTGCATCTTTTTTGTTGTTTTGTTTACATTAGCACCATCACCATTGTCATTAGCGGAGCGCCAGGCTTTTTATTTCGTTATTTTCACCTCATTTGCTTTTCCAAATTCTGGCTCTAGAACCATGAAAGCTGCCACTAAATAATGGGGGGACACCGCAACAAGTGAGGAGGTCAGGAGACAGTTATGCATCGGCTTTTTAAGTGTGATCGCTCAGTGTGAGGAGCGGATAGTAGAAGTGTCACTGATTGGTGTCAGGACTTGGTGCGCGTTACATCTTCAAGGTTACATTATTGGCACACAACAGGCCTTTACTGCAAAGCTATGGAAAGTCATCTCAACTGGCTTTATTATGTGCATGAGGCCACGTTCACATGGTCCGTATTCGGTCAGTGTTTTACATCAGTATTTGTAGCCAAATCCAGGAGAGGACAAGTATAATAGAAACACATCACCACTTCTGTATTTTTCACCCACTCCTGGTTTTGGCTTACAAATACTGATAGTGTGACCATAGCATTAATGCAAATAACATAAGAATCCCAGACTGTCAGACCACTCACTAAAAACCCCTGTGCACGCGCAGTTCAGGTGTAAACCACAGTGTGTAGCACCGTACAACTAGCACAGTTTGTCCACGTCATCACTCATGGCTCCCACAGGATGGCAGTCAGTAAGAATCACTTTATATCAGGAGTTGGCCCATTATCATGTCTAATTATACAGATCTGGGTTCACACAGGCAGTCTGGATGAAGCAGCAGTCGCCTTCTCCAGAAAATCACATACCAGACATCACATATTTGCCATTTTAGTTTCTGCCATGCAACAATAGATATGAAGCACCATCTCCGTCTAACGTGAGTTCCTCAAGATGGTGTTAATTAGAAAGATCTCCGGGGGGCAGAAAACTCTAGCTTCTGCCCATTAATCAGATTCTTCAATTATTTAAGATAATAAAAGGAGAAGGACATGAGTGTAGTCATCCCCTGACACCGTCCCTATCTCTAGGCATATGGACTGGGGTCTAAGGGGTATCATTTCTCCTTATGGAGACATATGGTCACTCATGATCGAGGCCTTGACACCATCTTGTATGTGTCAGACCAGTGCAGAGCCGCCTTGTACTTTCCCCACCGTTTATTGACTTTAGTAGGACCGAGGACGGCCCAGAATGGAAAAAAGTCAGGTGATAGTAGACAGCACATAGTAGACAGTTGATAGTATAACATTGAAAGCAGATAGTAGACAAGTATAAGAAAATCGATTGTACACTCAACTTAATGTTGTGTAGTTGATTTCAGTAGGTTGTAGAGACTAGACAGTAGATGGTGGACAGTAGAGAGCAGACAGCAGATAGATGGTAGAGAGAAGAGTAGATAGCGAGTAGGTAGATAGCAGACTAGATAGATGATAGAGAGAAGAGTAGATAGATATTAGATAGACAGTAGATGGTAGAGAGAAGAGGACATAGAGAGTAGGTAGATTATAGACGCAAGCAGAGAGTGGTTAGTAAACTTTTGATATTGGACAGGAGATAGCCGACAGTAGCGAGCAGTAATTAGTCACTTGTTTTGTATGTTTTCTTTTAATGAACACCTCTGTTTTTTTGTCATTAGCTCTTTATTTGATGTTGTCTTGTTGGGCCGTCTACACATCTATTTTATTTGTTGTAGATTTCAGCTTTCCAGCCAAATTCTTTGACACGCAAAGTGAAGCGAACTCTGCCCAGCCCTCCTCCTGATGAAGCTCACCTGCCACTGACCACCAGTCAGGCTCACTCCCAATTATACATGCCGAACCTATCGCAGAAGATTACAGGAGGCCAAGCCATACAGATGCCAAAAGTTGGTTTTCTGAAAACCATAGATCATGATCTAAAGATTGTAGAACAAGAATCCACAAAACTACGCAAACAGCAGGCAGAGCTGGAAGAGGAAGAAAAGGAGATTGATGCGAAACTGAAGTATTTAGAACTTGGCATTACTCAGAGGAAGGAGTCCCTTGTGAAAGACAGAGGAGGCACAAGAGATTTCTCCTATATCCGATCTTTGGGTGAAAATAGGGATTACATGTCAGATAGCGAGCTTAACAATTTACGAATGTCTGGCTACGACAGCAGCAATCTCTTAAACAGGGCTAGCACTGCTCCGCAGTACTCAGATTTCCAGGCCGCACAACAGTTCCAAACATCATCGTCTTCTTATACATCTAGCACCTATCAATATTCTTCTGGCCAAGCAGTTGCACCTGTCTCTGTCCCCATCCAGCAGACCAGGTTTCAGCAGCTACAGTATCCGGTGTCTAGCAATGGTCCATCACAAAACAGCTTTCAGGGCCAGGTACCTAATTATCCTGCACACACATCATATCAGACTCACAACATTGCTCCAACCACAGGTTATCAGACAGACACAGGCCTTCAGAATCACACAGCTTTCAGGCCACCAAACCCTTATCAAGCCCAAACCACCTATGCTAGCCAGGTTCCATTACAAACCACCTTACATGCAGGGTTTCCACCACAAGCTGACAGCCAAAGCACTCACCAGAAACCACGGCAGACATCACTGGCTGATCTAGAGCACAAAGTACCTACCAATTATGAGGTGATTGGAAACCCCACCGTGGTCATATCATCGGCAACTCCTGACACTGGCTACAGTAATACATCGGTCACCAGTAATTATGAACAGTACAAGACCACCGAGGCAAGACAGACAGACCGGGCCAATGGAGCAGAAAGCCCCTCTAATTCTTATCCTTCTGATTCCCTCTATACAAACCTAGAACAAAACATTCCTCGTAATTATGTCGTGATTGAGGATATCAGTGAGCTAACAAAAGAGAACCCACCATCATCAGAAAGCCAAAAAGTAGAGCCTATACCCCAGCCTCTGCAGCAGAAAAGCAACGGACGCCACATCCAAGAGAAAACTAGCCACTTGGAATGTGACAGCTCCAGCAAGCCGTGCTGTTACTCCAGAGCCGAGGAAGAGTCTGAAGAAGATGTTTATGATCACCACAGTACCGACTACCGAGGGAGAAGCAGCTACCAGCGAAGCAGTGACAGTAATGGTCGCGACTCTATCAGTAGCTCCTATTATTATGGAGAGAATGAGTCCAGGCACAAGCATGGATCTAGCGGAATGCAAAAACATTGCTCCAAGAACCTGGCACCGGCTGTAGTGTCATCTAAGAGAAGCAAACACAGAAAACAGGGAATGGAGCAGAAAATCTCAAAGTTTTCCCCCATCGAGGAAGCAAAAGATGTTGAATCTGACTTGGCCGCTTCCTACGCAGTGACCTCCTCAATAAGCAACAGCTGCAGTATATCCTCAAGAGCCAAGAAACTTCAGGATGAGATTACGTATGGCCTGAAGAAAAACGTGTATGAACAGCAGAAGTATTACAGCGTTTCCAGTAGAGATCTTGTGGATGAGGATGATAGGATGTATAGTCGCTCCCGCTCAGCAACCAGTTATGGCATGGAAAAATCAAGTCGTGACTCCGGGAGAAGCAAATCGTATGAGCGGGACAGTTCCGATAGGTATCACAAGTCAAGCGCAAAACCATCAAGTCTTACAATGAGTCAAAGCAGAGGAAGAGCCCCAATGCGGAGCCAGCCCTCGGAGGAGGAGAGTCCTGTCAGTCCTCTCGGGAAGTCAGTGGGTAGTTCTCGTTCATCTGCTGGCTCCATTTCTCAGTCTGCGGTGGACACTTGTTCTCAGTTCTGTTCCAGCCACTCACTGCCTGATGTACAAGAACACGTTAAAGAAGTGCCAAGAAACCATAGCTATAAGCACGAGGAAGCTTACATGATGGACGATTCCCACTGTGTCGTTTCAGACAGTGAAGGTAAAGACTAGAAGTGGTGACGTCTCAGCATGCTGGAGATGATTACCTCCTTTCTATTGTTCATGCCAGTCTAGAGAAATCTGCCTTTTCCTGCGTTCGCATGCTGTGCCTTCCCACCTCATCTTTCTGCCGTTTCTGTGTGTCAGCATGGTGCTGTACAGGTGGTTTTTCTTTGTTTTCTGTGTGTTACCACATGGTGCGCTTCCAGTACTTTGTGGCAGACTTTGGTGTATCTCTTGCATGTCCTCAGCTGATTCTTGTACGTTTATTGCATGGCTTCACTATACTCCCTCTTCATCATTGGTCACATTAGCTGACCACAGTTTGTTTTTTGGTTTCTAAAGCCTATCATTTGGGTCAGGAAGAAACTGATTGGTTTGATAAACCAAGAGAAGCACGCCCTGATCGATCAAGGTATTATAGCAGCCATTCCTCGGCACAGAAGAAAATGCCGGTCAAACACACTTATCATGATTACGATGAACCTCCCGATGAAGATATGTGGCAACATGAGGAATACTCTCAGCCTCGTCATCCATCTTCAAAAGATCATCGACATCACGGAGATTCTGGAAGGCATTCTTCCCGACACTTGGATGAACAGTCTAGACGATCATCGAAACCGCATCCAAGAGATCAAGGGAGGCATGAATCACGCTCACATTCACAGTCATCATCTTTGAAGAAGCAGTCAGATTCTAGATCACAATCTGGGTATCCACCAAGTTCTTCTGAGTATTCTCAACAGTCAAGACAATCCTCCAGTTATCACCATGGTGCAGAAACACAGAAGTCTCAGAGGCAATCTCAGATATCACTACAACAAAAACCTGACACTCATCACCAGGGATCACAGCAAGCAAGACAGGCTCAGGCTAATCAACAGCAGCAAGCAAGACAACAGCAGCCCCAACAACTGAGCTCCAGACAGCAGCAGCAGGCATCTGGACCTTCACAGCAAGGGTCTCACCAGTCCTCCCATCAGCCCATGTCTCATCAAAGTACTTCACATCCAACCACTCATCAGCAGCCGCCGCATCAGCAAGGACCAAGTCAACCAATTAGGACACCAGTGCCGCCGTCGCAACAGCAGCAGACTGCCGGGAGCCAAGGGCAGACTGCCTCCCGTCAACAGCAGCAGCCTGGTCCTCAAGGACAGGCCGCAGTGCGGACACAACAGCAACAGCCACAACAGTCTGCAAAACCACAGCAGACCCTGCAACCTACTGCACCACCATCTGCACAAGTAAGTAAGACCACTACATAGCAGGGTCAGTGCAAACCAGACGTTCTCCATTTGCTAACCAATCATGAGTGCTGGTTAAAGTCTCACCTGATCATTCAGGTGTAAGTTAGAGCCACTGGGCCCCAATGTTAAATCTGTAACAAGGCGCGACCGATAACTTGTCGTTACTGAGGTATTTTTGGTGCCAGAAGAGACATTTTGGCTCCATTTCATTCACCAGACCCGATAATTACTGCTACTTCCAACTCCTCCCGACAGCCAACTTTACATGGAAATGATCCTTAATTAAGACAGCGGCGCTAGCATTGGCCATTAAAATTGATGCCCACGAACTAGGACACCACTACATTGGCCACAGTGCATTATACACAGTCTACAAGTCATCTACAATCAGTCACACAAGTACTCAAACAACCAAAACACCCCAAAACTATGATCCCACACTCTGCTCTACATTTGTACACTGCACCAGAACAGTTTGAGCCCCCCGAGAGACCTGACGTATACCCCAAGGTCTGTGCAAGTGACACTACATGTTGATGTATGAAGAATTACTGGATTTTAGGAATCGTGTTTTATCTATTCCAGCCAAAAGTGGAACCAGTGGAGGCTTCCAAAACGGCAGCAAAGCCGGCGGTACAAGCAGGAAGGGGACCACAGACATCCGTGCCAGCAGCTCCTGCAGGTGCGTCTATACCCATAGCACAGGTCTAGAGCATCCACTGTGTGTGCAGGACTAGAACACGTCATCAGGGTGACCACTAGAGGTAGTGACTGCAGAGAACACAGCGGAATACAGTGAAGACACCAGAATGACCGAAGTGCCATACGAGAGTACTAAGTTGGTAATCTGATGTGGTGGAAACTGTGAGGTCCTGAATTGAAGCAGATTGAAGTTCTGGAGGTGCCAGGGTCACTTGTTCATGTAGTCTATCATGGGAACATCACATTTGGACATTAGAGAGCAGGAATAAATATTTAAAATAACACCAGAAGTGTATAGAAGGCTGGTGCAAGATGGCAGCTTTATCCCTTGAAAGTTGTTGGTGCCTCTTGGTGTCAGTCTCATTGGTTGTCAGTACCACTAGATGTCATCAGTCTCATTAAGTGTCAGTACACTAGGTGTCATCAATCTCATTGGGTGTCAGTATCACTAGGTGTCAGTGTCATCAGTCTAATTGGTTGTAAGTACCACTCAGTAGAATTAGGTGTCAGTCTCATTAGGTGTCATCAGTCTCATTGGTTGTCAGTGCCTCTAGCTGTCATCAATTTCATTAGGTGTCATCAGTCTCATTGGGTGTTGGTACCACTAGATGTCATCAGTCTCATTGTGTGTCAGTTCCACTTGGTGTCATGAGTCTCATTAGGTGTCAGTACCACTAGGTGTAATTAGTCTGGGTGTCTGGACCTCTGGGTATCAGGACTACTGGGTGTCAGTGCCTCTGGGTGTCAGGACCTCTGGATGTTAGGACCACTGAGATTTAGTGCCTCTGGGTGTTAGGACCACTGGGTGTCATTGACATTAGACTAGATTCATGTTGGTTTATTTTTTAACAGGTGCAAAAATTGGGCCAAAAACAACAACAGGAGCCATCCCAGGACAGCCCGGTCCCGAGGGTGAAAGCATGTTTTCTAAAATCCTCCCTGGAGGTGCAGCTGAACAAGCAGGCAAACTGACTGAGGGTAAGGCAGCAGCACAGAGAGTGCCAGGAAGTACGCAAGTGGAATATACAGTATATGCTCACATGATGACCATAGGACACGTATGATGTGGATGATGCATGGAATGATCTGTGTACATGGTGTCTCGGCCATATGTGGTGCTGCCCTTGGTGCTCTAACTGGGCACTTGTATGACAGACTAGGAGTATGTGAACACACAGCATCTTTTTCTTGCTCCATAACCTGCTGAATAAGCACTTAATGAATGCAAAAAAAGAATGAACGTATGCACAGTATGACAAAGTCACTGGTAAAGTGCTGGAGTGGAAATATGTTTCACTGCGCTTAATGGCGTCAGTGATATAAAATCCAGAGATTTTCCTCCCGCACACTAAATGCTTTGAGGGATTAACAGCTAATTTGTATAATGGGCTGGGTTTTATTTGGGCATCCATAGAGTGGGTGAGAGGATGTTCACCTTATCTCCACCCCAGGGAGTGATCTGGGGCTTGAGTAGCTGGCCTCCATAGGCAGTAGTTGTTTAGTGTCTGGAGAGGAAGACTCCCGAGAAATGTTTGTGCTTGGCTAATACCTGAACTGTGGGTCTTGCTAACCCTGAGCGGGCTGAGCCCCGCTAAGACAAGGACTGTGCTTAGTGCTACCATTTTTGTTTTGTTTTGCCAAGAGTGCCATGTTTACTTTGTGCTACACCTTGGTTTATGCTGCATCTAATAAACCAAGGACATTCCTAAAGCGACAGTGGTCCCGTGTCTACCTCCGTTTACAGCCGAGTTAGCCGATCTACCACAGGTGGTGGAGAATGCGGGCAGCATTCCCAGCGAACACGTGTGACGGTTACAAGAAGTACTGCATTTCCTGGGTAAAGGTGGCCACTAGCCAGCATGCAATGTCAGGCAAAATGGAGGACCTGCTCAAATATCTGGTACAAGTGAAGCAGCATGAGCAGGAATTACAACAGCAACACCTGATGCAACAGGAGGCAAGTAAGCTGCTTATGCAACAAATGCAACAGCAGCAGATTGACTTGCTCGCAGAGGTGGTTCATGGAAGACCGGCAGCCTGTCTCCCAAGTCCAGGTGACAACACATACGTCCGGAAGGCAGTAAGACGAGCCATGGAAACAATTGCCCCAGGTGATTATGTGCAAGCATTTTTGATTGTGTTTGAGTGGGTAACTGAGCATAAGAAGCTACCGCCAGAGCAATGAGCGGAGGTGCTGGCCCATTACCTAACTGGCAAAGCCCAAAAGGCTTATTATGATTTGGCATTACAGGATGCGCTGGAGAATGCCAAACTGATTTTTGGCAAGCGCTGGAGTGACTATTTCGGTCAGAGCACAAAGGGTTCACCACTGGGCATATTATGGGGACAAATCACCTCGATCCCAAATGTTTGATTTACTGCATCTTGTGCAAAAATGGTTGCATCAGTAATCCTCCACTCCAGCCCCGGGTTGTCATAGACAGATCCGTTCACTCCCTTCCTAGGCCGGTGCTGACCTTGAAAGCCCAGGAAGATCCCTGAAATGCGAACGAACTGGTGGGCCTAGTGGAACGGTACCAGGTGGCCGAGAGGTCCAGAAGGTGGTGCATCCCCATACTGGGGTACCCAGTGGGAGCCTGAATCCCAAAAGAGGAGTAGTAGAGCCACCACTGGTGGGAGTCCTAGATCCTAAGGGGTTGTCAAAGGCAGCGGGTAAAGACTTGCTCTGCTGGAGATGTTGTGATCTGGGACATACAGTCGCCCGTTGTCCTTCGAGGAGATGAACTGCAGCCTAGGGGGCGCTGCTCATACTATGCCTATCCCACCTGCATTATGGACTATCAGTTCAATGAGGGGCTGCAGGCATGTCCCGTGACAATAAATGGGGTGCTGGTGTCAGGACTCTTGGATTCAGGGAGCTTGGTGACCTTGATAAGGGCCACACTCCCCCACTATTTGATCCCAGGGAAACACATGGGCATCTGCTGTTTCCACAGGGACACGAAAGACTACCCTGTCATCAAAAACGACCATTAACATTGTTAATTTCTGCTGATTCTGCCCTACCTGTCAGCTAATTTCTCTTTTATCCCACTTCCGCATTCTCCTAGGTCCGTTGCCCATTATAGACCTCTCCTCTGACTGAATTGCCATAGATCTGGTAGGACCCCTAGTTAAGTCTGCCAGAGGCCAACAATACATATTGGTGATCATGGACTATGTGACACGGTACCCAGAGGCGGTACCATTGAGGAACTCCTCAGCCAGGAGTATAGCCCCAGAGCTAGTCCATATTTTCTCCCAGACGGGCCTGCCCAGGGAGATTCTGATGGACCAAGGAACAGTGTTCATGTCCAAGGTAATGAGAGAGTTATGTAAAGCCCTCCAGAATACCTAACTCAGGACATCTGTGTACCATCCGCAGATGAACGGCCTCGTTGAAAGGTTCAACAAGACCTTGAAGTCAATGCTGAAGAAAGTCATGGAAAAGAATGTCCAGGACTGGGATTGCCTGTTACCGTACCTACTATTTTCACTAGAAAAGTCCTACAGGCCTCTACGGAGTTCTCACCGTTCAAGCTGTTATTCGGACGGCACCCTCAGGGACTTCTGAACATTGCAAAGGAGACCTGAGAACCGGAGGTAACATCCCAGCAAAGCGTTACCGAACATGTGGCCCAGGTGCTGGACAGGATCGCGATTGTGATACTGATTGTGAGAGAGAGCCTCCTTCAAGCACAAGAGGCTCAGGCAGGGGTCTGCAATCCGTCGGCAAGACTGAGACAGTTTAGCCCTGAATACTGGGTGTTGGTGTTGATCCCCACAGTTGAAAGTAAGTTCCTGGCCAAGTGGCAAGGGCCGAACGAGGTGGTCAAAAAGTTGAGTAACGTTAACTTCAAGGTCCACCATCTAGGGAGAAGAAAGCCATACCAGGTGTACCACATTATCCTGCTGAAACCGTGGTGAGACAAGGATCCGGTAGAAGCAACGTGCCCAAGGGCCCATCCTGAAGCCACTGTCAAGGATGTCATAGTAGCAGAGACACTTTTGCCGTCCCAAAAACAACAGTGTCGTAATCTGCTTCAGCAGAACTAGGTCCTGTTTACGGAGTTACTAGGATGTACGCAGGTTGTGGAGTAAAAAAGGGTGAATGAAAAGCTGTGTTGGATTCCCGAAGTCTGCTGCGAGGTGATCTCCAAGGAGTTGAGGAGAATGTTAAGCCTGGGCATCAAAAATCGGTTGGTCCCGCCCTATTGTTCTTGTGTCGAAGCTGACGGGTTTAATGATACCATCTTGGTGCAGATACGATCTTTTGATCACCTGTTATTGCATTTTAGTGATTTGTCGCGGCGACCAAAAAAACATAATTCTGGCATTTTGATTTTTATTCCTCGCTACGGCATTTAGCGATCAGGTTAATCCTTTTTTTATTGATAGATCGGGCGATTCAGAATGCGGCGATACCAAATATGTGTATGTTTGATTTTTTTATTGTTTTATTTTGAATGGGGCAAAAGGGGGGTGATTTTTTTTTTTAACATTTTTAAAAACATTTTTTTTTTACTTTTGCCATGCTTCAATAATCTCCATAGGAGACTAGAAGCTGGCACAACTTGATCTACTCTGCTGCATAGAAGCGATGGTCATGTGATCCTCCTCCCCATACACGTGATCATCCTCCTCATACATCATACACGTGATCACCCCCTCATACATGTAATCATCTCATACATGTGATTATCCTCATACATCATACACGTGATCATCCTCCTCATACATCATACACGTGATCATCCTCCTCATAGATCATACACATGATCATCCTCATACATCATACACTTGATCATCCTCCTCATACATCATACACTTGATCATCCTCATACATCATACACTTGATCATCCTCCTCATACATCATACACATGATCATCCTCCTCATACATCATACACGTGATCATCCTCCTCATACATCATACACATGATCATCCTCCTCATACATCATACACTTGATCATCCTCCTCATACATCATACACGTGATCATCCTCCTCATAGATCATACACATGATCATCCTCCTCATACATCATACACGTGATCATCCTCCTCATACATCATACACGTGATCATCCTCCTCATACATCATACACGTGATCATCCTCATACATCATACATGTGATCATCCTCATAAATCATACACGTGATCATCCTCATACATCATACACGTGATCATCCTCCTCATACATCATACACGTGATCATCCTCCTCATACATCATACACGTGATCATCCTCATACATCATACATGTGATCATCCTCATAAATCATACACGTGATCATCCTCATACATCATACACGTGATCATCCTCCTCATACATCATACACGTGATCCTCCTCCTCATACATCATACACGTGATCATCCTCCTCATACATCATACACGTGATCCTCCTCCTCATACATCATACACGTGATCCTCCTCCTCATACACGCTGGGTTTAGTATGACATTTCTCTTCTCTGTTTTCAGCGGTGTCTGCATTCGGCAAGAAGTTTTCCTCGTTGTGGTGAGCGCGACTAGAGGTGAGTGTCCATCTCATCCGGGGTGGTTTGGGAACTCACAGGAAATCTTCCTCTTGGTGATTATTACACAAATTGCATAGAACTAGGAGAATATGTCAGTAATGTGTGTAAGGAGGGGATCCCGTATACTGGGTGTATGATCTGTATACTGGGTGTATGAGCCGTATACTGGGTGCATGAGCCGTATACTGGGAGTATGAGCCGTATACTGGGTGCATGAGCCGTATACTGGGAGTATGAGCCGTATACTGGGAGTATGAACCGTATACTGGGTGTATGATCCGTATATTAGGTGTATGAGCCGTATACTGGGTGCATGAGCCGTATACTGGGTGTATGAGCCATATACTGGGTGTATGATCCGTATATTAGGTGTATGAGCCGTATATTAGGTGTATGATCCGTATATTAGGTGTATGATCCGTATATTAGGTGTATGATCCGTATATTAGCTGTATGATCCGTATATTATGTATATGAGCCGTATATTAGTTGTATGAGCCGTATATTAGGTGTATGATCCGTATATTAGGTGTATGATCCGTATATTAGGTGTATGATCCGTATATTAGCTGTATGATCCGTATATTAGGTGTATGATCCGTATATTAGGTGTATGAGCCGTATATTAGGTGTATGAGCCGTATATTAGGTGTATGAGCCGTATATTAGGTGTATGAGCCGTATATTAGGTGTATATCAGGAATCCCTGACCGCTGCCACCAATTTGTCAGGAATCCCTGACCGCTGCCACCAATTTGTCAGGAATCCCTGACCGCTGCTGTTATGACCTGGTGTTTAGGACAATAATGGACCTAGTGGGTAAGAGCACACGGAATGGCCTAATAGTTATTAATAATATAGGACGAGCTCTGAGACGTGGGAACTCTGCTGACCGCAATCCCTAATCCTATCACACACACTAGAAATAGCCGTGGATTGCTCCTAACGCTCCCTATGCAACTCGACACAGCCTAACATAGTAACATAGTAACATAGTTAGTAAGGCCGAAAAAAGACATTTGTCCATCCAGTTCAGCCTATATTCCATTATAATAAATACCCAGATCTACGTCCTTCTACAGAACCTAATAATTGTATGATACAATATTGTTCTGCTCCAGGAAGACATCCAGGCCTCTCTTGAACCCCTCGACTGAGTTCGCCATCACCACCTCCTCAGGCAAGCAATTCCAGATTCTCACTGCCCTAACAGTAAAGAATCCTCTTCTATGTTGGTGGAAAAACCTTCTCTCCTCCAGACGCAAAGAATGCCCCCTTGTGCCCGTCACTTCCTTGGTATAAACAGATCCTCAGCGAGATATTTGTATTGTCCCCTTATATACTTATACATGGTTATTAGATCGCCCCTCAGTCGTCTTTTTTCTAGACTAAATAATCCTAATTTCGCTAATCTATCTGGGTATTGTAGTTCTCCCATCCCCTTTATTAATTTTGTTGTCCTCCTTTGTACTCTCTCTAGTTCCATTATATCCTTCCTGAGCACCGGTGCCCAAAACTGGACACAGTACTCCATGTGCGGTCTAACTAGGGATTTGTACAGAGGCAGTATAATGCTCTCATCATGTGTATCCAGACCTCTTTTAATGCACCCCATGATCCTGTTTGCCTTGGCAGCTGCTGCCTGGCACTGGCTGCTCCAGGTAAGTTTATCATTAACTAGGATCCCCAAGTCCTTCTCCCTGTCAGATGTAAGAAACTAGCTAGCCCTAGAGAAGAAAAATAAAGCCTACCTTGCCTCAGAGAAATTCCCCAAAGGAAAAGGCAGCCCCCCACATATAATGACTGTGAGTAAAGATGAAAATTACAAACACAGATGAAATAGATTTAGCACAGTGAGGCCCGACTTACTGAACAGACAGAGGATAGGAAAGGTAACTTTGCGGTCAGCACAAAAACCTACAAAAAGACCACGCAGAGGGCGCAAAAAGACCCTCCGCACCGACTCACGGTGCGGAGGCGCTCCCTCTGCATCCCAGAGCTTCCAGCAAGCAAGACAAAAATCAAAATAGCACGCTGGACAGAAAAATAGCAAACCAGAGAAAAACAAGCAGAAACTTAGCTTGAGCTGGGAAGACAGGTCACAAGAACGATCCAGGAGAGAGCAAGACCAATACTGGAACATTGACAGGTGGCATGGAGCAATGATCTAAGTGGAGTTAAATAGAGCAGCCAGCTAACGAATTAACCTCGTCACCTGTAGAAGGAAACTCAGAAGCTGCAGCTCCACTCACAACCACCAGAGGAAGCCCATGGACAGAACCAGCCGAAGTACCATTCATGACCACAGGAGGGAGCTTGACAACAGAATTCACAACACGCTGCCACCAATTTGTCACGATTCACACCGTGACCGTCACCCCTACGTCACGGGTTGGGGTGACTTTAGGCCAACAGACGGCTATCACATGTGCAGGGGGGCTTATCTTAGTTATCCCTCCACTTCACAATGTGATAAAAAACACACACAAGGCTATTGACCTCTTAGTTTACAGCAGGGGCTTATTCTAGGTATCCCACTGCTCTGCAATATACCACGAACTGCAGGGATTTATGTATATCCCGCTTACAGTTCCACTTAAAACTTGCAGCTCTCTGGGGCCCCCCTTACTCTCAGGTCAGATGTGGTACTGCACCTGGGGTAATTAGTCGCCAGAAAGGCTGCCTGCTATGTACTGGCTATTGGGCACGCTGCAGCGATGCGATAAACTACTCCCACTCAGGCAGGAACAATAATTATCAACGCCGCAGTCGCTACAGCATCACCCAAAAGTCTGCACACGGTCGCTGCCACCAGCTTCGATTAAACGGGTCCGAAGCTAACCCAAAAACAACAGTAGCGTAATTCCCTTCAGGAGACTTAGGGTACGGTTTAGAACAGGAGAACGAACTAGTATTAAATAATATACCCCATCAAAAGTTTCAGGCAGTGTTTTATCAAAATATTTTACAAATGATGTTACAAATGAGACAATTGCAAATATGTACAAGGTAATTATAACATAAAGGGATTACAGGAGAAAAGATAACACTCACATGATCAAAGCATTGCAGGCACCCAGGCTAGTGGAGCTTCCATACGTCCCAGTTCATGGGACGTGCTCAGGGTTCTCCAGGAAAAAGACAAGAAGACTGTGCTGGGGATCTGGGCAGACAGGCTGCGGCCTGTAACATCCCAGAAAGGGGTTGGATCACCTCGTCCCTCCTACCTCTTCAGTTAACTAATTTTACCCTAACCTATATCTAATTTCTATAACTCCGCTACAAAACATGTCATAGTCATAACAAACCCAGCATTCATCTCGGATTAATGTGGGCATTCTAATGAGATCAAATATGTCCTTTCTGGGATACATATTTACAGAGAAATCCCTACTTCTTTACCAGATGGAGTTAGAAGCCCGTGTTTAGAGGGATGGGCAGATCCACCGAGGGAGATTAAGAATATATATTTTCGTGTTCTTAACGTAAACGGTTTGCGTAATATCTTACAAAAACAAAACAAAGAACTTCCATGAATTCTAGAGACTTAGAATCCAGTTCTTGCTGGAGGAAGATTCTAACCTGGTCGTAAAAATTCCTTTAGGCAATAAAACGCTCTTCCCCCATGTACATTGGCAAGGCAGCTCTTGGCTGAGTGAAAGGGAAGGGGGGCTTTTTAGCCCGCAGCCTGCTAACAAGAGAAACTACTTATATGATATTTCATACCATATCGTGACACCTCCCCCTTTTGGTGTGCGCTAGGGAGGTAGAACCCCACGGTATGCCTCCATGCGCACCTCAGGGTGTTCACCCTGGCGGGACAGTCCATCTGCATTCCCATGCTCTCTGCCCGTTTTGTGTTCAATGGTGAAGTCAAACTGCTGAAGGGCAAGGCTCCAGCGTAGCAACCTGCCGTTGGTTCCACACATGGCGTTTAGCCAGCGCAGAGGGTTGTGGTCGGTCACCACAGTGAAGGGGCGACCGTACAAGTAGGGCTGCAAGCGCTGCAGGGCCCAGACTATGGCCAGGAACTCCTTCTCGATGGTGGAGTAGACCACTTCCCTCGGCAAAAGTTTCCGGCTCAGGTATAACACGGGGTGCTCTTGGTCCTCCGAGTCAACCTGGCTGAGCACAGCACCAAGGCCAAACTCGCTGGCGTCGGTCTGCACCAAGAACGGTCGACTGCTTTCAACACAGGGGCGTTGCACAGTGCGGTTTTCAACGCCTGGAAGGCCCCCTCACAGCCATCTGTCCAGTTGACAATGTGGGGTAGCTTCTTCCTGGTGAGGTCCGTCAAAGGTTTTGCCAGGCTACTATAGTGCTGTACGAAGCGCCTATAGTACCCTGCAGTGCCCATGAAGGACATCACCTGTTTCTTCGTCACGGGAGTGGGCCAGTTCACGATCGCTCCCACTTTCTCCGGCTCTGGCTTCAGGGTGTTCCCGCCTACCCGGTGCCCCAGGTAGTGAACCTCATGCCAATCTGGCACTTTCTCGGCTTTATAGTCAGTCCTGCTTGGTGAATTCGCCTGAGCACCGCCTCGAGATGCTGCAGGTGTTCCTCCCAGGAGGAACTGAAGATGGCAATGTCATCCAAGTACGCCACGGCGTACTTCTCCAGTCCCTGAAGCAGGAAGTTGACCATCCGCTGGAAAGTGGCAGGGGCATTCTTCATGCCGAAGGGCATGACCGTGGACTCGTACAGTCCGAAGGGCGTGATAAAGGCGGACTTCTCCTGCGCCTCGGGGCTCAGGGGAATCTGCCAGTATCCTCTACTCAGATCCATTATTGTTAGGTAATCTGCGCCAGCTAACTTATCCAGCAGCTCCTCGATGCGCGGCATTGGGTGCGCGTCAGAGGCTGTGATGGCGTTGAGCCCCCTGTAGTCCACGCAGAATCGGGTGGTCTGGTCTTTCTTTGGCACGAGAACTACAGGTGAGGTCCACACGCTTTTTGACCGTCGAATCACCCCCAGCTGCAACATCTCATCGATCTCTTGGCGCATAATCTGCTGCACTGTTATGAACTGGTGGCCCAGGAGCAACATGAGACGTTCTCTGGAGAAGGTGGCACCTGTACTGACCGCAGACCTGAACTTAACGCCACAACTAGCAGTAGCCGTGGAATGTACCTAACGCTCCCTAGACATCTCGACACAGCCGGAGGACTAATTAACCCTAGAGATAGAAAAGGGAAAACTATCTTGCCTCAGAGAAAATCCCCAAAGAATAGACAGCCCCCCACAAATATTGACTGTGAGATAAGAGGGAAATAACATACGCAGGCTGAAATCAGGATTTAGCAAAGGAGGCCATTCTAGCTAGATAGAAAGGACAGGACAGAGTGCTATGTGGTCAGTATTAAAACACTAGAAAATATCCACCACAGAAAATACAAAAATCTCCATAACTAACTAAAGGCATGGAGGGTATTTCTGCATCTCCTGAGATACCAGCTTGGATAAACAAATCCTTATACAGACCAAGCTGGACAAAACACAAAACGTGAGGAAGCACTGAACAATAAAGCCCACAGCATGTGGACTGCAAAAAACAAGGCCAGAACTTAGCTTAGATGAAATGAACAGCAAGCAGCAGAGACCAGGCAGGAATGTGAATCCTCCAGGAACAATGGACAACTGGCACTAACTAAAGGGTCAAGCAAGACTAAATAGCCCAGTTAGAATTGCAATCAGTGGACACACCTGATGGCTGCTGCGATCCAAAGACCGCAGCGCTACCACTTATAACCACCGGAGGGAGCCCGAGAGCAGAATTCACAACACTGCACCTGGTCAGAGATTCGATAGGGTGTTCGCCGTAGTGGGGCGTGATTCCCGGTGTCCACCTCGTGGACTGCTAACTGAGTCCTCCCAGGTCGGTTGGAGAACACGACCCGGAAGGGTTCCGGTGTGATTTGCAACTGCAACCGCTGGGGTTCAGTTAACGGAGCGCTTACCTCCACGTCCTCGATGGACCCATTGGCCTTGGCTTGGGCCAGCATGTCCAGGAGGGTGTCTTCCTCCCTGTCTTCGGGCACGCTGCAGACCGGTAGGACGAAAGGTTCACGTTCGTGATGAGCCTTCATCATGTTGACGTGAAAGGCCTTTCGCCTACCCCGAGCGTGGTCAAGCGTGACCACGTAAGTGACCGCGTTGGGCTGTTGGTGGACGACGTACGGGCCCTCCCAGGCTGCCTGAAGCTTATCCGTTGGTACGGGGACCAGCACCCACACCTTTTGACCCACGTGGTAGGTCCGCTCTCGGGCGTTCTGGTCGTACCAGTGCTTCTGATCAGCCTGAGCCTGCGTCATGTTGTCATGCACCAACTGCGTCAAGGTCTGCATCTTGTCACGGAAGCGCATGACATACTCCACTATGGACACTTCAGAAGGGTTCGGCTCCTCTTCCCAGGATTTTCTTACCAACCCAAGGGGTCCCCGGACTCGCCTGCCGTACAGGAGCTCGAAGGGAGAGAACCCCGTCGAGGCCTGCGGAACCTCTCGGTAAGCAAACAGCAGGTGTGGGAGATACCGCTCCCAGTCGCGCCCTTGAGTCTCAACCAGCATGCGTAGCATCTGTTTGAGGGTACCATTGAAGCGATCACACAAGCCATTGGTCTGTGGGTGATACGCACTCGATACCAGGTGCTTCACCTGCATTCTCTTACAGAGAGCCTCCATTAGGCGAGACATAAATTGGGTCCCTTGATCAGTAAGCATTTCCCTGGGAAATCCTACACGTGAAAAGATGGCCAACAGGGCATCCGCCACCTTATCTGCCATAGTTGACGATTGACGACAGAGCTACTGCCTCTGGGTACCGGGTAGCGTAGTTTACCACAGTAAGGATATATCGCTTTCCAGAGCTGCTGGGACGGCCAGCGGGCCCACAATGTCCACCGCGATCCTATGGAAAAGCTCTTCTATCACTGGTAAAGGAATCAGGGGAGCCTTAAGAGCAGGCCCCGCCTTCCCCACTCTTTGACAAGTGATACAGGAGCAGCAGTCGTTTGACACATCTGTCCCCATCTTAGGCCAATAGAAGTGTTGAGACAGCCGGGCCTTAGTTTTGCTGATCCCCAAGTGTCCAGCTAGCGGGATCTCATGGGCAATCCGCAACAACTCACCCCGGAATTGCTGCGGGACGACCAGCTGTCTTTCCCTCAACCACTTCTTTTGTGATTCTCCGGGTACTGTCTCCCGGTACAACCTTCCTCGTTCCCAGAACACCTTCTCCTTATCAGTCTCGGAGAAGAGCGTCCCGACAAGTTGTCTCAAACTCTCTAGGCTCGCATCTGTGTGGGGAAGCCAAAAAGCGACGTCAGGGTCCCTTCCCCACGGGAACCCTCTTGGAGCTGCTCTGGGTCCACCTCTGGTTGTCCCAGTGATGACTGAGGAGGGTCCGGAAGGCAGACAGTTCTCTGCGTTCTGGGCACTCTGACTGCGGGTGACAGCAGCTACGCAGGCTGTCTCCCCGGGGGTTTCTACAGACCCATCAGCCGGCGCTGCTATGGGCTCTACCTCCCCATTCACCCCCAACACTCCAGGGGCAGTGCTACTTATGGGCCTGTTACCTTCCTCGGTGGCACCGGTCACTTTCATGGCATCACCTTCCTCACAGTTCCCATGCATCTCCCCATTTCCTGTAGCACCGACACTTGCCCCTGTTAGGGGTTCCTCAGCCGTCTCACTCCGCAGAGCGACATGGCTGGGCACGCCTGTACCTATGGACACATTAACCTTCACAGAAAAATCATTGTCAGGTTCAGTTGGCACAGGTACAACATTTTCACCATCAATCCTAGGAAAAAAATGGTTATTAGATGCATCATTACAAGATAAAGCATGGTCAGGTAACACATGCGATTTCCCATCATCATCAGGGTTAATGTTACCCTCATTAGTAGATTGGGGAGGGGTGTCAGGGACGTAGTATGCAACCATCCTCCCCAAATCAGTCCCCAACAAAACATCAGTGGGCAAATTATCAGACAGCCCCACTTCCTTCACCCCGCTCCCAGCACCCCAATCAATATAAATCCGGGCCATCGGTAAGGGACAGCTGATGCCCCCAATCCCAGTGACAGTTAGGGTTTTCCCCGGAATGATTTCTTCAGGGGCCGCCAGTTCGGGTCGGATGAGGGTTCGTTCAGCCCCGGTGTCCTTGAGGCCTGTAGCAACCTGGCCTCCCACAGTGACGTGCTGTACGTTGTCACACACCCTCCCAACCACACCCCCACCAAAAGAACTGCTGCATTAGGCCCTGGGGCCTTGGATGAGGGGTTCTTCTGCTTGTCTGGACAGTTGGGACTGAGATGACCAGGCCAATTGCAGAAGTAACACTTGTGGGGTTCGGTGGTTGGTCTGGTGTTGTTGGCCACAGGGCCAGGACCTCTGGTGTGTTGGCTGGCAGGGGTACTGGCGTTGGATGCAGGCTTACCCCCTCTCCAGCTGGTGGTGACTGGTTTCCGCGCTTCCGATCTACGGTTGGCCTCATAGGCATCGGCAATCTGCGCTGCTTTCGTCACGTCTTTGGGTTCTCTGTCCATCACGAACTGTCGCACCTCAGCTGGGCAAAGATGAAAGAACTGGTCTTTGATCATCAGGTCTCGCAGCTGTGCAAAGGTGGTCACTGACAGTCCTTTGGTCCACTGGTCAAAGTGGGTCCCCAGTCCATGCACCACATCACTGTAACTGTCGTGTGGGCCACGTTGGAGGGTCCGGAACTTTTTACGGTACACCTCGGGTGTAAGCTGGTACTTTGCGATCAGGGCCTGCTTGATGGCCTCATAGTCACCATCTTGTTCTTGAGGGAGGGCAGCAAACGCCTCCAGAGCTTTACCTCTCAGCCCTGGCGTCAGGTATCGTGCCCATTCATCTGTAGGCAGCCGGTACTGTCTGCAGGCTTTCTCAAAGACCCGCAGAAAAGTGTCCAAGTCTCCGTCCTTCTCCATAACAGGAAAGTGATAGGGCCGGGGCCTAGGTATCTGAGCGCTGCTGGGCTCATGTCTCTGGGCGGTGGAGGGCATCCCCCCTGCCGGAGCATCTCCAGTTCATGTGCTCGCTGGGCTTGGCGCTCGGCTCTCTCAGCCTCCCGCTCGGCTCGCTCAGCCTCCCGCTCGGCTCGCTGGGCCTGGGCCTCTCGCTCGGCTCGCTCCTGGTATTGCTGAATCAGATGCCGACGTCCCTCATGGTCGTCAGTGGGGAATTCTTTCAAGGCCGCCTGCACTTGGGGGTCCAATTAGCCCGGATTGCTAGCAGGGCAAGCATTCAGTGGTTGGACCTCTGCTGCAGCACCATGTTCGCTTGTGCTGGCTTCTGCGGCCTCTGAGTTCTGAGAGTGGTCTAGAGCGGCTTCCCATTGCACCAGATCTGCGACCAGTTGGGCTTTGTTTTTGCTTGCAAAGTCAATGTGCTGTGACTTGCATAAGGCAACAAGGGTGTCTCTGGTCTGCTGCTCATAATAGACTTCTCCCGGCACAACCATGGTTGCCAAATAAAAGATAGGACAGAAAAACAAAGAGAAAGGGAGGGGATAATTACCAGTACGCAGTTGTCTCAAGACTAAAAAACACTGAGTTCGTTCTCCAAACTTATTTGCGCAGAGTCCTCGCAAGAACTTTCTGCAAGTTTTTAGTGAGGGGAATGATTGCTCAAACCAAATCACTAATGCTCTAATATCCCACCGCCTTGCCACCAATTTGTCAGGAATCTTGACACCGTGACCGTCACCCCTACGTCACGGGTTGGGGTGACTTTAGGCCAACAGATGTGTAGGGGGGCTTATCTTAGTTATCCCTCCACTTCACAATGTGATGAAAAAACACACACAAGGCTATTGACCTCTTAGTTTACAGCAGGGGCTTATTCTAGGTATCCCACTGCTCTTCACTATACCACGAACTGCAGGGATTTATGTATATCCCGCTTACAGTTCCACTTAAAACTTGCAGCTCCCCGGTGCCCCCCTTACTCTCAGGTCAGATGTGGTACTGCACCTGGGGTAATTAGTCGCCAGAAAGGCTGCCTGCTATGTACTGGCTATTGGGCACGCTGCAGCGATGCGATAAACTACTCCCACTCAGGCAGGAACAATAATTATCAACGCCGCAGTCGCTACAGCATCACCCAAAAGTCTGCACACGGTCGCTGCCACCAGCTTCGATTAAACGGGTCCGAAGCTAACCCAAAAACAACAGTAGCGTAATTCCCTTCAGGAGACTTAGGGTACGGTTTAGAACAGGAGAACGAACCAGTATTAAATAATATACCCCATCAAAAGTTTCAGGCAGTGTTTTATCAAAATATTTTACAAATGATGTTACAAATGAGACAATTGCAAATATGTACAAGGTAATTATAACATAAAGGGATTACAGGAGAAAAGATAACACTCACATGTTCAAAGCATTGCAGGCACCCAGGCTAGTGGAGCTTCCATACGTCCCAGTTCATGGGACGTGCTCAGGGCTCTCCAGGAAAAAGACAAGAAGACTGAGCTGGGGATCTGGGCAGACAGTTATAGCTGCGGCCTGTAACATCCCAGAAAGGGGTTGGATCACCTCGTCCCTCCTACCTCTTCAGTTAACTAATTTTACCCTAACCTATATCTAATTTCTATAACTCCTCTACAAAACATGTCATAGTCATAACAAACCCAGCATTCATCTCGGATTAACGTGGGCATTCTAATGAGATCAAATATGTCCTATCTAGGATACATATTTACAGAGAAATCCCTACTTCTTTACCAGATGGAGTTAGAAGCCCGTGTTTAGAGGGATGGGCAGATCCACCGAGGGAGATTAAGAATATATATTTTCGTGTTCTTAACGTAAACGGTTTGCGTAATATCTTACAAAAACAAAACAAAGAACTTCCATGAATTCTAGAGACTTAGAATCCAGTTCTTGCTGGAGGAAGATTCTAACCTGGTCGTAAAAATTCCTTTAGGCAATAAAATGCTCTTCCCCCATACTGGGTGTATGCTATTAAAATTTTATGGGCCATGGACTGTGTAGAGATTGTGGACTGTGTATGGACCGTGGACTGAGTATGGACCATGTGCCGTGTATGGACTATGGTCTGTGTATGGACAGTGGTCTGTGTATGAACCATGGACTCTGTATGGACTCTGTATGGACCGTGGACTGTGTATGGGCCATTAGCTGTGTATGGACCGTGGGCTGCGTATAGACCATGGACTGTGGATTTACCTTGTACTGTGTATGTAGCATAGACTATGTATGGACCATGGACTATGTATGGACCATGGACTGTGTATGGACCATGGACAGTGTATGGATCACGGACAGCATATGGGCCACGGACTGTGTATGGGCCATGGAGTATGTATGGGCCATGGACTGTGTATGGGCCATGGACTGTGTATAGGCCATAGACTGTGTATCGTCCATGTGCTGTGTATGGGCCATGGACTGTGTATTGACCACATGTTGCGTATGGGCCATGGACTGTGCATGGACCATGGACTGTGTTTGGACCATATACTGTGTGGACCACGGACAGTGTATGAATCACGGACTGTGTATGGGCCATGTACTGTGTATGGGCCATGTACTGAGTGTGGACCATGTAGTGTGTGTGGACCATGTTCTGTGTGTGGGCCATGTGCTGTGCATGGACCGTGTACTGTACTACCCTCTGGCATTCTGTAGTGGCCACACGTCATCTAGCTGGAATGGTTCCTCCAACGGAGTGCTGTAGCGCCTTTAAAATTCGTCACTCCCGCCGTTTCTTCTGTTCAATCACTCTCGCTACCCACTGGGCCTCTTCTACCGTGGGAGCCTGAAATTCATTTATGTAGGCACCGCGGGGAGGAACAGAGACCAGGGAAGGTGGTGGGGCAGGTGTCGGTGCGGGAGCTGAGGTGAGGGTAGATGATGCACTCATTGTGACTGCGTCCGGCTGCCACGGTTCTCCTCTGCGACCGCGCGAACTCGGGATCACGATCGCGACGGTCTCTTGCTCCACAGCTTCCGGCTTCTCTTATCACCTCTTCCAGATCCAGCTTCTCCACGTCCGCGATGTCCTTTCTCTCGGCGATCTTCATCTGCACAGGTATCTCACTTGGCAAAGGCGTCTCTCTTCCGAGCATACCGTCTTGTTCTTCTGGGCTCCACCCGTTCGTGGGTGGAGTTACTTCCAGCTTCCCCACCCTTTCCTCAAGACTCTGCTGTAGGGGTCCTAGCTTCTTCTCCTGCTGCTCCCATCTTGGGCGGGCACCAGTCACTGACAGATACGCCCACAGAAGCAGGAAGACCTGACACCACAACAATAGGAGCCCTTAAAGGGACCACACTTCTTATTTTTCACACTATCTAGAAAACGCAGTTTGAGAAAGACCCGAGGCAGGGTCGAAACGTTACTACTTCGTTTATACTCCCTGCTGTGTGTGTATATATATGAAAATTTTGTCTCAACACATGTGAATAAATACATCACATTTTTGCAAAGATATACCATAAGAGTGCGGCTGATTTTTCTATATTAGTCAGTGTGATGTGGCCTTGGCTCAGGCTACTGCTTCTTTCATCTTCGCATCCTTTTCTTCTTAGGATGCCCACGGTAGGCGGCACGGCTCTCAGCTGTCGTGCAACTGACAGTCATCTGCTTGTCAGTGTTCGGCACCATCTTTAAGTCACCAACGGCCACCGTCTTCAAGGCTCCTCCACTCTCAATACGCAAGGCATCACAATCCTGCCGACTACGCCAATTCTGTAAGCCGGTCAGGGTGGTAGTCGTGACAACAGGCTGTATGGTTCCCACACCCTGGCCCCCCACAGATGAAATGCAACATCCTCTTCCTATCTCTCCCTGCCATCTGGGCAGTCTCCTTCTTTACTAGCAGCTCCATCTCCCTTTTCCCTGCCATCCGGTCAGTCTCTTTGGAAAATCTGTGTCCCATCTCTGCCTTCGTCACGAGCTTCCTGTCAGCCCCTCGTCCGGTTCCAATTGGGAAAGGTGCCGGGATTACCATCTCAGCTGCTTCCGCCCCGGTCTTAGACTGCAAATCCTTCTTGGGGATGGTCCTGTTGTGCTGGTGGCCAACTGCACTACTCTACAGCCTGGGGCCCCTTCCTGCCATAGCACCTTTATCCCCATGGCCTGCAACTGTCTGCTCCACTGCGTCTCACACACCCGCCCTGGGCAAAGGTGCCTGGGCTTCTGCTGCCTATATAGGAAGTGCTTCTCCTATATCCCTCTGCTGTGCTCTGTGGCTCCTCCTATTTGCTTAACCCTTTTGCTGCCTGTGTCTAACTAACAGTTCTATCTATTCTATACTATGCTATCTCTTATGATGCCCCCCACTACTCTAATCTCCTAAACTATGTCCTAATCTATCTATAAGCGTAAGCACATAACAAATGCACCACATTACAGTACATGACAGTAACATTAAGAAACCGCACATTACATTAATAAACACAGATGTGCTGCATGTCGTCGTGTGAATAGCGTCCAGGGAGAGAAGGCACGTGAAGGTCCCCGCCACCTCCTTTCATATGAGCCATGGACTGTGTATGGGCCATGGACTGTATATGGGCCATGGACTGTATATGGGCCATGGACTGTATATGGGCCATGGACTGTGTATGGGCCATGGACTGTGTATGGGCCATGGACTGTATATTGGCCATGGACTGTATATGGGCCATGGACTGTGTATGGGCCATGGACTGTATATGGGCCATGGACTGCATATGGGCCATGGCCTGTGTATGGAAAATTTTTGTGTTTATTTGTGAAAAAAACGGAAATTTTGTGAAAATTTTGCAATTTTCAAATTTTTTATTTTTATTCTGTTAAACCAGAGAGTTATATGACACAAAATAGTTAATAAATAACATTTCCCACATGTCTACTTTACATCAGCACAATTTTGGAAACAAAATTTATTTTTTCTAGGAAGTTATAAGGCTTACAATTTGACCAGCAATTTCTCATTTTTACAACAAAATTTACAAAACCATTTTCTTAGGGACCACCTCACATTTGAAGTCAGTTTGAGGGGTCTATATGGCTGAAAATACTCAAAAGTGACACCATCCTAAAAACTGCACCCCTCAAGGTGCTCAAAACCACATTCAAGAAGTTTATTAACCCTTCAGGTGTTTCACAGCAGCAGAAGCAACATGGAAGGAAAAAATGAACATTTAACTTTTTAGTCACAAAAATGATCTTTTAACAACAATTTTTTTATTTTCCCAAGGGAAAAAACAGAAACTGGACCCCAAAAGTTATTTTCCAATTTGTCCTGAGTACGTTCATACCCCATATGTGGGGGGGAACCACTGTTTGGGCGCATGACAGGGCTCAGAAGGGAAGGAGCGCCATTTGACTTTTTGAATGAAAAATTCGCTCCAATCGTTAGCGGACACCATGTCACGTTTGGAGAGCCCCTGTGTGCCTAAACATTGGAGCTCCCCCACTTGTGACCCCATTTCGGAAACTAGACCTCCCAAGCATAACAGGAGAAATTGGACTCCAAATGTTGCTGTCCAGTTTCTCCTGCGTACGCTGATACCCCATATGTGGGGGGGAACCACTGTTTGGACGCACGTTCGGGCTCGGAAGGGAAGTAGTGACCTTTTAGACTTTGATGGAATGGTCTGCGGGCGTCACGTTGCGTTTGCAGAGCCCCTGATGTGCCTAAACATTAGAAACCCCCCACAAGTGACCCCATTTTGTAAACTAGACCCCCCCAAGGAACTTGTTTAGATGTGTGGTGAGAACTTTGAACCCCTTACTGCTTCACAGAAGTTTATAACGCAGAGCTGTGAAAATAAAAAATCATTTTTTTCCTCAAAAATTAATTTTTAGCCCGCAATTTTTTCTTTTCAGAAGGGTAACAGGAGAAATTAGACTCCCAAAGTTGTTGTGCAGTTTCTCCTGAGTACGCTGATACCCCATATGTGGGGGTAAACCACTGTTTGGGCGCACGTCGGGGCTCGGAAGGGAAGTAGTGACTTTTGAAATGCAGACTTGGATGGATTGGTCTGCAGGCGTCATGTTACGTTTGCAGAGCCCCTGATGTGGCTAAACAGTAGAAACCCCCCACAAGTGACCCCATTTTGGAAACTAGACCCTGAAATACATAGTGGATGCTTTCCTGAAACGGAAAGTACTTGCAAGCAGCATAATACAAAGAATAGCAGGTTTACCCAGAATCCTTTGCAGTAGGCGGAGCTATGCAAATCATCTCTTTCCACCCCGGTCTAATCCACAGCGCTTGGAACCGCCAAGCGTGCAATGCTGCGGATTAGTTTCTAAATTTACACAGCCAACCAATTCCTACCTGTGGACACGTGTTTCGGGCTTTAGGCCCTCATCAGCACAGGGCTGGAATTGGTTGGCTGTATGGAGTGGGGCTCGGTGAGCAAGCGATACATATATGCTAGCCACCTTAGGGAGAGACCCAAGTTGGGCTAAATGTAGCGGGACGAAAGAGACCGAAAAGCCCTCTACTTAAAGGAAATACATAGTGGATGCTTTCCTGAAACGGAAAGTACTTGCAAGCAGCATAATACAAAGAATAGCAGGTTTACCCAGAATCCTTTGCAGTAGGCGGAGCTATGCAAATCATCTCTTTCCACCCCGGTCTAATCCACAGCGCTTGGAACCGCCAAGCGTGCAATGCTGCGGATTGCTGCTAGACCCTGAAAGGAACTTATCTAGATGTGTGGTGAGCACTTTGAACCCCCAAGTGCTTCACAGAAGTTTATAACGCAGAGCTGTGAAATTAATAAATATGTTTTCTTTCCTCAAAAATAATTTTTTAGCCCTCAATCTTTTATTTTCCCAAGGGTAACAGGAGAAATTACACCCCCAAAATTTTTGTGCAATTTTTACTGATTACGCTTATGCCCCATATGTTTGGGTAAACCACTGTTTACGTTGGGGCTCGGGAGAGAGCACCATTTGACTTTTTGAACTCAAGATTGGGTGGAATCAATGGTGTTGCATGTCGCGTTTGGAGACCCCTGATGTGCCTAAACAGTGGAAACCCCTCAATTCTAATTCCAACGCTAACCCCAACACACCCCTAACCCTAATCCCAACTGTAGCCATAACCCTAATCACACCCTTAACCCCAACACACCCCTAACCACAACCCTAATCATAACCCTAACCACAAGCCTTACCCTAACCCCAACACACCCCTAACCCTAATCCCAACCCTAATCATAACCCTAACCACAAGCCTAACCACAAGCCTAACCCTAACCCCAACACACCCCTAACCCAAATCTTAACCCTAATTCCAACCCTAACCCTATGGCTATGTGCCCATGTTGTGGATTTGTGTGCGGATTTTTCCGCACCGTTTTTGAAAAATCCGTAGGTAAAATGCACTACGTTTTACCTGCGGATTAACCGCGGATTTCCAGTGTTTTTTGTGCGGATTTCACCTGCGGATTCTGTTGTGAATTCTGTGGCTGAATTCACTCCTGTGGTCACAAGTGGTGCTGCGGCTTCTGAGCTTCCTCCCTCAGGTGTTCTGGTGAGCTCGTTAACTGCTTCATTACTTAACTCCGCCTGATGCTGCTATCCTTGCTCCTTGTCAATGTTTCAGTGTTGGATCTGAGCTTCTCCTGATTGTTCCTGTGACCTGCTGCTCTGTATAGCTAAGTGCTTTTTGCTTTTTTGTTGCTTTTTTTCTGTCCAGCTTGTCTTTTGTTTTGCTGGAAGCTCTGAGACGCAAAGGTTGTACCGCCGTGCCGTTAGTTCGGCACGGTGGTTTTTTTTTGCCCCCTTTGCGTGGTTTTTCTTTAGGGTTTTTTGTAGACTGCAAAGTTCGCTTTACTGTCCTCGCTCTGTCCTAGAATATCGGGCCCCACTTTGCTGAATCTATTTCATCCCTACGTTTTGTCTTTTCATCTTACTCACAGTCATTATATGTGGGGGGCTGCCTTTTCCTTTGGGGAATTTCTCTGGGGCAAGTCAGGCCTATTTTTCTATCTTCAGGCTAGCTAGTTTCTTAGGCTGTGCCGAGTTGCCTAGGTAGTTGTTAGGCGCAATCCACAGTCTTTTAGTTGTGTTTAGGATAGGATCAGGTGTGCAGTCTACAGAGTTTCCACGTCTCTGAGCTCGTTCTTGTATTTTTGGGTATTTGTCAGATCACTGTGTGCGCTCTGATCGCTAAGCACACTGTGTTTCTGGATTGCCTTCATAACACCTGTCATTAGCAAACATAACAGGATTCCTATTGAGGAAGAGGTGTAAAACGCTGCGGAATCCGCACAAAGAATTGACATGCTGAGGAAAATACAATGCAGCGTTTCCGCACAGTATTTTCCGCACCATGGGCACAGCGGATTTGGTTTTCCATAGGTTTACATTGTACTGTTTACGTGATGGAAAACTGCTGCGAATCCTCAGCAGCCAATCCACTGCGGATCCGCAGCCAAATCAGCACACAGCCTAATTCTAACCCTAATTCCAACCCTTAGTGTTATGACCTGGTGGTTAGGAGCACCCGGAATGACCTGATGGTTAAACTCACAGGACAAGCTCTGGGAAGTGGGAACTTTGCTGACCGCAATCCCTAATCCTATCACACACACTAGAAATAGCCGTGGAGCGTACCTAACAGGCCTAGACGCCTCGGCACAGCCTAAGAACTAGCTAGCCCTAGAGATAGAAAATAAAGCCTACCTTGCCTCAGAGAAATTTCCCCAAAGGAAAAGGCAGCCCCCCACAAATATTAACTGTGAGTTAAGATGAAAGTCACAAACACAGAAACAGGTATTAGCAAAGGGAGGCCAGACTAACTAAACAGACAGAGGATAGGAAAGGTAACTTTGCGGTCAGCACAAAAAACTACAAAAGACCACGCAGAGTGTGCAAAAAGACCCCCGCACCGACTCACGGTGCGGAGGCTCCACCCTGCATCCCAGAGCTTCCAGCTAGCAAGACAAAATCATGAAAGCAAGCTGGACTAAAAAAAACCATGAACAGAAAATAACAAACGGGGACTTAGCTTCTTGCAGGAAGAGACAGGTCTCCAGAAGATCCAAGAGCGAACTGAACCAGCACAGGAACATTGACAGCTGGAATGGAGTAACGATCTGAGTGGAGTTAAATAGAGCAGCCAACCAAAGGATAAACCACGTCACCTGTGTAGGGAACCTCAGAAGCAGCAGCTTCACTCACAGCCACCAGAGGGAGTCCATGGACAGAACTCGCCGAAGTACCATTCACGACCACAGGAGGGAGTTCGACAACAGAATTCACAACACCTTAGGCTATGTGCACAAGTTGTGGATTTTGCTGCGGATCCGCAGCAGTTTCCCATGAGTTTACAGTACAATGTAAACCTATGGGAAACAGAAAACGCTGTGCACATGCTGCGGAAAAAAACGCGTGGAAACGCAGCGGTTTACATTCCGCAGCATGTCAATTCTTTGTGCGGATTCCGCAGCGGTTTTACACCTGCTCCATAATAGAAAACCGCAGGTGTAAAACCGCAGTGGAATCAACACAAAAACCGCGGTAAATCCGCAGGTAAAACGCAGTGTCTTTTACCTGCGGATTTCTAAAATCCGCTGTGGAAAAATACGCAGAGGTCCATTTTACGTGTGCACATAGCCTAACCCTAATTCTAACCCTAATTCCAACCCTAATTCTAACCCTAGTGGAAAAATAAATATATTTTCTTTATTTCATTATTTTTCCTACCTATGGGGGTGATAGAGGGGGGTTTATTTAATTTTTTTTATTTTGATCACTGTGGTTTTATCCCGGTGATCAAAATGTACCTCAATTCAGATACGGTGGGCGCACTGCGCATGCGCCCGCCATTTTGGAAGATGGCGGTGCCCATGGGAGAAGACGGACGGACATCGGGAGGGACACCGGAACTCGGGAGGTACGGGGGGGGGGTGAGATCGGACCGCAGGGGGAGCGGAGGGGAGGACAGAGGGGAGAGAAGGGCAGCATTGGACAGGACGGAGGGGAGGAAACATTGACAGCGGCAGATCGCGGTCTCCAGCCGTGGCCGATGGTTTTGCAGCATCGACCATGGCTGGAATGTAATATTTCATTGGCGAAATATTTCGATTGCTCTGTTTGACTGTTTCACTTTCAACAGCCAATCAGAGCGATCATAGCCACCGGGGGGGGCAAAGCCACCCCCCTGGGCTCAAGTACAACTCCTCCTGTACCTGCAGGTCGGTGAGATTTCAGTTAACCCTTTCACCCGACAAAAAGACAAGTGAAAAATGGATCAAGTTCAGAGAAAAGCTACCAGAATGGTGAGCAGACTGCAAAGTATGTCCTAAAAGGAACGGTTAAAGGATCTGGGAATGTTAAGCTGCAAAAAGGAAGGCTAAGAGGAAACGTAATAGCTCACTTTTGGCGATTAGGCACCAATTCAATCAGCTTAAAATGTTTTATTATGTGAAACTCACTGAAGTGCAGGTGGCAGGGGCGTGAGCAGGTAATAGCCTGACGGACTATGGCTTCTATATGGACCTGTAGAAGCGCAAGAATAGCTCGAAACGGTCGTAGTCCATCAGGCTTTCTTACCTGCTCACCCAGCCTGCCAAAGAAATTCATCACTAAGGACCAGGTGAGCGCTCCACTTCTTGCTTTATTATAGACGTAATAGCCGTCTACAAATATCTGAAGGGCCGTCACAGTGTAGCGGGATCATTATTCTCATCTACACATGGAAACACGAGAAGTAATGGAAGGAAACTGAAAGGGAGAAGATACAGATTAGAGATTAGAAAACCTATTTTGACAGTGAGGGCGATCAATGAGTGGAACAGGCGGCCACGAGAGGTGAGACATCTGTCTGAGATGGTTTAGTTAATTTTGCATTGAGCAGAGGTTGGACACGATGAGCCTTGGACTGTGAATGGTACATGGACTATGTAAGGACCATGTAAGGTGTATGAGTCATGGACTGTGTATGGACCATGGACTGTATGAGCCATGTGCTGTGTACGAACCATGGATTGTTTATGGATCATGTACTGTGTATTTACCTTGTTCTGTGTATCAACCATGTACAGTGTACGGATCATGTATAGTGGGTACAGAAAGTATTCAGACCCCTTTACATTTTTCACTCTTTGTTTCATTGCAGCCATTTGGTAAATTCAGTAAAAGTTCATTTTTTCTTATTAATGTAGACTCTGCACCCCATCTTGATTGAAAAAAAGCAGAAATGTAGAAATTTTTGCAAATTTATTAAAAAATAAAACCTGAAATATCCCATGGCCATAAGTCTTCAGACCCTTTGCTCAGTATTGAGGAGAAGCCCCTTTTGAGCTCGTACAGCCAGGAGTCTTCTTGGGAATGATGGAACAAGTTTTTCCCCCCTGGATTTGGGGATCCTCAGCCATTGTTCCCTGCAGATCCTCTCCAGTTCCGTCAGGTTGGATGATGAACGTTGGTGGACGCCATTTTCAGGTCTCTCCAGAGATGCTCAATCGGGTTTAGGTCAGGGCTCTGGCTGGATCGGTCAAGAATGGTCACAGAGTAGTTATGAAGCCACTCCTTTGTTATTTTAGCTGTGTGCTTAGGGTCATTGTCTTGTTGGAAGGTGAATCTTCGGCCAAGTCTGAGGTCCAGAGCACTCTGGAAGAGGTTTTCATCCAGGATATCTCTGTACTTGGCCGTATTCATGTTTCCTTCAATGACAACCAGTCGTCCTGTCCCTGCAGCTGAAAAACACCCCCATAGCATGATGCTGCCACCACTGTTATGAAAGGCAATTCAGTACTACAATGGACATAGCGGTCAGAGCACATACAGTGATCTGACAATAACCCAAAATCATAGAACGAGCTCTGAGACGTGGGAACTCTGCAGACCGCAATCCCTAATCCTCTCCAAACAACACTAGAGGCAGCCGTGGATTGCGCCTAACTCTGCCTATGCAACTCGGCACAGCCTGAGAAACTAACTAGCCTGAAGATAGAAAATAAGCCTACCTTGCCTCAGAGAAATACCCCAAAGGAAAAGGCAGCCCCCCACATATAATGACTGTGAGTTAAGATGAAAAGACAAACGTAGAGATGAAATAGATTCAGCAAAGTGAGGCCCGACTTTCTTAACAGATCGAGGATAGAAAAGGTAACTTTGCGGTCTACACAAAACCCTAAAGAAAACCACGCAAAGGGGGCAAAAAGACCCTCCGTACCGAACTAACGGCACGGAGGTACACCCTTTGCGTCCCAGAGCTTCCAGCAACAAATTAGACAAGCTGGACAGAAAAAATAGCAAACAAATAGCAAAGAAGAACTTAGCTATGCAGAGCAGCAGGCCACAGGAATGATCCAGGGAAAAGCAAGTCCAACACTGGAACATTGACAGGAAGCCAGGATCAAAGCATTAGGTGGAGTTAAGTAGAGAAGCACCTAACGACCTCACCAGATCACCTGAGGGAGGAAACTCAGAAGCCGCAGTACCACTTCCCTCCACCAACAGAAGCTCACAGAGAGAATCCGCCGAAGTACCACTTGTGACCACAGGAGGGAGCTCTGCCACAGAATTCACAACAGTACCCCCCCCCCTTAAGGAGGGGTCACCGAACCCTCACCAGAGCCCCCAGGCCGACCAGGATGAGCCACATGAAAGGCACGAACAAGATCGGGAGCATGGACATCAGAGGCAAAAACCCAGGACTTATCTTCCTGAGCATAACCCTTCCATTTAACCAGATAGTGGAGTTTCCGTCTAGAAACACGAGAATCCAAAATCTTCTCCACAATATACTCTAATTCCCCCTCCACCAAAACCGGGGCAGGAGGATCAACAGATGGAACCATAGGTGCCACGTATCTCCGCAACAATGACCTATGGAATACGTTATGTATGGAAAAAGAATCTGGAAGGGTCAGACGAAAAGACACAGGATTAAGAACCTCAGAAATCCTATACGGACCAATGAAACGAGGTTTAAACTTAGGAGAGGAAACCTTCATAGGAATATGACGAGAAGATAACCAAACCAGATCCCCAACACGAAGTCGGGGACCCACACGGCGTCTGCGATTAGCGAAACGTTGAGCCTTCTCCTGGGACAAGGTCAAATTGTCCACTACATGAGTCCAAATCTGCTGCAACCTGTCCACCACAGTATCCACACCAGGACAGTCCGAAGACTCAACCTGTCCTGAAGAGAAACGAGGATGGAACCCAGAATTGCAGAAAAATGGCGAAACCAAGGTAGCCGAGCTGGCCCGATTATTAAGGGCGAACTCAGCCAAAGGTAAAAAGGACACCCAGTCATCCTGATCGGCAGAAACAAAGCATCTCAGATATGTTTCCAAGGTCTGATTGGTTCGTTCGGTCTGGCCATTAGTCTGAGGATGGAAAGCCGAGGAAAAAGACAAGTCAATGCCCATCCTACCACAAAAGGCTCGCCAAAACCTTGAAACAAACTGGGAACCTCTGTCAGAAACGATATTCTCTGGAATGCCATGTAAACGAACCACATGCTGGAAGAACAATGGCACCAAATCAGAGGAGGAAGGCAATTTAGACAAGGGTACCAGATGGACCATCTTAGAAAAGCGATCACAGACCACCCAAATGACTGACATCTTTTGAGAAACGGGAAGATCAGAAATAAAATCCATAGAGATATGTGTCCAAGGCCTCTTCGGGACCGGCAAGGGCAAAAGCAACCCACTGGCACGAGAACAGCAGGGCTTAGCCCGAGCACAAATCCCACAGGACTGCACAAAAACACGCACATTCCGCGACAGAGACGGCCACCAAAAGGATCTAGCCACCAACTCTCTGGTACCAAAGATTCCAGGATGACCAGCCAACACCGAACAATGAACCTCAGAGATAACTTTATTAGTCCACCTATCAGGGACAAACAGTCTCTCCGCTGGACAACGATCAGGTTTATTAGCCTGAAATTTTTGCAGCACCCGCCGCAAATCAGGGGAGATGGCAGACACAATTACTCCTTCCTTGAGGATACCCGCCGGCTCAGACAAACCCGGAGAGTCGGGCACAAAACTCCTAGACAGAGCATCCGCCTTCACATTTTTAGAGCCCGGAAGGTACGAAATCACAAAGTCAAAACGGGCAAAAAACAGCGACCAACGAGCCTGTCTAGGATTCAACCGCTTAGCAGACTCAAGATAAGTCAAGTTCTTATGATCAGTCAATACCAACACGCGATGCTTAGCTCCTTCAAGCCAATGACGCCACTCCTCGAATGCCCACTTCATGGCCAGCAACTCTCGGTTGCCCACATCATAATTTCGCTCAGCAGGCGAAAACTTCCTGGAAAAAAAAGCGCATGGTTTCATCACTGAGCAATCAGACCCTCTCTGCGACAAAACAGCCCCTGCTCCAATCTCAGAAGCATCAACCTCGACCTGGAACGGAAGAGAAACATCTGGTTGACACAACACAGGGGCAGAAGAAAAACTACGCTTCAAGTCTTGAAAAGCTTCCACAGCAGCAGAAGACCAATTGACCAAATCAGCACCCTTCTTGGTCAAATCGGTCAATGGTTTGGCAATACTAGAAAAATTGCAGATGAAGCGACGATAAAAATTAGCAAAGCCCAGGAACTTTTGCAGACTTTTCAGAGATGTCGGCTGAGTCCAATCATGGATGGCTTGGACCTTAACAGGATCCATCTCGATAGTAGAAGGGGAAAAGATGAACCCCAAAAATGAAACCTTCTGCACACCAAAGAGACACTTTGATCCCTTCACAAACAAAGAATTAGCACGCAGGACCTGAAAAACCGTTCTGACCTGTTTCACATGAGACTCCCAATCATCCGAGAAGATCAAAATGTCATCCAAGTACACAATCAGGAATTTATCCAGGTACTCTCGGAAGATGTCATGCATAAAGGACTGAAACACTGATGGAGCATTGGCAAGTCCGAATGGCATCACTAGATACTCAAAATGACCCTCGGGCGTATTAAATGCAGTTTTCCATTCATCTCCTCGCCTGATTCGCACCAGATTATACGCACCACGAAGATCTATCTTGGTGAACCAACTAGCCCCCTTAATCCGAGCAAACAAATCAGATAACAATGGCAAGGGGTACTGAAATTTAACCGTGATCTTATTTAGAAGGCGGTAATCTATACAAGGTCTCAGTGAACCATCCTTCTTGGCTACAAAAAAGAACCCTGCTCCTAATGGTGACGATGATGGGCGAATATGCCCCTTCTCCAGGGATTCCTTCACATAACTGCGCATAGCGGCGTGCTCAGGCATGGATAAATTAAACAGTCGACCTTTTGGGAATTTACTACCAGGAATCAAATTGATAGCACAATCACAATCCCTATGCGGAGGTAGGGCATCGGACTTGGGCTCATCAAATACATCCCGGTAATCAGACAAGAACTCTGGAACCTCAGAAGGGGTGGATGACGAAATTGACAGAAATGGAACATCACCATGTAACCCCTGACAACCCCAGCTGGACACCGACATGGATTTCCAATCTAATACTGGATTATGGGCTTGTAGCCATGGCAACCCCAACACGACCACATCATGCAGATTATGCAACACCAGAAAGCGAATAACCTCCTGATGTGCAGGAGCCATGCACATGGTCAGCTGGGTCCAGTATTGAGGCTTATTCTTGGCCAAAGGCGTGGCATCAATTCCTCTCAATGGAATAGGACACTGCAAGGGCTCTAAGAGAAACCCACAACGCTTAGCATACTCCAAGTCCATCAAATTCAGGGCAGCGCCTGAATCCACAAATGCCATGACAGAATACGATGACAAAGAGCAGATCAAGGTAACGGACAGAAGAAATTTTGACTGTACAGTACCAATGACGGCAGACCTAGCGGACCGCTTAGTGCGCTTAGGACAATCAGAAATAGCATGAATGGAATCACCACAGTAGAAACACAGACCATTCAGACGTCTGTATTCCTGCCGTTCAACTCTAGTCATAGTCCTATCGCACTGCATAGGCTCAGGTTTAACCTCAGGCAGTACCGCCAAATGGTGCACAGATTTACGCTCGCGCAAGCATCGACCGATCTGAATGGCCAAAGACAAAGACTCATTCAAACCAGCAGGCATAGGAAATCCCACCATGACATCCTTAAGAGCCTCAGAGAGACCCTTTCTGAACAAAGCTGCCAGCGCAGATTCATTCCACTGAGTGAGTACTGACCATTTCCTAAATTTCTGACAATATACTTCTATATCATCCTGACCCTGGCACAAAGCCAGCAAATTTTTCTCAGCCTGATCCACTGAATTAGGCTCATCGTACAGCAATCCGAGCGCCAGGAAAAACGCATCGACACTACTCAATGCAGGGTCTCCTGGCGCAAGAGAAAATGCCCAGTCTTGAGGGTCGCCGCGCAAAAAAGAAATAATAATCAAAACCTGTTGAATAGGATTACCAGAAGAATGAGGTTTCAAGGCCAGAAATAGCTTACAATTATTTTTGAAACTTAGAAACTTAGTTCTATCTCCAAAAAACAAATCAGGAATAGGAATTATTGGTTCTAACATAGATTTCTGATCAATAGTATCTTGAATTTTTTGTACATTTATAACGAGATTATCCATTGAAGAGCACAGACCCTGAATATCCATGTCCACACCTGTGTCCAGAATCACCCAAATGTCTAGGGGAAAAAAAAAAATGAACACAGAGCAGAAAAAAAAAAAAAAAAAAATGATGTCAGAACTTTTTCTTTCCCTCTATTGAGAATCATTAGTTTGGCTCCTTGTACTGTTATGTTTGCTAATGACAGGTGTTATGAAGGCAATCCAGAAACACAGTGTGCTTAGCGATCAGAGCGCACACAGTGATCTGACAAATACCCAAAAATACAAGAACGAGCTCTGAGACGTGGAAACTCTGTAGACTGCACACCTGATCCTATCCTAAACACAACTAAAAGCGGCTGTGGATTGCGCCTAACAACTACCTAGGCAACTCGGCACAGCCTAAGAAACTAGCTAGCCTGAAGATAGAAAAATAGGCCTGACTTGCCCCAGAGAAATTCCCCAAAGGAAAAGGCAGCCCCCCACATATAATGACTGTGAGTAAGATGAAAAGACAAAACGTAGGGATGAAATAGATTCAGCAAAGTGGGGCCCGATATTCTAGGACAGAGCGAGGACAGTAAAGCGAACTTTGCAGTCTACAAAAAACCCTAAAGCAAAACCACGCAAAGGGGGCAAAAAAAACCCCACCGTGCCGAACTAACGGCACGGCGGTACACCCTTTGCGTCTCAGAGCTTCCAGCAAAACAAAAGACAAGCTGGACAGAAAAAAAGCAACAAAAAAGCAAAAGGCACTTAGCTATACAGAGCAGCAGGTCACAGGAACAATCAGGAGAAGCTCAGATCCAACACTGAAACATTGACAAGGAGCAAGGATAGCAGCATCAGGCGGAGTTAAGTAATGAAGCAGTTAACGAGCTCACCAGAACACCTGAGGGAGGAAGCTCAGAAGCTGCAGTACCACTTGTGACCACAGGAGTGAATTCAGCCACAGAATTCACAACAAATACCCCAAAGGAAAAGGCAGCCCCCCACATATAATGACTGTGAGTTAAGATGAAAAGACAAACGTAGAGATGAAATAGATTCAGCAAAGTGAGGCTCGACTTTCTTAACAGATCGAGGATAGAAAAGGTAACTTTGCGGTCTACACAAAACCCTAAAGAAAACCACGCAAAGGGGGCAAAAAGACCCTCCGTACCGAACTAACGGCACGGAGGTACACCCTTTGCGTCCCAGAGCTTCCAGCAACAAATTAGACAAGCTGGACAGAAAAAAATAGCAAACAAATAGCAAAGAAGAACTTAGCTATGCAGAGCAGCAGGCCACAGGAATGATCCAGGGAAAAGCAAGTCCAACACTGGAACATTGACAGGAAGCCAGGATCAAAGCATTAGTTGGAGTTAAGTAGAGAAGCACCTAACGACCTCACCAGATCACCTGAGGGAGGAAACTCAGAAGCCGCAGTACCACTTCCCTCCACCAACAGAAGCTCACAGAGAGAATCCGCCGAAGTACCACTTGTGACCACAGGAGGGAGCTCTGCCACAGAATTCACAACACACCACCATGCTTCACTGTTGGGATTGTATTGGGCAGGTGATGATCAGTGCCTGGTTTTCTCCACACATACCGCTTAGAATTATCACCAAAAAGATCTATCTTCATCTTATCAGACCAGAGAATCTTATTTCTCCTAGTCTGGGAATCCTTTATGTGTTTTTTGGCAAACTCTATGCGGGCTTTCATATGTCTTGCACTGAGGAGAGGCTTCCGTCGGGCAACTCTGCCATAAAGGCCCGACTGGTGAAGGCTGCAATGATAGTTGACTTTGTGGAACTTTCTCCCATCTCCCTACTGCATCTCTGGAGCTCAGCCACAGTGATCTTGCAGTTCTTCTTTACCTCTCTCACCAAGGCTCTTCAACAACGATTGCTCAGTTTGGCTGGACGGCCAGGTCTAGGAAGACTTCTGGTGGTCCCAAACTTCTTCCAGTTAAGGATTATTGTGACGCCCCAGGGTCCTGGTTGTCACAGTGGCATTGCTTTCCTCACGGGGAGAGTGATGTCACGCTTGGAAGCAATGAAGGATTCCTTTTGACAGGTAATCAGCACATACAACACCATTCTGACTCCAGGCCAGAGGGGGGAGCTCTACACCCGACTTCAGGGGGAAGCTGCTCTCTCTGGTCAGGAGGAGGAGTCAGTTGATAGGCAGTTGGAAAGAGTTGACAGTTGGTGCCAGACAGCAGACGGGAGCAGAAGGACGAGTGAGGGGCCGTGTAGCCTGAAATGCTGTAGCTTCTAGATGGTGAGATACAGAAGGAAAAACAGCTAACGTGACGGAGAGTGAAGCACAGGAGAGTGACAACAAAGGAGAATAGCAGCGACTGGGCTACCTCCCTGACAGAGCGCAGATACCAGTAACCGGAAGACTGAGGTTGTGTCATACTTTAGGAGGCACAGCAGAAACCGGTAGGACCGCTAGACTACATGTAACTTCTCTGCCCTAACACCCAGGAGACACAGTGACACATAGAGCCCGGGTCGTGATAGAGACCCTGTAAAAAGGCTAGAGTCACTTGTCATACGAGTTTGAGTCCTACCTAAAGGGAGACAGAGAGAACTGAGAGGACCTTGCCAGAAGCCTTAGGCAGTAAGGGACTACAATACCACAGCGGTATAAGGAAGGCTTTTAACTCCACCTGGTTAAAGGGGACTCTGAACTCGCTTCCAAGCCAGCCGGACCCTGCCTGTACCTGTGATCTGGTGCCCTGGACTGGGGCTGCCTGTTACCATCAGTAAACCAGGTAAAGAGACTGCAAACCTATCTCCTCCGTTCTTTATTGCACCTCTCACCATCTTCATCTACTACACCGGGAACCATGGGGACCCAGCTTCACCTGTGGGAAGCTACACCATCCCAGCTGCCATAACATCACCCCAGTGGACCCCTTAAAGCAGCGTCAGTCATCTCTGACTGAATACCACAAGTGGCGTCACAAACTCTTATCTCACAAATCCCCTTAAAGACCTTCCCTTTTACATGGGCGCCTAGGGCCACGGACTGGGTCGCTGCCGCCGTGACACATCCCTTTAATTGCGACCGTACCCCACGGCCCTGGCAGGCGTTACATTATGAGGCCACTGTGCTCTTAGGAACCTTGAGTACTGCAGAAATTCTGTTGTAACCTTGGCCAGGTCTGTGCCTGGCCACAATTCTGTCTCTGAGCTCCTTGGCCAGTTCCTTTGGCCTCATGATTCTCATTTGGTCTGACATGCACTGTGAGCTGTGAGGTCTTATATAGACAGGTGTGCGCCGCTCCAAATCAAGTCCTATCAGTTTAATTACACACAGCTGGACTCCAATGAAGGAGTAGAACCATCTCAAGGAGGATCACAAGGAAATGGACAGCATGGGACTTATATATGAGAGTCTGAGCAAAGGGGCTGAAGACTTGTGACCATGTGACATTTCAGTTTTTCTTTTTTTTATACAATTCTACATTTCTATTTTTTTTAGTCAAGATGGGGTGCAGAGTGAACATTATTGAGAAAAAATGAACTTTTTGGAATTTACCAAATGGCTGCAGTGAAACAAAGAGTTAAAAATTTAAAGGGGTCTGAATACTTTCCGTACCCACTTTAGTTTGTATTTAACTACTGGTTATGGACCATAAACTGTGTATTTATCGTGTTCTGTATATCGACCATGTAAAAAACAAAATCCAGCTCACCATACCGACATTCCCAAGAGCTCGGAGCACGGAACCGCTGTGTCAGGGCGTAGACGAACAGGAAAGAGAAGGAGATCCAGCTCAACGAAATAGTGAAAAATCCATAGTTTATTTCACTTAAAATATAGTGAAAGGACAAAACATCAGCATACAAAAAAATATTATAAAACCAAGGTCAGACCTTGGTTTTATAATATTTTTTTGTATGCTGATGTTTTGTCCTTTCACTATATTTTAAGTGAAATAAACTATGGATTTTTCACTATTTCGTTGAGCTGGATCTCCTTCTCTTTCCATATCGACCATGTACAGTGTATGGATCATGTACTTTGTATTTGCCTTGCACTGTGTATGAATCATGAACTGTATATGGACCATGTACTGGGTATTTACCATGTTCTGTGCCTCGACCATGTACTGTGAACGGACCATGTACTGGGTTTGGACCATGTACTGTTTATTTACCATGTTCTGTGCCTCGACCATGTACTGTGAACGGACCATGTACTGTGAACGGACCATGTACTGTGAACGGACCATGTACTGTGAACGGACCATGTACTGTGAACGGACCATGTACTGTGAACGGACCATGTACTGTGAACGGACCATGTACTGTGAACGGACCATGTACTGTGAACGGACCATGTACTGTGAACGGACCATGTACTGTGAACGGACCATGTACTGTGAACGGACCATGTACTGTGAACGGACCATGTACTGTGAACGGACCATGTACTGTGAACGGACCATGTACTGTGAACGGACCATGTACTGGGTTTGAACCATGTACTGGGTATTTTCCATGTTCTGTGCCTCGACCATGTACTGTGTATTTACCTTGTTCTTTGTATCGACCATGTTCAGTGTATCGACCGTGTGCTGTATATCAACCATGTACTTTTTTTTACCATGTACTGTGTATTATTTTTTCCCTATTCACTGTCTAGGTGTGACCTTGTTCTTCTTCTTTCTGACACAGGGTGGAGATCTGAAGGGATGTTATGAAGAAATCTGAAATAAATTATCCGCAGCACTGGACTCTGGGTATAGAAGTGAGCATCTTCACCTGAGACGTATTCACATGATGCAGACTCTAGGGACACATGTTAAAATGGCATCTTTCCTGTCCCAGAAAAAAAAAATTTAAACAGAAATTTTATTTAAATTTTTGTTACATAAATAAAAAATTCTAATACCAAAACATCCACAGTTTACAAAGCCAATAACCATCACTTCCAGGGCCAGGAAATAAAAAGAAAATATGCCATTTCTACATTGTATCACGCAGTCATCTGTAATGTGTGTTGTGTATGCAGTATTTGCCCATGTCCTGTGAATCCCCTGTCCTGTGTATTTCATGGCCCCGTGTCCTGTGAATCCCCTGTCCTGTGTATTTCATGGCCCCGTGTCCTGTGAATCCCCTGTCCTGTGTATTTCATGGTCCCGTGTTCTGTGAATCCCGTCCTGTGTATTTCATGGTCCCGTGTCCTGTGAATCCCCTGTCCTGTGTATTTCATGGTCCCGTGTCCTGTGAATCCCCTGTCCTGTGTATTCATGGCCCCGTGTCCTGTGAATCCCCCGTCCTGTGTATTTCATGGTCCCGTGTTCTGTGAATCCCGTCCTGTGTATTTCATGGTCCCGTGTCCTGTGAATCCCCTGTCCTGTGTATTTCATGGTCCCGTGTCCTGTGAATCCCCTGTCCTGTGTATTCATGGCCCCGTGTCCTGTGAATCCCCTGTCCTGTGTATTTCATGGCCCCGTGTCCTGTGAATCCCCTGTCCTGTGTATTTCATGGCCCCGTGTCCTGTGAATCCCCTGTCCTGTGTATTTCATGGTCCCGTGTTCTGTGAATCCCCTGTCCTGTGTATTTCATGGTCCCGTGTTCTGTGAATCCCGTCCTGTGTATTTCATGGTCCCGTGTCCTGTGAATCCCCTGTCCTGTGTATTCATGGCCCCGTGTCCTGTGAATCCCCTGTCCTGTGTATTTCATGGTCCCGTGTCCTGTGAATCCCCTGTCCTGTGTATTTCATGGTCCAGTGTCCTGTGAATCCCGTCCTGTGTATTTCATGGTCCCGTGTCCTGTGAATCCCCTGTCCTGTGTATTTCATGGTCCCATGTCCTGTGAATCCCCTGTCCTGTGTATTTCATGGCCCCGTGTCCTGTGAATCCCCTGTCCTGTGTATTTCATGGTCCCGTGTCCTGTGTATTTCATGGTCCCGTGTCCTGTGAATCCCCTGTCCTATGTATTTCATGGTCCCGTGTCCTGTGAATCCCGTCCTATGTATTTCATGGTCCCGTGTTCTGTGAATCCCCTGTCCTGTGTATTTCATGGTCCCGTGTCCTGTGAATCCCCTGTCCTGTGTATTTCATGGTCCCGTGTTCTGTGAATCCCCTGTCCTGTGTATTTCATGGTCCCGTGTCCTGTGAATCCCCTGTCCTGTGTATTTCATGGTCCCGTGTCCTGTGAATTTCATGGTCCCGTGTTCTGTGAATCCCCTGTCCTGTGTATTTCATGGTCCCGTGTCCTGTGAATCCCCTGTCCTGTGTATTTCATGGTCCCGTGTTCTGTGAATCCCCTGTCCTGTGTATTTCATGGTCCCGTGTCCTGTGAATTTCATGGTCCCGTGTTCTGTGAATCCCCTGTCCTGTGTATTTCATGGTCCCGTGTCCTGTGAATCCCCTGTCCTGTGTATTTCATGGTCCCGTGTCCTGGGAATCCCCTGTCCTGTGTATTTCATGGTCCCGTGTCCTCTGTTTCCCATGTCCTGTGCATCTCCTGATCCCATGTCCTGTGTATTCCATGATCCTGTGGGTCCCTTGGATGTCTCTGGCCATCCCAAATACACAGAACAATGTGGCTTATTATAAAGTAGGACAGTGCCAGCACCCGTGTTTGCCAAGTTTGTCAGCATAGTTTTCCCACTTTCCATGCTGACACAATTAACTGTTTGTATCTTCCAGTCTTGCAGGGGATATGGATATCCATGTCGTGGAGCTGCTGACCCACCTGAGTGACGGGCAGGGTTCAAATACAGATAATGCCACAAAGAACAACCCCGGAGATAAGGGGACACTGGGGCCAGTGGTCCGGACTTCTCGGGCGGGGCGTGTCCTCTATTCTCTGTCCTAGATCTTAGACTCAGAGTCCAGTATTTCTTTGTGTGCCACCGAGATCAGAGTCCCAGATTTCTTTGTGTGCTCCCGAGATCAGAGTCCCAGATTTCTTTGTGTGCTCCCGAGATCAGAGTCTTGGATTTCTTTGTGTGCTCCTGAGATCTCCGCCCTGGAGCTGGGATCATAGGGCTTGGAGTGACAAGCTCCACTTTGTGGCACCATTCCATCTCTGAGACATGGCATCCTGCGCTCCTGCTCCGTCAGAGGGAGAGGATCGTGAAATACCAAGAGGAGACGTGAGGACCGGTCACTGTTCACCTACTGAAGAATGAGGCCATAGGACTGAGAGGCAGCACGCTGATTGGCCGCTTCCTACAAGAATAAATGGCGACCAGTCATAGCTGCCACTGATCAGTAAGCCATCAATGAGCCGTTCCAATGGCGGTTTCCACATCTGTCGTGTTTTTTCTCTGTTGGGTCCCGCAGCCTTAACATCTCGCTCTGGTTTTGTCACACACCGCATTTATAATTTATTGCGCTTCATTCTCATGTGATTGGTTTCTCATATTGGGATTCTCTGGAAGCAATAGAGAGCAGTCAAAGAGCACAAGATGGCGGGAGCGCGTCCTCCCGTTTCTCTCCTAAAGACAAATAAACTGTGCACTTCAAGTCCTAAGCCATCTCCAGCGGGCATGCTCAAAGACAGTCTGTCCAGCCGCATGCGCCATCCCCACCCGACCCGCTCCAGTATTGTACCGTAGCGCCCATGTCTGCGTACTGTGAAGCGCTCCCTGTCCTGTTGAGCATGCTCAGAGCTGACGCAGGTCTGTCCATCTGCGCTTCCATTCATCCTATGATCAAGTCTAATTGTCTATGCAACAGGTCTGGGGGGAGGGTGGTTGGTGGTCTCCATAGTTATCAGCAGTTAATGTTATGCTGTAGGTGGGTTTCTGTGTGACCCCACATTGCTCTGTTTATAGCCCTGTGTGTATGATGTTAGTGGCATGTTTGACTCCAATAAGGATTTTGCCAAAGGCTAGTAGCCATATAGCCTGTGTGACTTGTGTCTTGTCCCGATGCATGGCTCGCGGCTCTGTACTGTGCATGCTTTCATCTCATCTAAGTGATTGCCCCCGCATCTCTCCATGTGTCCGTACTCTAGAATTACCCCCATATGCCAATGTGTGCACTTGTGATTGAAGGTGGTCAGAGAACAAAGACTAATGGGGTCAAAGGTCCAAAGTGCCCGACAGCCACTGACATGACGAGTGCTGGCAGGACAGCCACCAACAGCATGAGTGCTGCCAGGATGACCGCCAACAGCACGAGCACTGACAACATGAACAAGGGTCGATTGGTTGTGGACCAGACATGTTTGGAGACCACATAATTAAATCATTGCACTCACCCTGGAAGATTCTAGAAAGTTCTTGTAATATTGCTATGACCAGCAGAATGGGGCTGCAAAAAGGAATCATCACCATGAAGAATGCTGTATGTTGGGAGTAGTAGTCATAACATCCTGGAGATGGGTCTCCAGGGAAGAGTTCGTCCCACCATTCATATGACAGATGGACGCCAGCGTTGTTCCTGCCATGAATGTAGAATATGATGGGGCATTATTGAGAGCCACCCATGGAGCTCTGTTGGCTCCATCCACCTCAGACTTTGCCGTGGTCTCCAGGGTTTGCCCTTGGCAGGTGGATATTGGGGTGGGAATAATGTGTGGGGTGCACTCAGAAGCTCTTGTCTTAATCAGCTTAGTTGTGGGAGCAGTTGTCGGTGATGTGGTCACTGCTCTTCCTCAGGATGCACTGTATATATATATTTCTGTACAGCATGTAAATGTCCTCGTATTAAAAAATGATGGAAAAATTACAGAAAAAAGCAAATGAATTGTAAGGTTATGAGCAGCTGTCATGATGATGCCTGCAGTCCATCCGCATTGGTGAGGTAGCGCCTACCGGTCAGTGAGCTCATGCCCCCCAAACCATCTAACACAGAGGAGCTCCATCCTCAACTCGATTCATCCCAGTAAGGCCATATCCTCCAATCCACCTGCCATGCGGATACCATTCCTACCATAACATTCACCCTGGTGAAATCTCTTTTTCCAGTCCACTCATCATAGTAAGGCCACATCCTCCAGTCTATTCTCCGAGGTGAAACCACATACTCAAGTCTTCCCAAACTGAGGTGAGGCTACACTCTCCAGTGCATTCACCCCAGGAGGCCACATTCTGCAGTCCATTCACCCCGGGAGGCCAGTGCCTCCAGTTCATTCAGCCCAGGAGGCCACATCCATCATACTATCCACCCTGGTAGGCCACATCCTCCAGTCTGATCTCCGAGGTGAGGCCACACTCTCCAGTGCATTCACCTTGGGAGGCCGCACACTCTAGTCCACCTATCACGCTCGTGCTTTCATTTGTATATAAAGAGATTGAAATCCTGTTGACAGAGATGACGTGACATCATGGCCGACAGCGGCTCCGAGCGATAACTAGGACTCGGCTTCTGGGTCGTACCTATCCTCTGCAGCGATTCTCACCGTTGATTTCTTTGGGGGGTGTCTTGTTGGGGGAGGGGTCAGAAGATGACAGAAAAGTTCTATATGTAAAATATGAAATTCTATTTAAAGTATAAAAGTGGTGCAAAATGCAGTGACCTGACCCTGTATATGAATGATGTGTCCCCCTGTCCGGCTGTGCCCCTAATATCGCTGTGTCACATCCTTGTCGTTATCAGTAATCAGTTGACCCCTTACAAGATATTGTCACCGCAGAATAAAATGAACTTGATATGAGCGTCTCGTCTCCAGGTCTCGTCATTGTTGTCAGGGGACTCACACTAATGTCTATGGAGAGAGCATCCGGGGAGATCAAATCTACAGAGAGCTGTAACGAAGTTGTCAAGTGACAAATGTAGGGCGCCACGCTGACGAATTTACACAACGTAACAACCTAATGAGGCAAATTCAGCAGACGCCATTCAACAGAGTGGGCTTCACTCCAACACGGAAAACCCAAGGGTCCTTTGTGTGGGTGGCTGTTTCTATCAGTAGTTTGCACCTGTGCTGCCCCTGCCTTTATAGAGGGGCTTTGCTGCATCCTGCTAGTGCATTTATCATCTGATAGGTTTTGGTAAGGCTGTTTCCTTATGGTATGTTTTTCTTAATTTTTCTATGTTAGCAGTTTTTGAAATTAGTGTTAGGACTCGCAAGTATAAGGATCCTTGACCTTGGGTAGCGAGCTTATCTATTTTGGACAAAAATATCAACCAATACCTTATTTAGGCTGGTTTCACATTAGTGATTCTGTGTGCAGTGTAGGCCTGCGCATAGATCCGCATTGTGTATGCAGGGACATGTTGCGTTCGGCGGGCACATCAAAACGACGCATGGAGACGCATCCGCATACAACGCATGTCCCTGCGTACACAATGTTAAATCTAGGTACGCAAGACACATACGGATCTTAAGGAAAGAAGTACACAGGCCTATGCTGCACACAGAAACGCTAATTTGAAACCAGCCTTAATGTAATCATCATATGCATTATTTTTCTCATCTTTTATTGCACTTTTTATCATTTTTGCAGGATGCAGCCAGGTCTCTTTTTGTTGACTGGGTGTACTGGGGCATCTGTCCCTGTGGGGTGCATGTGTATAGTCCTGGGCAGCCCACCTGTCAGAATATTATGGTCGTCATCAATAGGCTGTAAGAGGGACACGTTTGCATCACACATACCTGTGTGACTGGCGTTCCACTTAAGCCTCATTTATGTGCATTTTTTCTACTAGGCAGCCAACCCCTCCATTATTTGGTAGGTGTGGGTCGCTGTTTCTATCAGTATGCATCTGTGCTGCCCCTGCATTTATAGTGGGAACCTGCTGCATCCTGCTAGTGCATTTATAATCTGAAAGGTTTTGGTGAGGCTGTTTCCTTATGGTATGTTTTTCTTAATTTTTCTATGTTAGCTGTTTTTGATCACTGTATTACCTGTTCACTGACACTATATACAGAGCTCCTGTGTATAATGTCACTGGTGATACCTGCATTACCTGTACAATATACTCTATATACATAGCTTCTGTATATAATATCACTGGTGATCACTGTATTACCTGTACACTGACACTGTATACAGAGCTCCTGTGTATAATGTCACTGGTGATCACTATATTACCTGTACACTGACACTATATACAGAGCTCCTGTGTATAATGTCATCGGTGATCACTGTATTACCTGTACACTGACATTATATACAGAGCTCCTGTGTATAATGTCACTGGTGATCACTGTATTACCTGTACACTACAGAACTGTGTATGTCACCTGTGATGACTGTATTACCTGTACACCAATACTGTATACAGAGCTCCTGTGTATAATGTCACTGGTGATCACTATATTACCTGTTCACTGACACTATATACAGAGCTCCTGTGTATAATGTCACTAGTGATCACTTGTATTACCTGCACACTATATACAGAGCTCCTGTGTATAATGTCACTGGTGATCACTGTATTACCTGTACACCGACACTATATACTGAGGTCCTGTGTATAATGTCACTGGTGAGCACTATATTACCTGTACAATATACTTTATATACATAGCGTCTGTGTATAATATCACTGGTGATCACTGTATTACCTGTACACTGACACTATATACTGAGGTCCTGTGTATAATGTCACTGGTGATCACTGTATTACCTGTATACTGACACTGTATACAGAGCTCCGGTGTATAATATCACTGGTGGTCACTGTATTACCTGTACACTGACACTATATACTGAGGTCCTGTGTATAATGTCACTGGTGATCACTGTATTACCTGTACACTGACACTATCTACCGAGGTCCTGTGTATAATGTCACTGGTGATCACTGTATTGCCTGTATACTGACATTGCATACAGCTGAGGTGTATAATGTCACTGGTGAGCACTGTATTACCTGTACAATATACTTTATATACATAGCTTCTGTGTATAATATCACTGGTGATCACTGTATTACCTGTACACTGACACTGTATACAGAGCTCCTGTGTATAATGTCACTGGTGATCACTGTATTACCTGTATACTGATACTGTATACAGAGCTCCGTTGTATAATGTCACTGGTGATCACTGTATTACCTGTACATTGACACTATATACAGAGCTCACGTATAATGTCACTGATGATCACTGTAGTACCTGTACACTATATAGAGAGCTCCTGTGTATAATGTCACTGGTGATCACTGTATTACCTGTACACTGACATTATATACAGAGCTCCTGTGTATAATGTCACTGGTGATCACTGTATTACCTGTATACTGACACTGTATACAGAGCTCACGTATAATGTCACTGATGATCACTGTAGTACCTGTACACTATATAGAGAGCTCCTGTGTATAATGTCACTGGTGATCACTGTATTACCTGTACACTGACATTATATACAGAGCTCCTGTGTATAATGTCACTGGTGATCACTGTATTACCTGTACACTGACATTGTATACAGAGCTCACGGATAATGTCACTGATGATCACTGTAGTACCTGTACACTATATACAGAGCTCCAGTGTATAATGTCACTGGTGATCACTGTATTACCTGTACTCTGACACTACAGGTCCTTCTCAAAAAATTAGCATATAGTGATAAATTTCATTATTTACCATAATGTAATGATTACAATTAAACTTTCATATATTATAGATTCATTATCCACCAACTGAAATTTGTCAGGTCTTTTATTGTTTTAATACTGATGATTTTGGCATACAACTCCTGATAACCCAAAAAACCTGTCTCAATAAATTAGCATATCAAGAAAAGGTTCTCTAAACGACCTATTACCCTAATCTTCTGAATCAACTAATTAACTCTAAACACATGCAAAAGATACCTGAGGCTTTTATAAACTCCCTGCCTGGTTCATTACTCAAAACCCCCATCATGGGTAAGACTAGCGACCTGACAGATGTCAAGAAGGCCATCATTGACACCCTCAAGCAAGAGGGTAAGACCCAGAAAGAAATTTCTCAACAAATAGGCTGTTCCCAGAGTGCTGTATCAAGGCACCTCAATGGTAAGTCTGTTGGAAGGAAACAATGTGGCAGAAAACGCTGTACAACGAGAAGAGGAGACCGGACCCTGAGGAAGATTGTGGAGAAGGACCGATTCCAGACCTTGGGGAACCTGAGGAAGCAGTGGACTGAGTCTGGTGTGGAAACATCCAGAGCCACCGTGCACAGGCGTGTGCAGGAAATGGGCTACAGGTGCCGCATTCCCCAGGTAAAGCCACTTTTGAACCATAAACAGCGGCAGAGGCGCCTGACCTGGGCTACAGAGAAGCAGCACTGGACTGTTGCTAAGTGGTCCCAAGTACTTTTTTCTGATGAAAGCAAATTTTGCATGTCATTCGGAAATCAAGGTGCCAGAGTCTGGAGGAAGACTGGGGAGAAGGAAATGCCAAAATGCCTGAAGTCCAGTGTCAAGTACCCACAGTCAGTGATGGTGTGGGGTGCCATGTCAGCTGCTGGTGTTGGTCCACTGTGTTTCATCAAGGGCAGGGTCAATGCAGCTAGCTATCAGGAGATTTTGGAGCACTTCATGCTTCCATCGGCTGAAATGCTTTATGGAGATGAAGATTTCATTTTTCAGCACGACCTGGCACCTGCTCACAGTGCCAAAACCACTGGTAAATGGTTTACTGACCATGGTATTACTGTGCTCAATTGGCCTGCCAACTCTCCTGACCTGAACCCCATAGAGAATCTGTGGGATATTGTGAAGAGAAAGTTGAGAGACGCAAGACCCAACACTCTGGATGAGCTTAAGGCCGCTATTGAAGCATCCTGAGCCTCCATAATATCTCAGCAGTGTCACAGGCTGATTGCCTCCATGCCACGCCGCATTGAAGCAGTCATTTCTGCCAAAGGATTCCCGACCAAGTATTGAGTGCATAACTGAACATTATTGTTTGATGGTTTTTTTTGTTTGTTATTAAAAAACACTTTTATTTGATTGGATGGGTGAAATATGCTAATTTATTGAGACAGGTTTTTTGGGTTATCAGGAGTTGTATGCCAAAATCATCAGTATTAAAACAATAAAAGACCTGACAAATTTCAGTTGGTGGATAATGAATCTATAATATATGAAAGTTTAATTGTAATCATTACATTATGGTAAATAATGAAATTTAACACTATATGCTAATTTTTTGAGAAGGACCTGTATGTCCTATCTGGGATACATATTTACAGAGAAATCCCTACTTCTTTACCAGATGGAGTTAGAAGCCTGTGTTTCGAGGGATGGGTAGATCCACCGAGGGAGATTAAGAATATATATTTTCGTGTTCTTAACGTAAACGGTTTGCGTAATATCTTACAAAAACAAAACAAAGAACTTCCATGTGTTCTAGAGACTTAGAATCCAGTTCTTGCTGGTCACTTTCCACTGCAGGAATGCTGGTCGTAAATACTTTTAGGCAATAAAACGCTCTTCCCCATGTACATTGGCAAGGCAGCTCTTGGCTGAGTGAAAGGGAAGGGGGCTTTTTAGCCCGCAGCCTGCTAGCAAGAGAAACTACTTATATGATATTTCATACCATATCGTGACAGTCCAGCTCCTCTATTCGCTGACGTCTGTAGGTCCAGCCCCTCTATTTGTTGACGTCTGGGGGTCTAGCCCCTCTACTCGCTGACGTCTGGGGGTCCAGCCCCTCTACTCGCTGACGTTTGGACTAATCATGTCCTACTTTGGGGGTCTAGCCCCTCTATTCGCTGACGTCTGTGGTTCCAGCCCCTCTTCTCACTGACGTCAGGGGGTCCAGCCCCTCTACTCGCTGACGTCTGGGGGTCCAGCCCCTCTACTCGCTGACGTCTGGGGGTCCAGCCCCTCTACTCGCTGACGTCTGGGGGTCCAGCCCCTCTACTCGCTGATGTCCGGGGGTCCAGCCCCTCTAATCACTGACGTCTGGACTCATCATGTCCTACTTCGGGGGTCCAGCGCCTCTTTTTGTTGACATCCGGGGGTCCGGTCTCGTCGTGTCCTACTCTGGGTGTGTTTATTATTGCCATCCTGCGGCAGCAGCCGCTTTTCTCTGTCAATGATGCGTGTAGACAGAGACCCTTCACCTTAGGGTATGTTCCCCCGGTCAGTAAACGCTGCGGGTTGGATGCTGCGAACATCCATAGTGTCTAACCTGCAGCGGCCAGATGTTACAGCATAGTGGATGGGCTTTCAAGAAATACATGTCCACTATGCGTGCCAAAGCTTCCCTGTGGAGACAGACAGGCAGCGCGTGTTTTCAGACCATGGCATGTCAATTTATTTAGTGCAAACGCTCAGTCTCAGCTGCGTAAATTACCCATTCACTATCATAAGATGCGGTAAAACTGCATTGTCATTCTAGTCACATGTGTATTAAGTGCGGGAATGCACCTTACTACGCTTGTGTACTAAATTACATAATAGCGTACCTTGTTTCAGCCAGACGTTCGCGTAAACTGCAGTTAGCGCAATCAGCTGACCGTGAGAACTGCAGTGCACCTGACTGCCGGAGACCGTGTCATCTCCTCTGGTCATCAGCTCCTAGCTCCGCTGTGTCTGGATGTCAGGCTAGATGGCGGCATAATGCCACCGTTCACTATCATAAGATGCGGTAAAACTGCATTGTCATTCTAGTCACATGTGTATTAAGTGCGGGAATGCACCTTACTACGCATGTGTACTAAATTACATAATAGCGTACCTTGTTTCAGCCAGACGTTCGCGTAAACTGCAGTTAGCGCAATCAGCTGACCGTGAGAACTGCAGTGCACCTGACTGCCGGAGACCGTGTCATCTCCTCTGGTCATCAGCTTCTAGCTCCGCTGTGTCTGGATGTCAGGCTAGATGGCGGCATAATGCCACCGTTCAGCCAAAGGCATCCAGATGTAGCAGAGCTGGACTCGTCGTGGGACATTATGAATTACCTTCTTGGCGGACAGGTAAGGATATTGTTGCTTTTTTATTTTAATTCTCTTCCAGGAGACGAGGGTGTCGGTGGAATTAGGCAATGGAGTATCTTCTCATTCACCAGTGGTTTTCAGCCAGGACAGTGGCATCTTAGCACTGTCCACTGTCACTGTCAGGTGACATCAAGCCCCGAGGTTAGTAATAGAGAGGCGTCAATATATTTGCATGGTAAATAAAGACACAGCCAGAATAAAGTCCTTTTATTGAAAGAAACACACATACTCCTTTATTATTCTTAACTAAACCATACTTACAACCACAACTAATTCCTGCGAAGCCCTCGATCTCCTGTAATAAAAGTAAAATAACAAACCAACAATATACCCATACCTGTCCGTTGCTGTGTCCCACACTGTAATCCATATCTGAGGGATATACAGTTTTCAATCTGGACAGTGTAAAGATGCGACCGTCCCAGCTGAAAACCACTGGTGAATGAGGAGATACTGGGAGCGGAGCTTCAGATACTAGCGGTGACATCACTGAAGCTGCGCTCTCTCACAGCCTGAACTGCAGTGACCTCTGGACCATGAGAAAATGAGAGTGCATGTTCCCATGCTCCAGAGTTCACCGCAGTTCAGGCTGTGAGGCAGCGCAGCATCAGTGACGGCACCACTAGTCTCTGAAGCAGTGTCGCCAGCATCTCTGTAATGCCTGCTGCAGCGCAGTAGCACACAACCTCCACCAGGGGTGCGGGTGAAGGAAAACAGGTACACTCACAGTGAACTCACAGAGCAGTAGGCAGAAGCCACTAGGTGGCGAAAGAGTAGTCAGAAAAAGCCGGGTCACCAATAGAGAGGGAATGACGTACCAGAGGTCACAGCAATACACGTGGTGAGAAACAAGCCAAAGAAGTCAGAGCTGATCGGGAGCAGGAAAGCCAGAGATGCAAGACAGTCAAACAGGTCAGAGGACAAGCCGAGTCAAATACCAAGAGGTCACAACACAGAGAGCGAGTACTACAACGAACAAAGTCACAGGGGAACACAGGAAAGGGACCTAGGTAAACGGGCAGAGGACAAATGAGGGTATAACGGGGTCAGCTGCTCAAGCCAGAGATAGAAACTATAACTGACGCTGCTTGCAGGTAACAGCGGACTAAAATAGCCAGACAGATCCCAAAACAAGGCAAGGAAGATTAATCCCCGCATGACCATCCCAGGGAGAGAATAATCAGAAACAAATCCCGGACTGGATCATGACAGTACCCCCCTCTCAATGGGGGGCCACTAGATCTCCAGGTTTCCCTGGATACCGAGCAGGAAAGGCCCAGACCAACCGATCCACATGGACCGAGCAAGCTGGTACCGAAGACCAGTCCTCCGGACCGTAATCTTTCCAATGGACCAAATACTGAAGTGAACAGCGGAGCATCCGAGAATCAACGATCCGTTCCACCTCATACTCAGTCTGATCATCCACCAAAACTGGAGGCGGACGAGACGGAGAGTCCCCTGAGAAGGATACCCACGGTTTCAAAAGAGCTTTATGGAACACATTGGGGATCTGCAGCGATGGAGGCAAACGCAGGCAACAGGATTAACTACCTCCAAAATTTCATAAGGTCCAATAAACTTTGGGCCCAGCTTAGCAGAAGGAATCCTCAACCTTACATTTTTAGTGGATAACCATACCTTATCCCCCACCTGGAATTCCGGCCCCACAGTCGTTTATCAGCAAAAAAAAAATTATACTTGCCTGAACCTCCCCAATATTTCTTTGGCCTCCTCCCAGACCTCCCCCAACTGATGAATAGCAACATCAGCACCAGGACACCCCGAATCCAGCCGAGAAAATTCACCAAAATGGGGGTGAAAACCATAGTTGCAAAAGAACGGGGAAGTACCAGTGGACTGATTAATATGATTATTAAATCCGAATTCTGCCAATAGTAATGAAGAGCACCAATCATCCTGACGAGACGTGGCAAGACACCATAAAATCTGATCCAAAGATTGATTGGTCCTCTCAGTCTGACCGTTCGTCTCAGGACCATAGGCTGAAGAAAAGGTCAAACTGATACCCAGCGTTTTACAGAAAGCTCTCCAGAACTTAGATACAAATTGTAGCCCTCTATCAGAGACCACACTCACAGGCACACCATGTAATCGCACAACATGCTCGATGAAAAGTTTCAACAAAGTTTCCGCATTAGGCAGCCCTACCGATGGTACAAAATGCGCTTGTTTGCTGAACCTATCCACCACCACCCAGTCCGCAGTTTTACCATTAGAAGGAGGAAGGTCTGTGCTAAAATCCATGGACAGATGGGTCCAAGGTTTATCTGGAATTGGCAATGGCACCAATTCGCCGGCAGGCCGGTTACGGGAGATTTTTGCACGGGCACATGTCTCACAGGAAGACACAAATACAGCGACATCAGAAGCCCATGAAGACCACCAAAACGGCCTAGTAATGGTTTTACGTGCGGCCGAGATACCCGGATGCCCACTAAGAGCCGAGACATGGGATATACATAAATCCCTGCAGTTTGTGGTATATTGAAAGCAGTGGGATACCTACAATAAGCCCCTGCTGTAAACTAAGAAGTCAATAGCCTTGTGTGTGTTTTCTCATCACATTGTTAGCAGTGGAGGAATAACTAGGATAAGCCCCCCTGCACATGTGATAGCCGTCTGTTGGCCTAAAGTCACCCCGACCCGTGACGTAGGGGTGATGGTCACGGTGTGAATCGTTCCAAATTTGTGGCAGCGGTCAGGGATTCCTGACAGTCCTCTCTCCTGTATCCTCACCCATCCCTTGTAGACTGTGAGCCCTCACGGGCAGGGTCCTCTCCTCCTGTATCCTCACCCATCCCTTGTAGATTGTGAGCCCTCGCGGGCAGGGTCCTCTCCTCCTGTATCCTCACCCATCCCTTGTAGATTGTGAGCCCTCACGGTCAGGGTCCTCTCCTCCTCCTGTATCCTCACCCATCCCTTGTAGACTGTGAGCCCTCGTGGGCAAAGTCCTCTCTCCTGTATCCTCACCCATCTCTTGTAGACTGTGAGCCCTCGCGGGCAGGGTCCTCTCCTCCTCCTGTATCCTCCCCCATCCCTTGTAGACTGTGAGCCCTCGCGGGCAGGGTCCTCTCTCCTGTATCCTCACCCATCCCTTGTAGATTGTGAGCCCTCACGGGCAGGGTCCTTTCTCCTCCTGTATCCTCACCCATCCCTTGTAGACTGTGAGCCCTCGCGGGCAGGGTCCCCTCTCCTACTGTGTCCTCACCCATCCCTTGTAGATTGTGAGCCCTCGCGGGCAGGGTCCTCTCTCCTCCTGTATCCTCACCCATCCCTTGTAGATTGTGAGCCCTCACGGGCAGGGTCCACTCTCCTCCTGTATCCTCACCCATCCCTTGTAGACTGTGAGCCCTCACGGGCAGGGTCCTCTCTCCTACTGTATCCTCACCCATCCCTTGTAGATTGTGAGCCCTCGCGGGCAGGGTCCTCTCTCCTCCTGTATCCTCACCCATCCCTTGTAGATTGTGAGCCCTCGCGGGCAGGGTCCTCTCTCCTCCTGTATCCTCACCCATCTCTTGTAGATTGTGAGCCCTCGCGGGCAGGGTCCTCACTCCTCCTGTACCAGTTATGACTTGTATTGTTTAAGATTGTTCTTGTTTTTATTATGTACACCCCTCCTCACACGTAAAGCGCCATGGAATAAATGGCGCTAAAACAATAAATAATAATAATTCTGTAATGCTGTAGATAAGCCCCTGATGTATCCTGAAAGATAAGAAAAAGAGGTTAGATTATACTCACCCAGGGGCGGTACCACTGCGGTCCGCTCCGATGGGTGTCGTGGTCCGGGGCCTCCCTTCTTCTTATGATGACGTCCTCTTCTTCTCTTCCTGCCGTGGCTTCGGCACAGGCATACTGATCTGTCCTGTTGAGGGCAAAGTACTGCAGTGCGCAGGCGCTGAGCCTCTCTGACCTTTCCCGGCACCTGCGCACTGCAGTACTTTGCTCTGCCCTCAACAGGACAAATCAGTACTAATCCTACAAAAAACAAGGAGTAAAGATCCCATACACAGGTATAAAAAGGACGTATAACAATCTTTATTTAACAACTATACAACATACAGACTGACTATACAAGGTTCAGAAACTGGTGCAAATACAGAGGACACAAACACTGTGATCATGCCGATCATTGCAGACAGGTGCTCCCTGCACTTAAATGACCGCTCTAAACACACATACCTTCACAGCCCCCCGAGGAAGCCCAACGCGAAACGCGCGTCGGGGCTGCTGGCGTCACGCACTGGCACATGTACGTGGGTAAGATGAACGGTGTACCTCCCACTTTTGTTATGATTTAACTCTAGATGTGACAGGCAATATGTGGAGTCTGGTAGTCAGTTACGGTTCAGGTTACATATAATCTAATACCATATAGAACCTACAGCACAGTATTGAGATACGTTTGATTACCTTTCATCTGAGGCCATCCGTTTACTATGCCCCATGTGTTACCATAGTGTTTGTGTCCTCTGTATTTGCACCAGTTTCTGAACCTTGTATAGTCAGTCTGTATGTTGTATAGTTGTTAAATAAAGATTGTTATACGTCCTTTTTATACCTGTGTATGGGATCTTTACTCCTTGTTTTTTGTAGGATTAATATGTTTGGAGTGTCCTGGTGACTAGTATATGGTCCAAAAAATATACGGGATGATTTCCCGTTACTTTTCTAAGTTATGTATCAGTGGAACTTGTTCTTAGGACAAATCAGTACGCCTGCGACGGAGCGTGAAGACCAGAAGAGGACGTCATCTGATGAAGATGGGAGGCCCCGGACCACGACGCCCGTCGGATCGTAGCACAGCCGGACCGCCCCGGGGTGAGTATAATCGAACTTGTCTTTCTTACCTTTCAGGATACTCCCATCCGCCGCTCCTGCTCTCACTGTTATTAGTGGCTGTAGATGTTGGATGATGGGAGCAGTAGTCCCACCAGCTGACACCAGTGACGGGAGGTGAAGTGAATACCTCCGCTGTCTGACAATGTGGGAGCCGCGGCTCTGACTGCATATGGACACACAATGTCGGACCCCCATTCCAGTGAACGGGGTTGGGGTCTGCTCTGCTGTATGGACGCACCATGAACCTGCATCCCGAGGAAGCGGAGCCGCGTGTGATGTCACATCCAGCTCACCTTGACTTTTCTGCACCAAATATGCAGACCCCGCGCTGTTCCTGACCGTGAGTGCAGACTCCGCGTCGTTCCTGAGCGTGAGCGCAGATCCCGCGCCGTTCCTGACAGTGAGCGCAGACCCCATGCCGTTCCTGACCGTGAGCGCAGACCCCGCGTCGTTCCTGACAGTGAGCGCAGATCCCGCGCGCGTTCCTGACAGTGAGCGCAGACCCCACACCGTTCCTGACCGTGAGCGCAGACCCCGCGTCGTTCCTGACAGTGAGCGCAGACCCCGCGCTGTTCCTGACCGTGAGCGCAGACCCCGCGCCGTTCCTGACCGTGAGCGCAGACCCCGCGCCGTTCCTGACCGTGAGCGCAGACCCCGCGCCGTTCCTGACCGTGAGCGCAGACCCCTGTCAGGATTCCCCTGACCGCTGCCACCAATTCGTCACGATTCACACCGTGACCGTCACCCCTACGTCACGGGTTGGACGGCTATCACATGTGCAGGGGGGCTTATCTTAGTTATCCCTCCACTGCGAACAATGTGATGAGAAAACACACACAAGGCTATTGACCTCTTAGTTTAAAGCAGGGGCTTATGCTTATACCACAAACTGCAGGGATTTATGTATATCCCGCTTACAGTTCCACTTAACACTTGCAGCTCTCTGGCGCCCCCCTTACTCTCAGGTCAGATTAGGTACTGCACCCTGGGTAATTAGTCGCCAGAAAGGCTGCCTGCTATGTACTGGCTATTGGGCACGCTGCAGCGACGCGATAAACTACTCCCACTAAGGCAGGAACAATAATTATCAACGTCGCAGTCGCTTCAGCATAACCCAAAAGTCAGCACACTCTCGCTGCCACCAGCTTCGATTAAACGGGTCCGAAGCTAACCCAACACAACAGTAGCGTATTTCCCTTCAAGAGACTTAGGGTACGTTTTTTTAGACCATGGAGAATGAACTAACATATAATAGTATATCCCATAAAAAATTAGGCAGTGCTTTATCAAAAATATTTTATAAAGATGTTACAAATGAGACAATTGCAAACATGTACACGGGTAATTATAACATAAAGGGAATAAAGGAGAAAAGATAACACTCACATGTTCAAAGCATGGCAGGCATCCAGGCTAGTGCGGTTTTCCATACGTCCCAGTTCATGGGATGCGCTCAGTTCTTCCAGGGTAAAAAAGGACAAGAAAGAAGCTGGGGATGTGTGCAGACAGTTATAGCCAAGCCTGTAACATCCCAGAAAGGGGTTGGATCACCTCGTCCCTCCTACCTCTTCAGTTAACTCATTTTATTCTAATCTATATCTAATTTCGATAACTCCGCTACAAAACATGTCATAGTCCTAACAAACTCATCATTCATCTCGGATTAACGTGAGCATGCTAATGAGATCAAATATGTCCTATCTGGGATACATATTTACAGAGAAAACCCTACTTCTTTGTAGGGAGTCACAAAAACACTGAACTTTAGGAAGGCAAAGTTTGACCAGCTTAGAGATGCCCTTAATCTGGTAGACTGGGACAATATCCTCAGAAATAAGAATACAGATAATAAATGGGAAATGTTTAAGAACATCCTAAATAGGCAGTGTAAGCGGTTTATACCTTGTGGGAATAAAAGGACTAGAAATAGGAAAAACCCAATGTGGCTAAACAAAGAAGTAAGACAGGCAATTAACAGTAAAAAGAAAGCATTTGCACTACTAAAGCAGGATGGCACCATTGAAGCTCTAAAAAACTATAGGGAAAAAAATACTTTATCTAAAAAACTAATTAACGCTGCCAAAAAGGAAACAGAGAAGCACATTGCTAAGGAGAGTAAAACTAATCCCAAACTGTTCTTCAACTATATCAATAGTAAAAGAATAAAAACTGAAAATGTAGGCCCCTTAAAAAATAGTGAGGAAAGAATGGTTGTAGATGACGAGGAAAAAGCTAACATATTAAACACCTTCTTCTCCACGGTATTCACGGTGGAAAATGAAATGCTAGGTGAAATCCCAAGAAACAATGAAAACCCTATATTAAGGGTCACCAATCTAACCCAAGAAGAGGTGCGAAATCGGCTAAATAAGATTAAAATAGATAAATCTCCGGGTCCGGATGGCATACACCCACGAGTACTAAGAGAACTAAGTAATGTAATAGATAAACCATTATTTCTTATTTTTAGGGACTCTATAGCGACAGGATCTGTTCCGCAGGACTGGCGCATAGCAAATGTGGTGCCAATATTCAAAAAGGGCTCTAAAAGTGAACCTGGAAATTATAGGCCAGTAAGTCTAACCTCTATTGTTGGTAAAATATTTGAAGGGTTTCTGAGGGATGTTATTCTGGATTATCTCAATGAGAATAACTGTTTAACTCCATATCAGCATGGGTTTATGAGAAATCGCTCCTGTCAAACCAATCTAATCAGTTTTTATGAAGAGGTAAGCTATAGACTGGACCACGGTGAGTCATTGGACGTGGTATATCTCGATTTTTCCAAAGCGTTTGACACCGTGCCGCACAAGAGGTTGGTACACAAAATGAGAATGCTTGGTCTGGGGGAAAATGTGTGTAAATGGGTTAGTAACTGGCTTAGTGATAGAAAGCAGAGGGTGGTTATAAATGGTATAGTCTCTAACTGGGTCGCTGTGACCAGTGGGGACCGCAGGGGTCAGTATTGGGACCTGTTCTCTTCAACATATTCATTAATGATCTGGTAGAAGGTTTACACAGTAAAATATCGATATTTGCAGATGATACAAAACTATGTAAAGCAGTTAATACAAGAGAAGATAGTATTCTGCTACAGATGGATCTGGATAAGTTGGAAACTTGGGCTGAAAGGTGGCAGATGAGGTTTAACAATGATAAATGTAAGGTTATACACATGGGAAGAGGGAATCAATATCACCATTACACACTGAACGGGAAACCACTGGGTAAATCTGACAGGGAGAAGGACTTGGGGATCCTAGTTAATGATAAACTTACCTGGAGCAGCCAGTGCCAGGCAGCAGCTGCCAAGGCAAACAGGATCATGGGGTGCATTAAAAGAGGTCTGGATACACATGATGAGAGCATTATACTGCCTCTGTACAAATCCCTAGTTAGACCGCACATGGAGTACTGTGTCCAGTTTTGGGCACCGGTGCTCATGAAGGATATAATGGAACTAGAGAGAGTACAAAGGAGGGCAACAAAATTAATAAAGGGGATGGGAGAACTACAATACCCAGATAGATTAGCGAAATTAGGATTATTTAGTCTAGAAAAAAGACGACTGAGGGGCGATCTAATAACCATGTATAAGTATATAAGGGGACAATACAAATATCTCGCTGAGGATCTGTTTATACCAAGGAAGGTGACGGGCACAAGGGGGCATTCTTTGCGTCTGGAGGAGAGAAGGTTTTTCCACCAACATAGAAGAGGATTCTTTACTGTTAGGGCAGTGAGAATCTGGAATTGCTTGCCTGAGGAGGTGGTGATGGCGAACTCAGTCGAGGGGTTCAAGAGAGGCCTGGATGTCTTCCTGGAGCAGAACAATATTGTATCATACAATTATTAGGTTCTGTAGACGGACGTAGATCTGGGGATTTATTATGATGGAATATAGGCTGAACTGGATGGACAAATGTCTTTTTTCGGCCTTACTAACTATGTTACTATGTTACCAGACAGAGTTAGAAGCCCGAGTTTCAAGGGATGGGTAGATACACCGAGTGGGAATACGAATATATATTTATAAACATTGTGCATAATATCGTACAAAAACCAAACAAAGAATCTTTCATGAATTTTGGAGCCGTTTTCCAGTTCCAGCTGGAGGAAGATTCTAACCTGGTCGTAAATACCTTTCGGCCATAAAACTCCCCCCAGTACATTGGCAAAGCAGCTCTTGGCTGAGTGAAAGGGAAGGGGGGCTTGGGGGTTGAAAGTCAGGAATTTGAAGCTACAAACTGTTGCAGCATCACTCCAAGAAGAGGGCTTAGCCCACGCAGGCTAGCAAGAGTACTACTTATGATATTTCGTACCATATCGTGACAACCCCGCGCCGTTCCTGACCGTGAGCGCAGACCCCGCGCCGTTCCTGACCGTGAGCGCAGACCCCGCGCCGTTCCTGACCGTGAGCGCAGACCCCGCGCTGTTCCTGACCGTGAGCGCAGACCCCGCGCCGTTCCTGACAGTGAGCGCAGACCCCACGCCGTTCCTGACCGTGAGCGCAGACCACGCGTCGTTCCTGACCGTGAGCGCAGACCCCGCGCTGTTCCTGACCGTGAGTGCAGACCCCGCGCCGTTCCTGACCGTGAGCGCAGACCCCACGCCGTTCCTGACCGTGAGCGCAGACCCCACGCCGTTCCTGACTGTGAGCGCAGACCCTGCGCCGTTCCTGACCGTGAGCGCAGACCCCGCGTCGTTCCTGACCGTGAGCGCAGACCCCGCGTCGTTCCTGACCGTGAGCGCAGACCCCGCGTCGTTCCTGACCGTGAGCGCAGACCCCGCGCTGTTCCTGACCGTGAGCGCAGATCCCGCGTCGTTCCTGACCGTGAGCGCAGACCCCGCGTCGTTCCTGACCGTGAGCGCAGACCCCGCGTCGTTCCTGACCGTGAGCGCAGACCCCGCGTCGTTCCTGACCGTGAGCGCAGACCCCGCGCCGTTCCTGACCGTGAGCACAGACCCCACGCCGTTCCTGACCGTGAGCACAGACCCCGCGCTGTTCCTGACCGTGAGCGCAGACCCCGCGCCGTTCCTGACCGTGAGCGCAGACCCCGCGCTGTTCCTGACCGTGAGCACAGACCCAGACAGACGACGATCGTCTCACGCTCACAATGTCCTGCACACGACCTGGTAAGTGCAATGTCACCGTGAGACGATCGTCGTCTGCTTTGCTCCCCCGTTTTCTCCGCCTGCTTCTTGCTATGAAGGGTTTCGTTGCACTTTAGGGCGGTATGGCCAGTCCGCCTTCTTTCCTATGGACATACGGGCTCTTTCTCCATCAGCCCCGTTCACACCGCTGCACCGTCCTGCGGCTTCTCTCCCATGGCACAGGATACCTGACAGACGGAACCGCACACGTGACCGCATCATGTGACCGCATCATGTGACCGCACACGTGACGTGGCGCGGGAAGACGACACCTGAGGCATCAATTGCGGCTCCGGATACTGTCACTATAGCAACTGACTGAAAACCGAGGAGACCTGCAGGCTGAGCCCCGCCCTCTCCTCGCAGTGTGATTGGTCAGACATAACGGGATGATAAGATACATTCTAAGCTTGGAAATAACAGACAAATTTAGCAACCAATCAGCAACCAGGACGTGATCCGAACAGCCAATCGCGTGGCAGCCTCCGACCCCGAACTGCGCTGGTGTCGGCGGAAGCAGCGAGAACCGAGAGGAGAAACGTCCGAGCCTGAGAGGTGACGTCACAGGGGGCTGTATACTGAGGGGAGGCTGTATATACCGGGGGGAGCGCTGTATATACTGAGGGGAGCGCTGTATATACCGGGGGGAGCGCTGTATATACCGAGGGGAGGCTGTATATACCGGGGGGAGGCTGTATATACCGGGGGGAGGCTGTATATACCGAGGGGAGCGCTGTACACTGAGGGGAGCGCTGTACACTGAGGGGAGCGCTGTATATACCGAGGGGAGCGCTGTATATACTGAGGGGAGCGCTGTACACTGAGGGGAGCGCTGTATATACCGGGGGGAGCGCTGTATATACCGGGGGGAGGCTGTATATACCGGGGGGAGCGCTGTATATACTGGGGGGAGCGCTGTATATACCGAGGGGAGGCTGTATATACCGAGGGGAGCGCTGTATATACTGAGGGGAGCGCTGTATATACTGAGGGGAGCGCTGTATATACCGAGGGGAGCGCTGTATATACCGGGGGGAGCGCTGTATATACCGGGGGGAGCGCTGTATATACCGAGGGGAGCGCTGTATATACCGGGGGGAGCGCTGTATATACTGAGGGGAGCGCTGTATATACTGAGGGGAGGCTGTATATACCGGGGGGAGCGCTGTATATACTGAGGGGAGGCTGTATATACCGAGGGGAGGCTGTATATACCGGGGGGAGGCTGTATATACCGGGGGGAGGCTGTATATACCGGGGGGAGAGCTGTATATACTGAGGGGAGGCTGTATATACCGGGGGGAGCGCTGTATATACTGAGGGGAGGCTGTATATACTGAGGGGAGCGCTGTATATACCGGGGGGAGCGCTGTATATACCGAGGGGGAGCGCTGTATATACCGGGGGGAGGCTGTATATACCGGGGGGAGCGCTGTATATACCGGGGGGAGCGCTGTATATACCGAGGGGAGGCTGTATATACCGGGGGGAGCGCTGTATATACCGGGGGGAGGCTGTATATACCGAGGGGAGGCTGTATATACCGGGGGGAGCGCTGTATATACCGGGGGGAGCGCTGTATATACTGAGGGGAGCGCTGTATATACCGAGGGGAGGCTGTATATACCGGGGGGAGCGCTGTATATACCGGGGGGAGGCTGTATATACCGAGGGGAGGCTGTATATACCGGGGGGAGCGCTGTATATACCGGGGGGAGCGCTGTATATACCGAGGGGAGCGCTGTATATACCGAGGGGAGCGCTGTATATACCGGGGGGAGGCTGTATATACCGAGGGGGAGCGCTGTATATACCGAGGGGGAGCGCTGTATATACCGAGGGGAGGCTGTATATACCGGGGGGAGGCTGTATATACGGAGGGGAGCGCTGTATATACCGAGGGGAGGCTGTATATACCGAGGGGAGGCTGTATATACCGAGGGGAGGCTGTATATACCGGGGGGAGCGCTGTATATACCGAGGGGGAGCGCTGTATATACCGAGGGGAGCGCTGTATATACCGGGGGGAGCGCTGTATATACCGAGGGGAGCGCTGTATATACCGGGGGGAGCGCTGTATATACCGAGGGGAGCGCTGTATATACCGGGGGGAGGCTGTATATACCGGGGGGAGCGCTGTATATACCGAGGGGAGGCTGTATATACCGAGGGGAGCGCTGTATATACCGGGGGGAGCGCTGTATATACCGGGGGGAGGCTGTATATACCGAGGGGAGCGCTGTATATACCGAGGGGGAGCGCTGTATATACCGGGGGGAGCGCTGTATATACCGAGGGGGACCGCTGTATATACCGAGGGGGAGCGCTGTATATACCGAGGGGAGGCTGTATATACCGGGGGGAAGCTGTATATACCGAGGGGAGCGCTGTATATACCGGGGGGAGGCTGTATATACCGAGGGGAGCGCTGTATATACCGAGGGGAGGCTGTATATACCGGGGGGAGCGCTGTATATACCGAGGGGAGCGCTGTATATACCGGGGGGAGCGCTGTATATACCGAGGGGGAGCGCTGTATATACCGGGGGGAGCGCTGTATATACCGAGGGGGACCGCTGTATATACCGAGGGGGAGCGCTGTATATACCGAGGGGAGGCTGTATATACCGGGGGGAAGCTGTATATACCGAGGGGAGCGCTGTATATACCGGGGGGAGGCTGTATATACTGAGGGGAGCGCTGTATATACCGAGGGGAGGCTGTATATACCGGGGGGAGCGCTGTATATACTGAGGGGAGCGCTGTATATACCGAGGGGAGGCTGTATATACCGGGGGGAGCGCTGTATATACCGAGGGGAGCGCTGTATATACCGGGGGGAGCGCTGTATATACCGAGGGGAGCGCTGTATATACCGGGGGGAGCGCTGTATATACCGGGGGGAGCGCTGTATACTGAGGGGAGGCTGTATATACCGAGGGGAGGCTGTATATACCGGGGGGAGCGCTGTATATACCGGGGGGAGCGCTGTATACTGAGGGGAGGCTGTATATACTGAGGGGAGGCTGTATATACCGGGGGGAGCGCTGTATATACCGAGGGGAGCGCTGTATATACCGAGGGGAGGCTGTATATACTGAGGGGAGCGCTGTATATACCGAGGGGAGGCTGTATATACCGAGGGGAGGCTGTATATACCGGGGGGAGCGCTGTATATACCGGGGGGAGCGCTGTATATACCGGGGGGAGCGCTGTATATACCGAGGGGAGGCTGTATATACCGGGGGGAGCGCTGTATATACCGAGGGGAGCGCTGTATATACCGAGGGGAGGCTGTATATACCGGGGGGAGCGCTGTATATACCGAGGGGAGGCTGTATATACTGAGGGGAGCGCTGTATATACCGAGGGGAGCGCTGTATATACCGAGGGGAGGCTGTATATACCGAGGGGAGCGCTGTATATACCGGGGGGAGCGCTGTATATACCGGGGGGAGCGCTGTATATACCGGGGGGAGCGCTGTATATACCGAGGGGAGCGCTGTATATACCGGGGGGAGCGCTGTATACTGAGGGGAGCGCTGTATATACCGGGGGGAGCGCTGTATATACCGAGGGGAGGCTGTATATACTGAGGGGAGCGCTGTATATACCGGGGGGAGCGCTGTATATACCGGGGGGAGGCTGTATATACCGAGGGGAGCGCTGTATATACCGGGGGGAGCGCTGTATATACCGAGGGGAGCGCTGTATATACCGAGGGGAGCGCTGTATATACCGGGGGGAGCGCTGTATATACTGAGGGGAGCGCTGTATATACCGGGGGGAGCGCTGTATACTGAGGGGAGCGCTGTATATACCGGGGGGAGCGCTGTATATACTGAGGAGAGGCTGTATATACCGAGGGGAGGCTGTATATACCGAGGGGAGGCTGTATATACCGAGGGGAGCGCTGTATATACTGAGGGGAGCGCTGTATATACCGGGGGGAGCGCTGTATATACCGGGGGGAGCGCTGTATATACCGAGGGGAGGCTGTATATACCGAGGGGAGCGCTGTATATACCGAGGGGAGCGCTGTATATACCGAGGGGAGCGCTGTATATACCGAGGGGAGCGCTGTATATACCGGGGGGAGGCTGTATATACCGAGGGGAGCGCTGTATATACCGAGGGGAGCGCTGTATATACCGAGGGGAGCGCTGTATATACCGAGGGGAGGCTGTATATACCGAGGGGGAGCGCTGTATATACCGAGGGGAGCGCTGTATATACCGAGGGGAGCGCTGTATATACCGAGGGGAGCGCTGTATATACCGAGGGGAGCGCTGTATATACCGAGGGGAGGCTGTATATACCGAGGGGGAGCGCTGTATATACCGAGGGGAGCGCTGTATATACCGAGGGGAGCGCTGTATATACCGAGGGGAGCGCTGTATATACCGAGGGGAGCGCTGTATATACCGAGGGGAGGCTGTATATACCGAGGGGAGCGCTGTATATACCGAGGGGAGCGCTGTATATACCGGGGGGAGCGCTGTATATACCGAGGGGAGGCTGTATATACCGAGGGGAGGCTGTATATACCGAGGGGAGCGCTGTATATACTGAGGGGAGCGCTGTATATACCGGGGGGAGGCTGTATATACCGAGGGGAGCGCTGTATATACCGAGGGGAGCGCTGTATATACCGAGGGGGAGCGCTGTATATACCGGGGGGAGGCTGTATATACCGAGGGGAGCGCTGTATATACCGAGGGGAGGCTGTATATACCGGGGGGAGCGCTGTATATACCGAGGGGAGCGCTGTATATACCGGGGGGAGCGCTGTATACTGAGGGGAGCGCTGTATATACCGAGGGGAGGCTGTATATACCGGGGGGAGCGCTGTATATACCGGGGGGAGGCTGTATATACCGGGGGGAGCGCTGTATATACTGAGGGGAGCGCTGTATACTGAGGGGAGGCTGTATATACCGGGGGGAGGCTGTATATACCGAGGGGAGCGCTGTATATACCGAGGGGAGCGCTGTATATACCGAGGGGGAGCGCTGTATATACCGGGGGGAGGCTGTATATACCGAGGGGAGCGCTGTATATACCGAGGGGAGGCTGTATATACCGGGGGGAGCGCTGTATATACCGGGGGGAGGCTGTATATACTGAGGGGAGCGCTGTATATACCGGGGGGAGCGCTGTATACCGAGGGGAGCGCTGTATATACTGAGGGGAGCGCTGTATATACCGGGGGGAGCGCTGTATATACCGGGGGGAGGCTGTATATACCGGGGGGAGCGCTGTATATACTGAGGGGAGCGCTGTATACTGAGGGGAGGCTGTATATACCGGGGGGAGGCTGTATATACTGAGGGGAGCGCTGTATATACCGAGGGGAGCGCTGTATATACCGAGGGGAGCGCTGTATATACCGAGGGGAGCGCTGTATATACCGAGGGGAGCGCTGTATATACCGAGGGGAGCGCTGTATATACCGAGGGGAGCGCTGTATATACCGAGGGGAGCGCTGTATATACCGAGGGGAGCGCTGTATATACCGAGGGGAGCGCTGTATATACCGAGGGGAGCGCTGTATATACCGAGGGGAGCGCTGTATATACCGAGGGGAGCGCTGTATATACCGAGGGGAGCGCTGTATATACCGAGGGGAGCGCTGTATATACCGAGGGGAGCGCTGTATATACCGAGGGGAGCGCTGTATATACCGAGGGGAGCGCTGTATATACCGAGGGGAGCGCTGTATATACCGAGGGGAGCGCTGTATATACCGAGGGGAGCGCTGTATATACCGAGGGGAGCGCTGTATATACCGGGGGGAGCGCTGTATATACCGGGGGGAGCGCTGTATATACCGAGGGGAGGCTGTATATACCGAGGGGAGGCTGTATATACCGAGGGGAGGCTGTATATACCGAGGGGGAGCGCTGTATATACCGGGGGGAGCGCTGTATATACCGGGGAGAGCGCTGTATATACCGAGGAGAGGCTGTATATACCGAGGGGAGGCTGTATATACCGAGGGGAGCGCTGTATATACCGAGGGGAGCGCTGTATATACCGAGGGGAGCGCTGTATATACCGGGGGGAGGCTGTATATACCGGGGGGAGCGCTGTATATACCGGGGGGAGCGCTGTATGTACCGAGGGAAGGCTGTATATACCGAGGGGGAGCGCTGTATATACCGGGGGGAGCGCTGTATATACCGAGGGAAGGCTGTATATACCGGGGGGATCGCTGTATACTGAGGGGAGGCTGTATATACCGAGGGGAGGCTGTATATACCGAGGGGAGCGCTGTATATACCGAGGGGAGGCTGTATATACCGGGGGGAGGCTGTATATACCGAGGGGAGCGCTGTATATACCGGGGGGAGGCTGTATATACCGAGGGGAGCGCTGTATATACCGGGGGGAGCGCTGTATATACCGAGGGGAGGCTGTATATACCGGGGGGAGCGCTGTATATACCGAGGGGAGCGCTGTATATACCGGGGGGAGCGCTGTATATACCGAGGGGAGGCTGTATATACCGAGGGGAGGCTGTATATACCGGGGGGAGCGCTGTATATACCGAGGGGAGCGCTGTATACTGAGGGGAGGCTGTATATACCGAGGGGAGGCTGTATATACCGGGGAGAGCGCTGTATATACTGAGGAGAGGCTGTATATACCGGGGGGAGCGCTGTATATACCGAGGGGAGGTTGTATATACCGGGGGGAGCGCTGTATATACCGAGGGGAGCGCTGTATACTGAGGGGAGGCTGTATATACCGAGGGGAGGCTGTATATACCGAGGGGAGGCTGTATATACCGAGGGGAGGCTGTATATACCGAGGGGAGGCTGTATATACCGAGGGGAGGCTGTATATACCGAGGGGAGGCTGTATATACCGAGGGGAGCGCTGTATATACCGGGGGGAGGCTGTATATACCGAGGGGGAGCGCTGTATATACCGAGGGGGAGCGCTGTATATACCGGGGGGAGCGCTGTATATACCGAGGGGAGCGCTGTATATACCGAGGGGAGGCTGTATATACCGAGGGGGATCGCTGTATACTGAGGGGAGGCTGTATATACCGAGGGGAGGCTGTATATACCGGGGGGAGCGCTGTATATACCGAGGGGAGCGCTGTATATACCGAGGGGGAGCGCTGTATATACCGAGGGGAGGCTGTATACTGAGGGGAGGCTGTATACCGAGGGGAGGCTGTATATACCGAGGGGGATCGCTGTATACTGAGGGGAGGCTGTATATACCGAGGGGAGCGCTGTATATACCGAGGGGAGGCTGTATATACCGGGGGGAGCGCTGTATATACCGAGGGGAGGCTGTATACTGAGGGGAGGCTGTATACTGAGGGGAGGCTGTATATACCGAGGGGGATCGCTGTATACTGAGGGGAGGCTGTATATACCGAGGGGAGGCTGTATATACCGAGGGGAGGCTGTATATACCGGGGGGAGCGCTGTATATACCGAGGGGAGCGCTGTATATACCGAGGGGAGCGCTGTATACTGAGGGGAGGCTGTATATACCGAGGGGAGGCTGTATATACCGAGGGGGATCGCTGTATACTGAGGTGAGGCTGTATATACCGAGGGGAGGCTGTATATACCGAGGGGAGCGCTGTATATACCGAGGGGAGGCTGTATATACCGAGGGGAGCGCTGTATATACCGAGGGGAGGCTGTATATACCGAGGGGAGGCTGTATATACCGGGGGGGGGGAGCGCTGTATATACCGAGGGGAGCGCTGTATATACCGGGGGGAGGCTGTATATACCGAGGGGAGGCTGTATATACCGAGGGGGAGGCTGTATATACCGGGGGGAGCGCTGTATATACCGGGGGGAGCGCTGTATATACCGAGGGGAGGCTGTATATACCGAGGGGAGGCTGTATATACCGAGGGGAGGCTGTATATACCGGGGGGGGGGAGCGCTGTATATACTGAGGGGAGGCTGTATATACCGAGGGGAGGCTGTATATACCGAGGGGAGGCTGTATATACCGGGGGGAGGCTGTATATACCGGGGGGAGCGCTGTATATACCGGGGGGAGGCTGTATATACCGAGGGGAGGCTGTATATACCGAGGGGAGGCTGTATATACCGAGGGGAGGCTGTATATACCGGGGGGAGGCTGTATATACCGGGGGGAGCGCTGTATATACCGGGGGGAGGCTGTATATACCGAGGGGAGGCTGTATATACCGGGGGGAGGCTGTATATACCGGGGGGAGGCTGTATATACCGGGGGGAGCGCTGTATATACCGGGGGGAGGCTGTATATACCTAGGGGAGCGCTGTATATACCGAGGGGAGGCTGTATATACCGAGGGGAGGCTGTATATACCGAGGGGAGCGCTGTATATACCGGGGGGAGCGCTGTATATACCGAGGGGGAGCGCTGTATATACTGAGGAGAGGCTGTATATACCGAGGGGAGGCTGTATATACCGGGGGGAGGCTGTATATACCAAGGGGGAGCGCTGTATATACCGAGGGGGAGCGCTGTATATACCGAGGGGAGCGCTGTATATACCGAGGGGAGCCTGTATATACCGAGGGGAGGCTGTATATACCGAGGGGAGGCTGTATATACCGGGGGGAGCGCTGTATACTGAGGGGAGGCTGTATATACCGAGGGGAGGCTGTATATACCGAGGGGAGGCTGTATATACCGAGGGGAAGCTGTATATACCGGGGGGAGCGCTGTATACTGAGGGGAGCGCTGTATATACCGGGGGGAGGCTGTATATACCGAGGGGAGCGCTGTACACTGAGGGGAGCGCTGTATATACCGAGGGGAGCGCTGTATATACCGAGGGGAGCGCTGTATATACCGGGGGTAGTGCTGTATATACCGAGGGGAGCGCTGTATATACCGGGGGGAGCGCTGTATATACCGAGGGGAGCGCTGTATATACCGAGGGGAGGCTGTATATACCGGGGGGAGGCTGTATATACCGAGGGGAGGCTGTATGTACCGAGGGGAGGCTGTATATACCGGGGGGAGGCTGTATATACCGGGGGGAGGCTGTATATACCGGGGGGAGCGCTGTATATACCGAGGGGGAGCGCTGTATATACCGAGGGGAGCGCTGTATATACCGAGGGGAGCGCTGTATATACCGAGGGGAGCGCTGTATATACCGAGGGGAGGCTGTATATACCGAGGGGAGGCTGTATATACCGAGGGGAGGCTGTATATACCGAGGGGAGGCTGTATATACCGGGGGGAGCGCTGTATATACCGGGGGGAGGCTGTATATACCGAGGGGAGCGCTGTATATACCGAGGGGAGCGCTGTATACTGAGGGGGAGCTCTGTATACCGAGGGGAGCGCTGTATATACCGGGGGGAGCGCTGTATATACCGAGGGGGAGCGCTGTATATACCGAGGGGAGCGCTGTATATACCGAGGGGAGCGCTGTATATACTGAGGGGAGGCTGTATATACCGGGGGGAGCGCTGTATATACCGGGGGGAGCGCTGTATACTGAGGGGAGGCTGTATATACCGAGGGGAGGCTGTATATACCGAGGGGAAGCTGTATATACCGGGGGGAGCGCTGTATACTGAGGGGAGCGCTGTATATACCGAGGGGGAGCGCTGTATATACCGAGGGGGAGCGCTGTTTATACCGAGGGGGAGCGCTGTATATACCGAGGGGAGCGCTGTATATACCGAGGGGGAGCGCTGTATATACCGGGGGGAGGCTGTATATACCGAGGGGAGGCTGTATATACCGAGGGGAGCGCTGTATATACCGAGGGGAGCGCTGTATATACCGAGGGGAGCGCTGTATATACCGAGGGGAGCGCTGTATATACCGAGGGGAGGCTGTATATACCGAGGGGAGCGCTGTATATACCGAGGGGAGGCTGTATATACCGAGGGGAGGCTGTATATACCGGGGGGAGCGCTGTATATACCGGGGGGAGGCTGTATATACCGAGGGGAGCGCTGTATATACCGAGGGGAGCGCTGTATATACCGAGGGGAGGCTGTATATACCGAGGGGAGCGCTGTATACCGAGGGGAGGCTGTATACCGAGGGGAAGCTGTATATACCGAGGGGAGGCTGTATATACCGAGGGGAGGCTGTATATACGGAGGGGGAGCGCTGTATATACCGAGGGGAGCCCTGTCTATACCGAGGGGAGCGCTGTCTATACCGAGGGGAGGCTGTATATACCGAGGGGAGGCTGTATATACGGAGGGGGAGCGCTGTATATACGGAGGGGGAGCGCTGTATATACTGATGGGAGCGCTGTATATACTGAGGGGAGCGCTGTGTATACCGGGGGGGAGGCTGTATATACCGAGGGGAGGCTGTATATACCGAGGGGAGCGCTGTATATACCGAGGGGGAGCGCTGTATATACCGAGGGGGAGCGCTGTATATACCGAGGGGGAGCGCTGTATATACCGAGGGGGAGCGCTGTATATACCGAGGGGGAGCGCTGTATATACCGAGGGGGAGCGCTGTATATACCGAGGGGGAGCGCTGTGTATACCGAGGGGAGCGCTGTGTATACCGAGGGGAGCGCTGTATATACCGAGGGGAGCGCTGTATATACCGAGGGGAGCGCTGTATACTGAGGGGGAGCGCTGTATGTACCGAGGAGAGCGCTGTATATACCGAGGGGAGCGCTGTATATACCGAGGGGAGCCCTGTATATACTGAGGGGAGGCTGTATATACCGAGGGGGAGCGCTGTATATACTGAGGGGAGCGCTGTATATACCGGGGGGAGCGCTGTATACTGAGGGGGAGCGCTGTATATACCGAGGGGGAGCGCTGTATATACCGAGGGGGAGCGCTGTATATACCGAGGGTGGAGCGCTGTATATACCGAGGGTGGAGCGCTGTATATACCGAGGGGAGCCCTGTATATACCGAGGGGAGGCTGTATATACCGAGCGCTGTATATACTGAGGGGAGCGCTGTATATACCGGGGGGAGCGCTGTATACTGAGGGGGAGCGCTGTATATACCGAGGGGGAGCGCTGTATATACCGAGGGGGAGCGCTGTATACAGTACAGACCAAAAGTTTGGACACACCTTCTCATTTAAAGATTTTTCAGTATTTTCTCTAGTCACCTTCCACGACTGCATATGGAGGTTGTCTCTTTGCCCTAATGGGGAACAGGAAACACAGAGAGGTTTAAAAGGACCTCCCACCTCCCACCTGCCAGTGTCTTTCCTGTTCCCCATGGGACAGGGATAGGTCTCCAGGTGCTGTTGTGGCCGGCGACTGCGGTACCTTTGTGCAGGCTCTGCCTGTTATAGCCGGGCAGCTGATGGTCGCGCTCCGCCTCCTCCCCTGCTGCTCCCGTCGTCCTGCTATGCAGGTGCCTCAGGGACCCCCTCCCGGCCTTCCCGCGCCCCCACGAGGGCAAAGCAGGCCTGGGATCCCTCGCCGGGCTCCTCCATGAGCTGCTCGGCGTTCTCCCCCTCCATTGCCGGCTCGGCGTTCCGGATGTGACGTCGGCGGTCCCGCGCGTCACTTCCGGTCCTTCGTTCTCCTGGAGGCCGCTTCTTCCGGGTTCGCCGGCCGGCGTGTCGGACTGATGGCGTCCCCTCACATGGATCCCGGAGGGGGAGGGGGAACTGTTGATTGCTGGAGGCAGGTGCGGACAGCGTTCTTAAACCCTGCTGAACCACCACTGAGGTAAGACTATTTTTCCCAGTATGGATGGTTCCTTGTGCCCTGCATCTGCGGAGCCCAGTGCTACCCCTGCTACAGTAAGTGTTTTGCAGGGATAGGATCCGGGAGGTAGTACCTATAGGGGGTTTAATGTCCTCACTCCCCTCTCCCTTGTCATTTCAGGGAGAGAAGTCTGCCCCTAAAGCCGCTATTAAAAAGAAGTGCCCAGTCTGTTCTACTAAATTCCCTCTTAACTGGGACAAAAGACTCTGCCAGCCATGTACTGACAAGATTGTAAAAGCTGAGCAACCATCTCTGCTGGATGAAATTCGCTCCTTAGTAAAACAGGAGGTGCAATCTTCGTTAGCAGCTTTTACTACTCCTCCACCTCCGCCACCACATTCCCCAGCTAAAAAGAGAAAAATTCAGATGGTCGAATCGGACTCTGATTCAGACCTCTCCCATACTTCATCTGTGGGCTGGGAAGATCCTGTATCACCTAAAGCTGAGGTCAGGAAATACCTCTTTTCCTCAGATTATATTGAGGATTTAGTATCTGCTGTCCGTAATACTATGGGCCTAGAAGAGGAATATGAACCACAGTCCGTACAGGATCAGATGTTTGGTGGACTCAGATCGGAGAAGAGAGTGGGGTTCCCGGTGCACGCTAACATCGTTAGTATGATTAATCAGGAATGGGAACAGCCTGAGAAACGCCTCACTACCCCTGCAGAAATGAAGCATAGATTTCCTCTAGAGGGTGAAGTAATCAAATTGGACATTCCAAAGGTTGATGTGCAGGTGGCTAGAGTCACCAAAAGAACAGCACTCCCTTTTGAGGATTCTTCACAATTAAAGGATCCTATGGACAGAAAGATTGAAAGTCTCCTAAATAAATCTTGGGAAACTTCTACGTCTATCCTTAAGGCCAATGTCGCTTCCACTTGTGTTGCCAGGGCCCTCTCCTGCTGGTTGGAGAAATTAGAGTCTCATATATCTCAGGGTACCCCGAGAGGTGAGTTATTAGATTCACTTCCCATCCTGCATAGAGCTTCTGGGTTTCTGGCTGACGCTTCTCTAGAATCTGTTAGAGTGGCTGCCAGATCTCTCGTACTCTCCAACTCTGCTAGAAGAGCCCTCTGGCTTAAAATATGGAGCGGTGATATCACCTCAAAGGCCAAGTTGTGTGCTATACCCTTTAAGGGAGATTATGTTTTCGGTCCGGCCTTAGACGATATTCTTGACAAGGCTACTGACAAGAAAAAGGCACTCCCGGAGCAAAAACAACCGAGAAAACGTTTTTTTCGTGCCCCACAGTCTCAGCCCCCTCAAAGAGGGAAAGGCAAAACCGGCAGGTGGAGTTACGCAAAAGGTAGAGGGAAAAATATTTTTGTCCCCCAGCAGCAGCAGCAACAGTCCCAACAGGACAAGCAATGACTCCGACCCGGTAGGGGGGAGACTCTCGAAATATGTGGGTCAGTGGGAAAATATCACCAGTTCCCACTGGGTCCTCAATGTCATCAAGGAGGGCCTATTAATAGAGTTAATTTCTTCCCCCCCTCAGGGTCTAAAAATTACTACCCTGCCGACTTCAAGAGATCACAGTTTATTGACGTTAGGTCTCAGGGATCTTATGAAATCAAATGTGATCTCCCCAGTTCCACTTTTGGAACAGGGAAAAGGACATTATTCCCGGCTGTTCTTAGTACCCAAACCCTCAGGGGATGTAAGAATTATTATAAACCTAAAAGGTCTAAACCAACATGTGAAATATCGCAAGTTCAAGATGGAGTCTGTAAGATCTGCAATTCCTCTGATAGGACATCACTCCTTTATGGCAACCATCGACCTAAAGGATGCATATTTTCACATCCCTATCCACCCGAGACACAGAAAATACCTCAGGTTTGCGATACAGGGGAGTCATCGTGTGGAGCACTATCAGTTTGGAGTCCTTCCCTTCGGCATTTCCTCAGCACCAAGAGTATTCTCCAAAATCATGGCAGAAGCAGTGTCATTTATCCGGAGTCAAGGTGTCTGCATAGTGCCCTACCTGGACGATCTCCTGATAGTAGCCCCCACCGAGATGACCCTGATGTCCCATGTGTCAACCACTTTGGAGATATTGAAGTCTCTGGGTTGGATTCCAAATATGAAGAAATCACAGCTTCAACCCTCAAAAACCAGAAAGTTCTTGGGTGTGGTTCTGGACTCAGCAAAACAGATGTCCTTTCTCCCAGACGATCACAGGCTACCATTAGTAGCAAAAGTCAGAAGATTCAAGGAGACGAGATTTCCTACTCTTCGGGAGGGAATGTCTCTCTTAGGCTCCATGACAGCCTGCATACAATCAGTGGCTTGGGCTCAAGCTCACTCGAGAGTTCTTCAAACCCACATTCTAGACAGATGGGATGGTCGTCCTGGCACTCTAATAAAAAGGATTCACACACCCGGTCGAGTGAAAGCATCCTTAACATGGTGGATGAATTCCACAAACCTCCTGAAAGGTGTAAGTTGGATTCAGCTTCCGCTAGTCACAATCAAGACAGATGCCAGCAGGAGGGGCTGGGGAGCCATAATAAATCATGTTCCTTACCAAGGTCTTTGGAACCAGTCAATCAGCAACAAATCGTCAAATTTCAGAGAACTCAAAGCTGTGGAAGAGGCCCTGTTGGCAGCAAGCCGTCAGATTTCTGGTCAACATGTCCAGATCTATTCAGACAATATGACCACGGTGGCTCATATCAAGCACCAGGGCAGTACAAAAATCCTCAGTCTGAAAAAGATCTCCGCTCGAATTTTTTATTGGGCCGAAAAACACTTGCTGTCCCTGACGGCAATTCACCTAAAAGGGACTGCAAATATTCAAGCAGATTACCTGAGTCGCCAGGACATTCATCCTGGCGAATGGAGCCTGGATCTTCAGACGTTCAATATGCTAGTTCAAAAGTGGGGTCTTCCAGAGGTCGACCTCTTTGCCTCTTACCAGAACGCAAAAGTCAAAACCTTCTTTTCCTTGAACCCAAGAGGCAATCCCAGAGGTCTGGATGCCCTAGTCCAAGATTGGCACTTCCAGCTTGCCTACGCATTTCCGCCAAGCCCAATCCTGGCAAAGGTTCTAAGGAAGATACGATCAGAAGGGACTCCGACTATCTTGATAGCTCCTTTTTGGCCCAAGAGAAGTTGGTTCAACTTGGTCATCCAACTACAAGTGGATGGACCGGTAATATTACCTCAAAAGAACAATCTCTCTCAGGGTCCTATTCTCCACGCAGACCCTCAGAAATGGAACTTAGCAGCGTGGTTACTGAAGCCCACGTGTTGAAAGCAAAAGGTCTATCGGACCCCGTCATAGCTACTCTCCAAAAGTCGAGAAAGCCAGTAACCAACGCCATATACAACAAAATATGGAAAAAGTTTTCGTCTTTTTGTTTACCTAACCTTCCAGACCCTCTCAAGCCTAATATACCTAACATCTTAGAGTTTTTACAAAAAGGCTTAGAAATGGGTCTTAGGCCCAGTACTCTCAAAGTCCAGGTCTCGGCACTTAGCTCCTTTTTTGATCAAGATCTAGCAGGTCATCGCTGGATCAAAAGATTCTTAACATCAGCAACTAGGATGAATCCTAGAAAACAGATAATAGTTCCCCCATGGGATCTTAATGTGGTGCTTCAAGGTCTTACAGGCCCGCCTTTTGAACCTTTGTCCTCCTGCTCTCTTCAAAATCTTGCCTATAAAACTGTGTTTTTGGTAGCCATAACTTCGGCTAGAAGAGTGGGTGAACTACAAGCCTTATCAATAAGAGAGCCGTATCTTCTAGTGAGAGATGACTCAATAGTACTTCGTCTAGATCCTTCTTTTCTTCCGAAGGTAGTCTCTGATTTTCATCGTTCCCAAGAGATTGTTCTACCAACCTTTTGCCATAATCCTGCAAATTCGGAAGAAAGAAGATTCAACACTCTGGACGTCCGACGTATTGTGCTGCAATACTTAGATCAGACCCGTGCTTTCAGAATCGATCATAACCTCTTTGTCCATCCCTCTGGGCAAAATAAGGGTAAAAAAGTAGCTAAAAGTACCATTGCTACATGGATCAAAAAGGCTATAACGGAAGCCTACCTTGCTCAAAACAAAATACCTCCAGTAGGGATCAAGGCCCATTCAACAAGATCTACGTCAGTCTCCTGGGCAGAAAGAGCAGGTGCATCCCCAGAGCAGATCTGCAGGGCAGCACTACGTGGTCTTCACTTCATACTTTCTCTAAACATTACAGATTAGATGTATTGTCCAATAAGGACTTAGTCTTCGGCCGTAAAGTTCTGCAGGCCGTTGTCCCTCCCTAGTGCCAAATTAGTTGGTATTCCTCCATATGCCGTCGTGGAAGGTGACTAGAGAAAATAGAATTATTCTTACCGTTAATTCGGTTTCTAGGAACCTTCCACGACGGCACTAATTTCCCACCCGATACATATTCCTGGACTAGTTCTGGGATTCAGAAGGTAAACCGGTGCTATGGTTTCAGTTGTAAGTCACTGGGAGGTGGGAGGTCCTTTTAAACCTCTCTGTGTTTCCTGTTCCCCATTAGGGCAAAGAGACAACCTCCATATGCCGTCGTGGAAGGTTCCTAGAAACCGAATTAACGGTAAGAATAATTCTATTTTCATGACTATGAAAATTGTACAATCACACTGAAGGCATCAAAACTATGAACTAAGGCTACTTTCACACTAGCGTTAACTGCAATCCGCCGCAATTCGTTGTTTTGCAGAAAAAACGCATCCTGCAAAAGTGCTTGCAGGATGCGTTTTTTCCCCATAGACTTGTATTGACGACGCATTGCCACACGTCGCATCCGTCGTGCTTCTGCGGACCGTCGGGAGCAAAAAACGCTACATGTAACGTTTTTTGCTTCTGACGGACCGCTTTTTCCGACCGCGCATGCGCTGCCGGAACTCCGCCCCCACCTCCCTGCACCTTACAATGGGGCAGCGGATGCGCCGGAGAAATGCATTGCGACGGGGAGATTCCGACGCTAGTGTGAAAGTAGCCTTACACATGTGGAATTATATACTTAACAAAAAAGTGTGAAACAACTGAAAATATGTCTGATATTCTAGGATCTTCACAGTAGCCACCTTTTGCTTTGATGACTGCTTTGCACACTCTTGGCATTCTCTTGATGAGCTTCAAGAGGTAGTCACCTGGAATGGTCTTCCAACAATCTTGAAGGAGTTCCCAGAGATGCTTAGCACTTGTTGGCCCTTTTGCCTTCACTCTGCGGTCCAGCTCACCCCAAACCATCTCGATTGGGTTCAGGTCTGGTGACGGTGGAGGCCAGGACATCTGGCGCAGCACCCCATCACTCTCCTTATTGGTCAAATAGCCCTTACACAGCCTGGAGGTGTGTTTGGGGTCATTGTCCTGTTGAAAAATAAATGATGGTCCAACTAAACGCAAACCGGATGGAATAGCATGCCGCTGCAAGATGCTGTGGTAGCCATGTTGGTTCAGCATGCCTTCAGTTTTGAATAAATCCCCAACAGTGTCACCAGCAAATCAACCCCACACCATCACACCTCCTCCTCCATGCTTCACGGTGGGAACCAGGCATGTAGAGTCCATCCATTCACCTTTTCTGCATCACACACAAACACGGTGGTTGGAACCAAAGATCTCAAATTTGGACTCATCAGCCCAAAGCACAGATTTCCACTGGTCTAATGTCCATTCCTTTAGCCCAAACAAGTCTCTTCTGCTTGTTGCCTGTCCTTAGCAGTGGTTTCCTAGCAGCTATTTTACCATGAAGGCCTGCTGCACAAAGTCTCCTCTTAACAGTTGTTGTAGAGATGTGTCTGCTGCTAGAACTCTGTGTGGCATTGACCTGGTCTCTAATCTGAGCTGCTGTTAACCTGCGATTTCTGAGGCTGGTGACTCGGATAAACTTATCCTCAGAAGCAGAGGTGACTCTTGGTCTTCCTTTCCTGGGGCGGTCCTCATGTGAGTCAGTTTCTTTGTAGCTCTTGATGGTTTTTGCCACTGCACTTGGGGACACTTTCAAAGTTTGACCAATTTTTTCGACTGACTGACCTTCATTTCCCTCAGTCAGGAACAATGGATCTGACAGGCGCAGCTCTTCTACTTTCATTTCTCCCTTCTCACCAGATGTTCAGGAATCCCCCTCTCTCTAGATAGTCTCCTAGCTCTAGCTGCTGTGTGAAACCTGATACCACAGTTGGTCTGCAGAGCTTCAGGAAGGAAGATATAGCTGTGCTGGCTTCTCAGGCTCATTGGTCCCAAACACATCACACTTTATAAGGTTGGTATGTAATGTTCTTAGTCATTACTATTGTTTATTTAGCTTGTTTTATGAATGGATAGAGAAAGGTTTGTGGATATTTCATATAAATTAGGCAGATTTTCTTACAAATGAAAGTTGCTTCTCAGGCACATTGTTCCCTAATGCATATTCTCTCTCTTGCTTCAGATTATCTTCTGAAATGGAGAAGAAAATGTATGATCTTTCAAAACCCCATCATGTTGAGGAAGTGAGAAACATGCTGTTAGATGATGATGATGCAGACCCCACAATTAATGTGTTATGATCAGGTGGCCTTGGAGCAGCATGAAATGACCTTTGCTGGAGCAGTGGTAACTTTACTGACCGCAAACCCTGATCCTATCATGCAACTAGAAGTAGCCGTGGGGTGTGCCTAACCAGACCTAGACACCTCGACACAGCCTAAGGACTAAATATCCCTAAAGATGGAAATAGGAAAACTCTCTAGCCTCAGAGCAGACCCCCAAAGGATAGGTAGCCCCCCAAAAATAATGACTGTGAGTAGGAGAGGAAAAGACACACGCAGACAGAAAACAGGGATAAGCAAAGGAGGCCACTTCTACCTAGATAGGAAAGAATAGTACAGGATGCTATGCGGTCAGCATAAAACACTACAAAATATCCACAGCCGAAAAATACAAAAACTCCACCACCTAACTAAAGATGTGGAGAGTATATCTGCGACTCCAGCGAATCCGACTAGAATGAGAAAAACAACAGGCACAGTCTAGCAGGAACAAAATAGAAACAAGATCAGCACAGAAAATAAACACACAGCCGTGTGTCTAAAAAAATGAAGCAAACACTTATCTTTGCTGAAATGGCAGCAAGCAGGAGAGGCCAGGCAGAGGACCAACACTTCCAAAGGAACATTGACTAGTGGCAAGGACTAATGAGTCCTGCACAGCTAAATACCCCAGTCCGAATTGCAATTAGCAGAAACAGCTGTCCAAGACTGCTGCTCAGGAATAACTGCATTACCATCAACAACCACCGGAGGGAGCGCAAGAGCAGAATTCACAACAGTACCCCCCCCCCTTGAGGAGGGTTCACCGAACCCTCACCAGAGCCCCCAGGCCGGTCAGGATGAGCAAGATGAAAGGCACGAACCAAATCAGCGGCATGGACATCAGAGGCCGAAACCCAAGAATTATCCTCCTGGCCATAACCCTTCCATTTGACAAGGTACTGAAGCTTCCGCCTCAAAAAACGAGAATCCAAAATCTTCTCAACCACATATTCCAACTCCCCATCGACCAACACAGGGGCCGGAGGATCAACAGAGGGAACAACGGGCTCCACATATTTCCGCAACAAAGATCTATGGAAGACATTATGGATAGCAAAAGAGGCCGGAAGCGCCAGACGAAAAGACATCGGATTAATAATCTCAGAAATCCTATAAGGACCAATAAACCGAGGCTTAAATTTAGGAGAAGAAACCTTCATAGGAACATGACGGGAAGATAACCAAACCAGATCCCCAACCCGAAGCCGGGAACCAACACAGCGACGTTGGTTAGCAAAACGTTGAGCCTCCTCCTGAGACAACACCAAATTGTCCACCACCTGAGCCCAAATCTGCTGCAACCTGTCAACCACAGAATCCACACCAGGAAAGTCAGAAGACTCAACCTGCCCAGAAGAAAAACGAGGATGAAAACCAAAATTACAAAAGAAAGGCGAAACCAAAGTAGCCGAACTAGCCCGATTATTAAGGGCAAACTCGGCCAATGGCAAAAAAGCCACCCAATCATCCTGATCAGCAGACACAGACAGCAGACATCTCAAATAAGTCTCCAAAGTCTGATTAGTACGCTCGGTCTGGCCATTTGTCTGAGGATGAAATGCAGAAGAAAAAGACAAATCAATGCCCAGCCTAGCACAAAAGGCCCGCCAAAACCTAGAAACAAACTGGGAACCTCTGTCGGACACAATATTCTCAGGAATACCATGCAAACGAACCACATGCTGAAAAAACAACGGAACCAAATCAGAAGAAGAAGGCAATTTAGGCAAAGGCACCAAATGAACCATCTTAGAGAATCGGTCACAAACAACCCAGATAACCGACATCCTCTGGGAAACAGGAAGATCGGAAATAAAATCCATACAAATATGCGTCCAGGGCCTCTCAGGGACCGGCAATGGCAAAAGCGACCCACTAGCACGGGAGCAACAAGGCTTGGCCCGCGCACAAGTCCCACAGGACTGCACAAAAGACCGCACATCACGCGATAAAGAAGGCCACCAAAATGACCTACCAACCAAGTCTCTGGTACCAAAAATGCCAGGATGACCAGCCAACACAGAACAGTGAACCTCAGAAATCACTCTACTAGTCCATCTGTCAGGAACAAACAGCTTCCCCACAGGACAACGATCAGGTTTGTCAGCCTGAAATTTCTGAAGAACCCGTCGTAAATCAGGAGAAACGGCAGAAAGGACCACCCCTTCCTTCAAAATACCGACTGGTTCCAAGACCTCAGGAGAATCAGGCAAAAAACTCCTAGAGAGGGCATCAGCCTTAATATTCTTAGAACCCGGAAGGTACGAGACCACGAAATCAAAACGAGAAAAAAACAAGGACCATCGAGCCTGTCTGGGATTCAACCGTTTGGCAGACTCGAGGTAAATCAGATTCTTATGATCGGTCAAGACCACAATACGGTGCTTAGCTCCCTCAAGCCAATGTCGCCACTCCTCAAACGCCCACTTCATAGCCAACAACTCCCGATTGCTGACATCATAATTGCGTTCAGCAGGCGAAAACGTACGGGAAAAGAAGGCACACGGTTTCATTAAGGAACCAACAGGATCCCTCTGAGACAAAACAGCCCCTGCCCCAATCTCAGAAGCGTCAACCTCAACCTGAAATGGAAGAGAAACATCCGGTTGACGCAACACAGGAGCAGAAGTAAAACGATGTTTAAGTTCATGAAAGGCAGAGACAGCCGCAGGGGACCAATTCGCCACATCAGCGCCCTTCTTCATCAAATCAGTCAAGGGTTTAACCACGCTGGAAAAATTAGCAATGAAACAGCGATAAAAATTAGCAAAACCCAAAAATTTATAAAGGCTCTTCACGGATGTGGGCTGAATCCAATCATGAATGGCCTGAACCTTAACCGGATCCATCTCTATAGACGAGGGAGAAAAAATAAAGCCCAAAAAGGAAACCTTCTGCACCCCAAAAAGACACTTAGACCCTTTCACAAACAGGGCGTTGTCACGAAGGATCTGAAATACCATCCTGACCTGCTGCACATGAGACTCCCAATCATCGGAAAAAATCAAAATATTGTCCAAATATACAATCAGGAATTTATCAAGATAATCCCGGAATATATCATGCATGAAGGACTGAAAAACAGATGGAGCATTAGAGAGTCCGAATGGCATCACAAGGTATTCAAAATGGCCCTCGGGCGTGTTAAACGCAGTTTTCCATTCATCACCCTGCTTAATATGAACAAGATTATAAGCCCCCCGAAGGTCAATCTTAGTAAACCAACTAGCTCCCTTAATCCTAGCAAACAAATCGGAAAGCAAAGGTAAAGGATATTGAAACTTGACCGTGATCTTATTCAAGAGGCAATAATCAATACAGGGTCTTAAGGAACCATCTTTTTTAGCAACAAAAAAGAACCCCACTCCCAACGGTGAAGAAGATGGCCGAATATGCCCTTTCTCCAAAGACTCCTTAATGTAGCTCCGCATGGCGGTATGTTCCGGTACAGACAGGTTGAAAAGTCAGTCCTTAGGAAACTTACAGCCTGGAATCAAGTCAATAGCACAATCGCAGTCCCTGTGTGGTGGAAGGAAACTGGACTTGGGCTCATCGAATACATCCTGAAAATCAGACAAAAACTCTGGAATTTCAGAAGAGGTAGAAGCGGCGATAGACATCAGAGGAACATCATTATGAACCCCCTGACAACCCCAACTAGTCACAGACATGGACTTCCAATCCAAAACAGGATTATGTACCTGCAACCATGGAAAACCCAGCACGATAGCATCATGCAAATTATGCAACACCAGAAATCGACAATCTTCCTGATGGGCTGGCGCCATGCGCATGGTCACCTGTGTCCAAAACTGGGCCTTTTTTTTAGCCAAGGGTGTAGCATCAATGCCCCTTAAAGGAATAGGGTTCTGCAAAGGCTGCAAGGGGAAACCACAACGCCTGGCAAAGTCAAAGTCCATTAAGTTCAAGGCAGCGCCTGAATCCACAAACGCCATGACAGAAAATGATGACAATGAACAGATCAAGGACACAGATAACAGAAATTTAGGTTGTATAGTACTGATGGTAAATGAACTGGCGATCCTCTTGGTCCGCTTAGGGCAGACAGAAATGACATGGGAAGCGTCGCGACAATAATAACACAACCTATTGAGACGTCTGAAACCTTGTCGTTCTGTTTTAGACAGAATCCTATCACACTGCATAGGCTCAGGAATTTGCTCCAAGGATAACGCCACAGCGCGCACAGTTCTGCGCTTCCGCAAGCGCCGATCAATCTGAATGGCCAGAGACATAGAATCACTCAGATTGGAGGGTGTGGGAAACCCCACCATAACATCTTTAACGGATTCAGAAAGACCCTTTCTGAAAATTGCCGCTAAAGCATCATTATTCCATTTAGTCAATACAGACCATTTTCTGAATTTCTGACAATACAATTCTGCCGCCTCTTGACCCTGAGACAGGGCCAACAAGGTCTTCTCAGCTTGATCCACCGAATTAGGTTCATCATACAGTAATCCTAACGCTTGAAAGAAGGAGTCTACATCAAGCAAAGCAGGATCCCCAGATTCCAAGGAAAATGCCCAATCCTGTGGATCACCACGCAGCAGGGAAATGATGATCTTAACTTGTTGAATGGAATCACCGGAGGATCAAGGTTTCAATGCAAAAAACCGTTTACAGTTTTTAAAACTCAAAAATTTGGACCTGTCACCAAAAAACAAATCAGGAGTAGGTATCTTCGGTTCTAAAGCAGGAGTCTGAACAATGTAATCAGAAATATCCTGTACTCTAGCAGCCAGCTGGTCTATACGAGAAGCTAATTCTTGAACATTCATGCTAGCACAAGGTTCTTCAGCCACCCAGAGATAAAGAGAGATGAGAAGACAGAACAGACTGGAGAAAAAAAAAATGGCTCAAGAACTTTCCTCCCTTCTTCTGAGATGCAATTAACTCATTGTTGGCCAGTAGTACTGTTATGATCAGGTGACCTTGGAGCAGCATGAAATGACCTTCGCTGGAGCAGTGGTAACTTTACTGACCGCAAACCCTGATCCTATCACCGCAACTAGAAGTAGCCGTGGGGTGTGCCTAACCAGACCTAGACACCTCGACACAGCCTAAGGACTAAATATCCCTAAAGATGGAAATAGGAAAACTCTCTTGCCTCAGAGTAGATCCCCAAAGGATAGGCAGCCCCCCACAAATAATGACTGTGAGTAGGAGAGGAAAAGACACACGCAGACAGAAAACAGGGATAAGCAAAGGAGGCCACTTCTACTTAGATAGGAAAGCATAGTACAGGATACTATGCGGTCAGCATAAAACACTACAAAATATCCACAGCAGAAAAATACAAAAACTCCACCACCTAACTAAAGATGTGGAGAGTATATCTGCGACTCCAGCGAATCCAACTAGACTGAGGAAAACAACAGGCACAGTCTAGCAGGAACAAAATAGAAACAAGATCAGCACAGAAAATAAACACACAGCTGTGTGTCTAAAAAAATGAAGCAAACACTTATCTTTGCTGAAATGGCAGCAAGCAGGAGAGGCCAGGCAGAGGACCAACACTTCCAAAGGAACATTGACTAGTGGCAAGGACTAATGAGTCCTGCACAGCTAAATACCCCAGTCCGAATTGCAATTAGCAGAAACACCTGTCCAAGACTGCTGCTCAGGAATAACTGCATTACCATCAACAACCACCGGAGGGAGCCCAAGAGCAGAATTCACAACATAATGAGGATTGTCACGATATGGTATGAAATATCATATAAGTAGTTTCTCTTGTTAGCAGGCTGCGGGCTAAAAAAAAACAAAAACAAAAAAAACCCTTCCCTTTCACTCAGCCAAGAGCTTTCCTTGCCAATGTACATGGGGGAAGAGAGTTTTATTGCCTAAAGGAATTTTTACGACCAGGCTAGAATCTTCCTCCAGCAGGAACTGGATTAGAAATCTCTAGAATCCATGGAAGTTCTTTGTTCTGTTTTTGTAAGATATTACGCAAACCATTTAAGTTAAGAACACGAAAATATATATTCTTAATCTCCCTCGGTGGATCTACCCATCACTCTAAACATGGGCTTCTAACTCCATCTGGTAAAGAAGTAGGGATTTCTCTGTAAATATGTATCCCAGATAGGAACACAGGGAAATCCCAGCAGTGACCTAATAAAGAGACATACCGTATATACTCGAGTATAAGCCGAGATTTTCAGCCCAAATTTTAGGGCTGAAAGTGCCCCCCTCGGCTTATACTCGAGTCACGGTAGCGGTGGGGTCGGCAGGTGAGGGGCTGAGGGCGCTGGGGTATACTTACCTAGTCCCAGCGATCCTCGCGCTGTCCCTGCCGTCCCACGGGCTTCGGCGCTGCAGCTTCTTCCTCTCTTCAGCGGTCACGTGGGACCGCTCATTACAGAAATGAATAAGCGGCTCCACCTCCCATAGGGGCGGAGCCGCTTATTCATTTCTCTAATCAGCGGTGCCGGTGACCGCTGATAGAGAAAGAAGCTGCAGCGCCGAAGACAGGAGGGGACAGCGCGAGGTTCGCCAGGACTAGGTGAGTATGTTATATTCACCTGTCCTCGTTCCAGCCGCCGGGCGCCGATCCATCTTCCCGGCCGGCGCCTCCATCTTCCCGGCGTCTGCGCTCTCTGACTGATCAGGCAGAGGGCGCGATGACGCATATAGTGTGCGCGGCGCCCTCTGCCTGATCAGTCAGAGCAGAGACGCCGGGAAGATGGAGGCGCCGGAACGAGACGCCGGGAGCTGCAATCAAGGGAGGTGAGTATGTGTTTTTTTTTTTTTTATTGCAGCAGTAGCAGCGGCAGCACAGATTAATGTGGAGCATCTATGGGGCACAGTGAACGGTGCAGAGCACTGTATATGGCACAGCACAGCTATGGGGCACAATGAACGGTGCAGAGCACCGTATAAGGCACAGCTAGGGGGCACAGTGAACGGTGCAGAGCACCGTATAAGGCACAGCTAGGGGGCACAATGAACGGTGCAGAGCACCGTATAAGGCACAGCTAGGGGGCACAGTGAACGGTGCAGAGCACCGTATATGGCACAGCTAGGGGGCACAGTGAACGGTGCAGAGCACCGTATATGGCACAGCTAGGGGGCACAGTGAACGGTGCAGAGCACCGTATAAGGCACAGCTAGGGGGCACAGTGAACGGTGCAGAGCACCGTATATGGCACAGCTAGGGGGCACAGTGAACGGTGCAGAGCACCGTATATGGCACAGCTAGGGGGCACAGTGAACGGTGCAGAGCACCGTATAAGGCACAGCTAGGGGGCACAATGAACGGTGCAGAGCACCGTATATGGCACAGCTAGGGGGCACAGTGAACGGTGCAGAGCACCGTATATGGCACAGCTAGGGGGCACAGTGAACGGTGCAGAGCACCGTATAAGGCACAGCTAGGGGGCACAGTGAACGGTGCAGAGCACCGTATATGGCACAGCTAGGGGGCACAGTGAACGGTGCAGAGCACCGTATATGGCACAGCTAGGGGGCACAATGAACGGTGCAGAGCACCGTATAAGGCACAGCTAGGGGGCACAGTGAACGGTGCAGAGCACCGTATATGGCACAGCTAGGGGGCACAATGAACGGTGCAGAGCACCGTATATGGCACAGCTAGGGGGCACAATGAACGGTGCAGAGCACCGTATAAGGCACAGCTAGGGGGCACAGTGAACGGTGCAGAGCACCGTATATGGCACAGCTAGGGGGCACAATGAACGGTGCAGAGCACCGTATAAGGCACAGCTAGGGGGCACAATGAACGGTGCAGAGCACCGTATATGGCACAGTTAGGGGGCACAATGAACGGTGCAGAGCACTGTATATGGCACAGCTATGGGGCACAGTGAACGGTGCAGAGCACCGTATATGGCACAGTTAGGGGGCACAATGAACGGTGCAGAGCACTGTATATGGCACAGCTAGGGGGCACAGTGAACGGTGCAGAGCACTATATGGGGCACAGCTATGGGGAAATATGAATGGTGTAGAGCACTATATGGCACAGCTATGGGGAAATAATGATCTATTTTTATTTTTGAAATTCACCGGTAAATGCTGCATTTCCACCCTAGGCTTATACTCGAGTCAATAAGTTTTCCCAGTTTTTTGTGGCAAAATTAGGGGGGTCGGCTTATACTCGGGTCGGCTTATACTCGAGTATATACGGTAATTACCTCCGCACATGCACACAGGACCAGTGCAGTACCCCTACGCGCGTTTCAATAAGATTCTTCTTCCCCCGGATTATGTCTCTTTATTAGGTCACTGCTGGGATTCCCCTGTGTTACTATTTCATCCAATAGAGTGTATACTATCCAGGTGCCTTTTAATACATGGAGCTTTGGCCATAATTCAGATTGATGTTAATTCATAGCAAAGGATATAGGCCATGGTATAGCCCTTGTTGTATAGCTGTACTGGCACTAAAACACAGTGGGGTTTTCTCTCAACAGCCCAATAGAGCATAAATATACATCTTTAGCTATAGGATATTAGTCAGATGACAAAATGGAAATGTTCTTTATATATATCCTTAGTATTATCATTGGCTAAATACCTGCAATGCATCCAGTACCGGTTCATTGGATCGGAGGCATTTCTTTCTGTATTACTATGTAAAAAAATACATTTTTATGCTATTTATTGTTAATAAACTTCCAACTTTTTGAACGTAAACATTCTGTGGCCTTGTTAATATACCTGTTGGGCTGTTAGTGTACCTATTTAGTGAATGTGTTCTTGATCTTCCTTTTGTGGACTAATATGTATAAGTGTTTCTGACTGAGTATAAGGCAATGTGCAATATGTCTGTCCAAGTCTGACCTCCTAACTGGCTTTCAGTATTTTATTTTTCAAGGTGCCATTCGGTGTTTCTACTTTCCCACTGCTCTGGGGGTGATATGGAGTATGTAAACCCAAATCGGCTCCCACCAATGTCCATAGTTCCTTAGTCAGTGCTGCAGTGAACGCAGGTCCTTGGTCACTCTCAATTACCTCTGGGACCCCATATCTGCATACTACTTCAGTCATCAGTCTCTTAACAGTCACTCTGGCAGTCATGTTGGTTACTGGATAGGCTTCGGGCCATCCTGAGAACATGTCAGTCACTACCAGTACATACTCATGCTTCCCTACTTTTGGCATTTGAATGTGATCAATCTGAATCCTTCGAAAGGGATAGAGTGGTTTAGCAAAATGTTTCTGAGTAACTTTCTGGGGCGGTGCTGGATTGCATGTTGCACACACAAGGCAGGAATTGCAATATTTTTGGGTGACAGTAGAGATCCCAAGTGCCATGTACGTCTTCCAAATCAGGTCAATCATCTGATTCTTGCCTCTGTGAGTGATACCTTGTGCCCATTCTGTCACTGAGTGGTACAGATTTCGGGGTAGACAGAGCTTTTTGTTCACCCTCCAGACTTCATCCTTTTTAGCTCCTCCGTCTTGCCATGACTTCTTTTCATCATCTGATTTCTTGTCTTGATGCAGATGGATAATCCTCATAAGAGAGCCTTTAGGCCCTTCTTCAGTGTCTTGTGACACGTACACTGCTGCTTTCTCTTTCCCAAATGGATCCACAGCATAGGTTTTTGCTGTTTTGTCAGCAAAGAAGTTCCCCCTTGCTTCTGGAGAATCCAATCTCCCATGAGCTTTGATCTTGATCACTGCAACCTCCGAAGGTAGATCTAGAGCGACCACAAGTTCTTGTATGGTAGCAGCATGTTTTACAGGAGTTCCACTGGACGTTAGGCATCCTCTGGTTGCCCAGATACTGCCGAAGTCATGAGCCACTCCAAAAGCATATCTTGAATCCGTGTAGATGTTGACCAGCTTCTCTATTGCTTCCTGACAAGCCAGTGTCAAGCCTTAAGTTCCGCTTCTTGTGCAGACATGTGCGGTGGTAGGGATCCAGCTGAGATGACCTGGTCATGTGTAACCACGGCATATCCCGTATGGAACCTTCCTATTTCATCTGCAAATCTGGAACCATCAGTGAAGAACGTCAGGTCAGCATGTGGGAATGGGTCTTCAGACACGTTTTTCTGGGAGGCTACTTCTTCTTGCATTTGTTCAAGGCAGTCATGATCCTCCTCTGAGTGTGTAAAAGCATCTTCACTGAGAGCATCATCATCCACATCCCCCTGGAAAGAGGAAGCAGCATGGACGGGTTGAGGATGTGCAGTGGACAAGAGTTCCAAGAGGGAACATTGGAGTCTGATATGCTGCAGCGACAGACGTTTAGGTTTCAAAAATAGCTTTTATGTTGTGTGGAGCCATTAAGAGAACCGGATGTCTTAAGATGATATCAGAATTTTGGATTCCAAGAGCTGGTGCAGTCTGTATGGCCTGTTTAACCCCTCTCTGACCTTAGACGTACTATCCCGTCGAGGTGCCCTGGGCCTATCTGACCCTCGACGGGATAGTACGTCATAGCGATTGGCCGCGCTCACAGGGGAAGCGCAGCCGAGTGTCAGCTGCCTATCGCAGCTGACATCCGGCACAATGTGCCAGGAGCGGTCACGGACTGCCCCCGGCACATCGCAATCAAACATGATCGCGATGTGCCGGCGGTGCAGGGAAGCGTCGCGCAGGGTGGGAGCTTCCCTGAGCCCCCCGCAGCGACGCAATGTGATCGCGTTGCTGCGAGGGTCTCCTACCTCCTTCCTTGCTGCAGGCCCCGGATCCAAGATGGCCGCGGCATCCAGGACCTGCAGGGAGGGAGGTGGCTTCACAGAGCCTGCTCAGAGCAGGCACTGTGAAGCCTGCACTGCTCTAAGTCAGATCGGTGATCTGACAGAGTGCTGTACAAACTGTCAGATCACCGATCTGTGATGTCCCCACCTGGGACAAAGTAAAAAAAAAAAATTTTTCAAATGTGTAAAAAAAAAAAAAAATTCCTAAATAATGAAAAAAAAAAAATGTATATTATTCTCATAAATAATTTCTTTATCTAAATAAAAAAACCAAAACAATAAAAGTACACATATTTAGTATCGCCGCGTCCGTAACGACCCAACCTATAAAACTGGCCCACTAGTTAACCCCTTCAGTAAACACCATAAGAAAAAAAAACGAGGCAAAAAACGCTTTATTATCATACCTCCGAACAAAAAGTGGAATAACACGCGATCAAAAAGACAGATATAAATAACCATGGTACCGCTGAAAACGTCATCTTGTCCCGCAAAAAACGAGCCTCCATACAGCATGATCACCAAAAAAATAAGTTATAGTCCTCAGAATAAAGCGATGCCAAAATAATTATTTTTTCTATAAAATAGTTTTTATCGTATAAAAGCGCCAAAACATAAAAAAATAATATAAATGAGGTATCGCTGTAATTGTACTGACCCGAAGAATAAAACTGCTTTATCAATTTTACCAAACGCGGAACGGTATAAACGCCTCCCCCAAAGGAAATTCATGAATAGCTGGTTTTTGGTCATTCTGCCTCACAAAAATCGGAATAAAAAGCGATCAAAAAATGTCTCGTGCCCGAAAATGTTACCAATAAAAACGTCAACTCGTCCCGCAAAAAACAAGACCTCACATGACTCTGTGGACCAAAATGTGGAAAAATTATAGCTCTCAAAATGTGGTAACGCAAAAAATATTTTTTGCAATAAAAAGCGTCTTTCAGTGTGTGACGGCTGCCAATCATAAAAATCCGCTAAAAAACCCGCTCTAAAAGTAAATCAAACCCCCCTTCATCACCCCCTTAGTTAGGGAAAAATTAAAAAAATGTATTTATTTCCATTTTCCCATTAGGGCTAGGGTTAGGGCTAGGGTTAGGGATAGGGTTAGGGTTAAGGCTACAGTTAGGGTTGGGGCTAAAGTTAGGGTTAGGGTTTGGATTGCATTTATGGTTGGGAATAGGGTTGGGATTAGGGGTGTGTCTGGGTTAGAGGTGTGGTTAGGGTTACCGTTGGGATTAGGGTTAGGGGTGTGTTTGCATTAGGCTTTCAGTTATAATTGGGGGGTTTCCACTGTTTAGGCACATCAGGGGCTCTCCAAACGCGACATGGCGTTTGATCTCAATTCCAGCCAATTCTGCGTTGAAAAAGTAAAACAGTGCTCCTTCCCTTCCGAGCTCTCCCGTGTGCCCAAACAGGGGTTTACCCCAACATATCGGGTATCAGCGTACTCAGGACAAATTAGACAACAAATTTTGGGGTCCAATTTCTCCTGTTACCCTTGGGAAAATACAAAACTGGGGGCTAAAAAATAATTTTTGTGGGAAAAAAAGGATTTTTTATTTTCACGGCTCTGCGTTATAATCTGTAGTGAAACACTTGGGGGTTCAAAGTTCTCACAACACATCTAGATAAGTTCCTTGAGGGGTCTAGTTTCCAATATGGGGTCACTTGGGGGTTTCTACTGTTTAGGTACATTAGGGGCTCTGCAAACGCAATGTGACGCCTGCAGACCAATCCATCTAAGTCTGCATTCCAAATGATGCTCCTTCCCTTCCGAGCCCTCCCATGCGCCCAAATGGTGGTTCCCCCCCACATATGGGGTATCAGCGTACTCAGGACAAATTGTACAACAACTTTTGGGGTCCAATTTCTCCTGTTACCCTTGGGAAAATACAAAACTGGGGGCTAAAAAATAATTTTTGTGGGAAAAAAATTTTGTTTTATTTTTATGGCTCTGCATTATAAACTTCTGTGAAGCCCTTGGTGGGTCAAATGTCACTTGTGGGGGGTTGCAATGTTTAGGCACATCAGTGGCTCTCCAAATGCAACATGGCGTCCCATCTCAATTCCTGTCAATTTTGCATTGAAAAGTCAAACGGCGCTCCTTCCCTTCCGAGCTCTACAATGTGCCCAAACAGTGGTTTACCCCCACATATGGGGTATCAGCGTACTCAGGACAAATTGTACAACAACTTTTGGGGTCCAATTTCTTCTCTTACCCTTGGGAAAATAAAAAATTGGGGGTAAAAATATAATTTTTGTGAAAAAATATGATTTTATATTTTTACGGTTCTGCATTATAAACTTCTGTGAAGCACTTGGTGGGTCAAAGTGCTCAACACACCTCTAGATAAGTTTCTTAGGGGGTCTACTTTCCAAAATGGTGTCACATTTTCTCCTGTTACCCTTGGTAAAATAAAACAAATTGGAGCTGAAGTAAATTTTTGGTGAAAAAAAGTTAAATGTTCATTTTTATTTAAACATTCCAAAAATTCCTGTGAAACACCTGAAGGGTTAATAAACTTCTTGAATGTGGTTTTGAGCACCTTGAGGGGTGCAGTTTTTAGAATGGTGCCACACTTGGGTATTTTCTATCATATAGATCCCTCAAAATGAGTTCAAATGAGATGTGGTCCCTAAAAATATATGGTGTTGTAAAAATGAGAAATTGCTGGTCAACTTTTAACCCTTATAACTCCCTAACAAAAAAAAAATTGGTTACAAAATTGTGCTGATGTAAAGTAGACATGTGGGAAATGTTACTTATTAAGTATTTTGTGTGACATATCTCTGTGATTTAATTGCATAAAAATTCAAAGTTGGAAAATTGCGTAATTTTCGCCAAATTTCAGTTTTTTTCACAAATAAACGCAGGTATTATCAAAGAAATGTTACCACTATCATGAAGTACAATATGTCACGAGAAAACAATGTCCGAATCACCAGGATCCGTTGAAGCGTTCCAGAGTTATAACCTCATAAAGGGACAGTGGTCAGAATTGTAAAAATTGGCCTGGTCATTGACGTGCAAACCACCCTTGGGGGTAAAGGGGTTAAGAGCGTAGAAAGCTTCCACGGATTTGGTACATATTGGAAACGCTGACGTCTTGAGGTCATCGTACAATGGCTGCATCAGGTTGGAGGCATCTGGAATCCATTGGCAACTATAAGTGATAGGTCAGCCAACTCATCCGAGGCCCATGTCTTAAGTAGTTGGCAGAACTCAACACCAGAGTCCCATGTAGTGTCACTGGCAAGTGAGGCATCATTGAATGCGATTTCCATAACAGGCCAATATGCATCGCCCGCTTTGAGATTTGCCAGAGAAATTAGATCTTGCCACGTAGCTGGGTAAGTACTTTGGATTTGAAGCATGCTTCTGTAGAAAGACATCGGCTGTTTTTCTGGATCTGGAGCTTGGTTCAACAGAGTAGCAGCTTGCTGGGGTGTAAACTTGACGTAGAGGGTGGGCTCCTCAGACATGAGCATTGACACTATTGGTGGTGGCACCTGAGGCGGGAGTAGAGATGGCATCGGGAGTACAGATGTAATCTCTTGTGTATGAGGAGCAGGAGGCGGTAACAGTCCTGGAATGATGGGCTCTATTTGGGCAGCTCCAGTATCATGGTGTGGGGTCCAGGTGACGCAGGCAGTCTTAAAAGCTTTAACAGTCCTGTCCTCATTACTAATTAACCTGATTTTGGAGAGTCAGCAAATGCTTGGGGGCTACACTTGTTTATTATAATTCCAACAATTTCCCTTGTACATGCATGAACAGGGAAACCGAAAATGCCAATACCAATGGTGGGAATTGTCAAGGTCTCAATTTGCTCACTAATATCCGCATTCTCTAAAATGTGAGTTATTGCTGCACGCAGTTGTTGAGCACTAACGTCTGGATGAATAGGGTCAAAAGTAGGGGTCACAGCGTGAATGATCATTCTACACGGAAGATTGCCAGCTTTAGTAACCGCTATGTCCCCAACAGCTATCTGACCACGTGACTCAACAATGATTTGACTGTCAGCTTGAATAGTCGCCCCTCCTGCTTCCACTATAGCTCTAGCTACACCTCCATTATGCTCTAACTGAGAATTGGCAGCATTTACAATAGCGTCTGTCTCCATTGTTATGTCACCCTTTCCCACCACTAACAAGGGTCCTTTTTCAAAAACAGGTTGCCAACATTCTCTCCCCTTTGTGCTTCCTGTGCTATTGGTACCCCCCTCCCAGATTGAGCCCCCCCTTGATACAGTTGCCACCATCCCATATAGGTGTGCGCTTGGCTGCGAGAGAGCCTGTGAGGTACCGGGTATAGGGTTAAGTAGACTGCGTGAGAGTGCTGTTGTATCGGAAGCATTGGGAGAGGTCGTTGCTTGGAGCATCTCATGTGGGTGTGCGACTAAATTGCCAGTGGAAGTGATAGTAGAAAGGGTCGGCGCCGGGGACGATCCAGGTAGGAGGATTGCTGGATTCACGACAGGAGTGATAGGGGAAAGGGTCGGTGTCCCATTGGAAACCACTGAGACAGGGAACATGGGTAAAGCCTGTTCACTTTCCGAAGGAATATAGTATTGGCTGTTCGTGGTCATTACTGGGTAACAAGGATTTAGTGATGTGGTGTGTATCCTTAGTCTAAAATGTTCACCATGTATAGACCAAAACAACAGACAGAAATTCCTAAAAAATAACCTTTAATAGTATCATTAAAAAAGACTATATTTATCCACAATATTATTAATAAAACAGTATTAAATGTACCTAGTGGACCCTAGAATGAACTACAATGAGTCCTACCTGGCAGTGGAGGTTGGCACCCTACTTTTCTGCGGTTGGCGCCCCCACTCCTCGACGACTTACCCTTTCAGGCCCTATTAAGGACCTATAATAAAGGAAGGCTAAATAAGCCCTATTATCAACACCTAGACTAGTACCCTGCCTACCAGTGGAGGTTGGCACCCTAATGTACTGCGGTAGGCGCCCCCACTCAACGGCGGCTAACCCTAGGGTCCCTAATAATCCCTATAGTTTGGGATAGACAAAAAGATTTTGTCCCAAAAACACCACCGATACCCGAGAAAAAAAGAGAAAAACAAACAAAAATAAAGTATTAAACTATATATATAGAAAAGAGAATTTATAAATATACCAAAGAGGGTAAGTATACTTAGGATGGAAACAATGTATCTCCCTCAAAATGCGGGTATACTGGGTGCAATAATATTAATGTCCACAGACAATAACCCAGCACTAAAATGAAATCCACTCTTGTGACACTACATAATGCTCAATATAGAATAACAAGTAGTGTGTGTCCATAGATATGGCACAGCCACCATGACAGAGTGGACAAAAAAGAGACAGCTGCTGGAATCACATTCACCACTTGATAATAAGGTGGCGAAAACTCCTCAGAGTATAAAGTATGATACAGCCAGGACACAATCGTCCCGATTATGCAAAAATAGACAGTCAGAATTAATCATCACCAGTGTACTCATCTATTTGCTGTATTCTCATGAATAGGATCCAGCTGCTGCCCTAAAAACCAGAGTGGTTAAGTATGCGGCCGCAACAGTACTTTCATCTTGTGCATGAATATATTACCCCTGATGAACCCCCGCCATTCCCTATGGGGGGGAAACGCGTCGGGCATTGTTTGGGGACCGCCTTACAGATGCTGGTGATGTTCATCTATACTTAACCGCTCTGGTTTTTAGGGCAGCAGCTGGATCCTATTCATGAGAATACAGCAAATAGATGAGTACACTGGTGATGATTAATTCTGACTGTCTATTTTTGCATAATCGGGACGATTGTGTCCTGGCTGTATCATACTTTATACTCTGAGGAGTTTTCGCCACCTTATTATCAAGTGGTGAATGTGATTCCAGCAGCTGTCTCTTTTTTGTCCACTCTTTGTCATGGTGGCTGTGCCATATCTATGGACACACACTACTTGTTATTCTATATTGAGCATTATGTAGTGTCACAAGAGTGGATTTCATTTTAGTGCTGGGTTATTGTCTGTGGACATTAATATTATTGCACCCAGTATACCCGCATTTTGAGGGAGATACATTGTTTCCATCCTAAGTATACTTACCCTCTTTGGTATATTTATAAATTCTCTTTTCTATATATATAGTTTAATACTTTATTTTTGTTTGTTTTTCTCTTTTTTTCTCGGGTATCGGTGGTGTTTTTGGGACAAAATCTTTTTGTCTATCCCAAACTATAGGGATTATTAGGGACCCTAGGGTTAGCCGCCGTTGAGTGGGGGCGCCTACCGCAGTACATTAGGGTGCCAACCTCCACTGGTAGGCAGGGTACTAGTCTAGGTGTTGATAATAGGGCTTATTTAGCCTTCCTTTATTATAGGTCCTTAATAGGGCCTGAAAGGGTAAGTCGTCGAGGAGTGGGGGCGCCAACCGCAGAAAAGTAGGGTGCCAACCTCCACTGCCAGGTAGGACTCATTGTAGTTCATTCTAGGGTCCACTAGGTACATTTAATACTGTTTTATTAATAATATTGTGGATAAATATAGTCTTTTTTAATGATACTATTAAAGGTTATTTTTTAGGAATTTCTGTCTGTTGTTTTGGTCTATACATTTTTCTGAGATTCCGTATTATTTGTGTTTTGGTTTTTTAAAATGTTCACCACCAGGAGCAGCACATTTGCCATCCACAAAATGGCTACCGCCAGAATTACATTTGTCATCCACAAAATGTCCACCATTAGAATTAACACTTTTGCCATCCACAAAATGGCTGCCGCCAGCATTAACACATTTGCCATCCACAAAATGGCTGCCACCAGCATCAACACATTTGCCATCCACAAAATGGCTGCCGCCAGCATTAACAAATTTACCATCTACAAAATGGCTGCTATTAGAATTAGCACTTGGCTCTGGGCCACCATTATATGGTGGTGGCCGCTCACAGGATATATTTTTGTAATACACAACTCAAAACTCTTTTCTTTTTATTCCTTTCCTCATCTACCCAATTTTCTCTATACAAACTTTCAGAGACTCTTTTCCCTGCCCTAGCAATAAACAACAATCCATTATCTTCTAGGATACCTTTTTCTTTCTTTCAAGACAATCTTCCACTCCAGGGGCTGTAACCTCCCCCCTTCTGGCATTCCACACAACTTCATAAGCTTTTTACATTGTTTAACATGACTCTTCCCTTCACGAGTCGCCACTAATGAACACGGGTCTATCTTGCCATCTGAATTTGGCTTAGTGCCAATACGGCAGATCTGCATTAATTTCTCCATCTTTCTATAGATATCTATATCTCTATCAAGATAACAAACACCAAACAAACAATAAGATGGGGGAGATAACTCAAACCTGAGATTCTAAAGAGAACTGAGTCTGCAGCACTCAGTTCCTATTCCTTCTTGTCACGTGGTCCCTGTCTGACTTCCGTATTCTGTACTTTACAAACCAATTATTCCCTACTTATCAAATTATTCCTAAATTACCAGTCCCCGTGCAGAGTCAATTCACTCGATGTCACGAGGCAAACCTAAATTTAATTGGCTCGAACTGAGTCATCTCACTCTAAGTTTACCGAGCCGCTACACAATTGATTAGGCGCCGAACTGAGTCATCTCACTCCAAGTTTACGGGCCCCTCCTAGGCCGAGTCAATTCACTCAAGGTCCTAGTCTCTCCTATACAGAACTGAAAATCGTATCACAGGCGACAACCGTGGACTGTACCACAGACAAATTTTTTTAACATTTTTTGAAAAATTTGCTTTCCCAAACACTTGCTTTTCTTTTCTAACGCTTGCTTTTCCTTTCTAACAGTCATCTCCCCTCCTCACAACACGTAACAGGCAGTAGGCAACTAAAACATGTGACGGTTCTTGCAATTAAATGACCAGCAGCGGAGAGACCCTTCTGCCGTCTTACAGATACAGCGAAAACCGGACACGGTCAGGCAATCTGCACAGGATACCCCGAAGGACACAGGTAAAGACTACAGATTATAAAAATCAGCAGACTTACCGTGTTCTGATAAGGAGGTGATCAGTCTCCAGGTTCGGGGTATTCAGAGCGTCCTGCTTTTCCAGTCGCCGATCCTCAGGGTTCAGGGCTCTTCCTCTGCTGGCCCCACGTTGGGCGCCAAATATGTTAGGTTGAACAATTAATAAAATGTTCACTTAGTTGCGTACTCCTGGCCTAATGGATATTGATCAGGTGCGCACCAAAGAAATAAACATATAACAACACACAGTCATATGTAAACTCTCCATGATCAATCTATGGCTCAGCTCCAAGGGAAAAAGGGACTTTATTCAGTCAGGATACATGGTTATATATCCCCTGTAAGGGGGCTCGGTTAGCTTTAAAGTGGGAGTGATCGGATGCATTCCATTGTTTAGTGGGTTGGGCAATGAACAAGTCCATGGGAGGATCCATGAGGTCATCAGGGTGGGTTGGTTCATGAGGTCATCAAGGTGGGCGTCACTGTGGGTGGATCCATGAGGTCATCAGGGTGGGCGTCATCTTGGATACCAGCCAGGCAGCCACATGGTATGCTGAGACAGGAAATGGCAGCCATCTTTAGGGTCTCACTTTTGATCTGAGGAAGCTTGTAAGGTTAAATAGTACATGTTATGGGTCGCTTCTCTCAATCTCTTACGTCTTGAGGTTAATTAAGTATTTGATCTTATGGCTCTCCTCAACACTTAAAGGGCAAATAGACAAAGTTTTGAGGAACTTTGGGGTATAGAAAGTGATGGAATTGAAAAATTTAGCCTTGTTATGTCTCTAAAAAGATTCAAGTTTCTAATTCGTTGCCTTCGGTTTGATGACAGAACTACCCGAACCAAACGTAAAACATATGACCGGCTTGCTCCAATTCGCGATGTATTCCAAAAATTTGTGGAAAACTGTAAGATAAACTATCGCCCTGGGGCAAATGTCACAATTGACTAAATGCTCCCTGGTTTTCGTGTTAGATGCGCATATCGTCAATACATACCATCAAAACCTAGCAAATACGGAACAAAAATGTATGCCCTTGTTGATGCCAGTAAGACCTACACATACAACATTGAAATTTATGCTGGAAAACAGCCAGATGGTCCTTACTGTGTCAGCAACAAACCCACTGATGTTGTGAAAAGAATGTCTGAGCCCTTATTTGGATCAGGTCGCAATATAACTGCTGATAATTGGTTTTCAAATTGTGATCTTATTGATTATCTAAAAACGCAGAAGCTTTCATATGTCGGAACTGTAAGAAAAAATTGCCGCCACAGCTTGTTACTGTGACAGGGAGAAAACAGTACAGCAGTATGTTTGCATTCCATGATGGAAAGGTTTTGGTTTCCTATTTACCACGCGAAAAAAAAAATGTACTTCTCTCAACGCTTCATAATGATGCCATCGATCCTAAAACTGAAGCACAACAAAAACCGGAGATTATTACATTTGATAATGAAACCAAAGGGGGTGTTGATACAGCTGATCAGATGTGCTCAACTTTCAGCGTCAGCAGAAACACCAAGCGCTGGCCAATGGTCATATTTTTCGCTATGCTAAATTTGGGTGATATAAATTCACAAATCATTTACCTTGAAAACCAGCTTGAACCACTTCGTAAACGATTGTACCTGAAAAAATTGGCCCATGAACTAATGCTTGGAGAGCTACGCAGAAGTATGAAAACCATCGGTATCCCCTCTGGCCTTCAAGTTAGGCTCAAAAGATTCCGCCCAGATATTGATACTGAAAATCCAACACCTGTACCACCTCCCAAACGAAGGAGATGCACCACCTGCACCATGGAAAGCGGGAACAGAAGGCTTTCTAATTATGAATGTCTCAAATGTAATTATGCAATCTGCCTGACACATGCAAAAATGTATTGCAATTCTTGCTCTTTGCTGTGCAAATGTGTTTTTTTCTGGGGAACCTTCAGGATCTAATTCAGATTAATTCTGTGTGTAATATTATTCTAGGTGCCTAGAAAATATTTTTGTGCCAAAATGTTCTCTTTTTAATAACCGTTACTTGATATCATTGGGGGCTATTTGGTGGGAGTTTTGAAATTTGTGTATATCAAAGTTATTACTTTTATGTTGAGTAAATGGGTTTGTTTTGCACCTGATAATGTGTAGTCTCTTTTATTACATCCCTATGAAGGTCTATGATCACTTTTAGATCACTGAAATTGAGAAAATTAGATATTCTAGGCATTTTTCTAGCCTGTGCTTGACAGGCACATTGTTCCATTACGAGTTAGTACGAATATTGTTCCTGACGGAGGGTTTTTAAAGTAATGATGGCCACATGTTTTTCTTTACTTAGCTGCTTTTTTCTTGCCATAATACAAATTCTAACAGTCTATTCAGTAGGACTATCAGCTGTGTATCCACCAGACTTCTGCTCAACACAACTGATGGTCCTAACCCCATTTATAAGGCAAGAAATCCCACTTATTAAACCTGACAGGGCACACCTGTGAAGTGAAGACCATTCCCGGTGACTACCTATTGAAGCTCATCAAGAGAATGCCAAGAGTGTGCAAAGCAGTCATCAAAGCTAAAGGTGGCTACTTTGAAGAACCTAGAATATAAGACATAATTTCAGTTTCACACTTTTTTGTTAAGTATATAATTCCACATGTGTTAATTCATAGTTTTGATGCCTTCAGTGTGAATGTACAATTTTCATAGTCATGAAAATACAGAAAAATCTTTAAATGAGAAGGTGTGTCCAAACTTTTGGTCTGTACTATATACTGAGGGGAGCGCTGTATATACCGAGGGGGAGCGCTGTATAAATTCTGAGGAAGGCGCTGTATATACTGAGGGGAGTGTGAGGTAATATAATATCATTATTAACCCCCCTTCCCCCGGTCTGTATGTATTGGGGGAGGTGAGGTAATATCATTATTACACCCCCTGTCTGGATATAATGAGGATGGTGTGAGGTAATATGTTATTACACCCCCCTCCCCCTGGTCTGCATATAATATCATTATTTCTCCCCCCCCCTTCCCCGGTCTGTATATATCATTATTTCTTTCCCCCCCCGGTCTGTATATAATATCAATATCCCCCCCGGTCTGTATATAATATCATTTAATAAATATCATTATCCCCCCCGTCTGTATATAATATCACTAGATGGTATCCCGAGTCTAACGCATTGGGTATTTTAGAATATGTATGCATAATGTATAGCACAGCCCACGTAGTATATTGCGCAACCCACGTAGTATATTGCGCAGCTCACGTATATTGCGCAGCCCACTTTGTATATTGCGCAGCCTGCGCAGTATATTGCGCAGCCCACGTTGTATATTGCCCAGCCCGCGTAGTATATTGCGCAGCCCACGTTGTATATTGCCCAGCCCGCGTAGTATATTGCGCAGACCACGATGCATATTGCGCAGCTCATGTAGTATATTGCCCAGCTCACGTAGTATATTGCACAGCCCACGCAGTCTATAGCAATGTGGGCACCATATCCCTGTTAAAAAAAAAAAAAAAAAAAGAATTCAAATATAAAATAGTGATATACTCACCCTCCGTTGGCCCCCGGATCGAAGCGGTTACCGACTCTTCTCGCGCACTCCGGTCTGAAGAGTGCATTGCGGTCTCGCGAGATGACGTATTGGTCTCGCGAGACCGCTACGTCATCATCTCGCGAGATCGCAGCATGGACCGGTTACCGGAGTGTCGCGAGTGGGAAGGCCTGTTGTGGATCCGAGGGGCCGACGGACGGTGAGTATATAACTATTTTTTTTATTATTTTTAACAGATCTTTACTATTCATGCTGCATAGGCAGCATGAATAGTAAAAAGTTGGTCACACAGGGTTAATAGTAGCGTCAATGGAGTGCGTTACACCGCGGTCAACGCTGCCATTAACCTTGTGTGAGCGCTGACCGGAGGGGAGTATGCGGGCGCCGGGCACTGACTGCGGGGAGGAAGGAGTGGCCATTTTCTTCCGGACTGTGCCCGTTGCTGATTGGTCGTGGCTGTTTTGCCGTGACTTGGATTTCCATGACAGACAGGCCGCGACCAATGAATATCTGTGACAGAAAGACAGACATACGGAAGTGACCCTTAGACAATTATATAGTAGATTATCCCCCCCCCCCCCGGTCTGTATATAATATCATTTAATAAATATCATTCATTCCTTTCCTCCTGTAGAAGCGGTATCATATCCCGCTGTCTGCCACCACTGTAACGGGGTGTACCAAGCTGGGGTACCTCTTTCAGTACCACACCGTGTTTCAGGAGGTCCACTCTGCTTTGGCTGGAGTCTGAATGAAGGACGCTGGCTGGAATTGCTTGGTTACATGGGCGCATATAAAAGATCATTGCTTCTCCACGTATTTCCAGTCTGACAACACTTTACTCGCAGGACACAGAATATATCACACAGATACAGAGGGCAGGCCAATAGAAAAGCGGCAGGCCAGACATACATTACAATAGCCGCAGGTGGCCGGAGCCTGCCGGTATTTACTGTGGGAATTACAAAGGTGGGGGGGCGGAAAAAAGGGGAATATCGTGTCCTCTCTGCCCAGGGGCGCAGCCTGTGGGCTGATGTATTAGGGACATGCATCTCACATGGAACCTATTATACATACATATAACTGCACAACATATTCTGGGTGCTGAGTGGTTCCGTAACACGGCTCCCCTTTTCAGCGACGCGATCGGCATACACAGTCTGATCCTTAATGGATCGGTTTGGGGATGACCGAAGTTTATAGGGTTGGTACAAGTTCAGTTTGTCGACTTAGTCCATCGGCGTTACCGTTTTGTTTGCCGGGTCTGTAGTGGATGGTGAAGTCCAGAGGTTGTAGGGCTAAACTCCACCACAGCAATCTGGCGTTGTCTCCGGAGACACGATTAAGCCAGACTAGGGGATTATGGTCCGTTAGGAGGGAAAACTGTCGTCCATACAAATATGCTTGCAACTTTTTGAGTGCCCATACTACCGCCAGGCACTCCTTCTCGATGGCCGCATAGCTTACTTCACGGGGCTGTAGTTTCCGACTCAGGTAAGCTACCGGGTGTTCTTGGCCATTGTCACGATTTACACCGTGACCGTCACCCCTACGTCACGGGTTGGGGTGACTTTAAGCCAACAGACGGCTATCACATGTGCAGGGGGGCTTATCTTCGTTATCCCTCCACTTCACAATGTGATGAAAAAACACACCCAAGGCTATTGACCTCTTAGTTTACAGCAGGGACTTATTCTAGGTATCCCACTGCTCTGCAATATACCACGAACTGCAGGGATTTATGTATATCCCGCTTACAGTTCCACTTAAAACTTGCAGCTCTCTGGCGCCCCCCTTACTCTCAGGTCAGATGTGGTACTGCACCTGGGGTAATTAGTCGCCAGAAAGGCTGCCTGCTATGTACTGGCTATTGGGCACGCTGCAGCGACGCGATAAACTACTCCCGCTCAGGCAGGAACAATAATTATCAACGCCGCAGTCGCTACAACATGACCCAAAAGTCTGCACACTATCGCTGCCACCAGCTTCGATTAAACGAGTCCGAAGCTAACCCAACACAACAGTAGCGTAATTCCCTTCAGGAGACATAGGGTACGGTTTAGAACAGGAGAACGAACTAGTATTAAATAATATACCCCATCAAAAGTTTCAGGCAGTGTTTTATCAAAATATTTTACAAAGATGTTACAAATGAGACAATTGCAAATATGTACAAGGTAATTATAACATAAAGGGATTACAGGAGAAAAGATAACACTCACATGTTCAATGCATTGCAGACAACCAGGCTAGTGAAGTTTCCCTACGTCCCAGTTCATTGAACGTGCTCAGGGCTGTCCAGGAAAAAGACAAGAAGACTGTGCTGGGGATCTGGGCAGACAGTTATAGCTGCGGCCTGTAACATCCCAGAAAGGGGTTGGATCACCTCGTCCCTCCTACCTCTTCAGTTAACTAATTTTACCCTAACCTATATCTAATTTCTATAACTCCGCTACAAAACATGTCATAGTCATAACAAACCCAGCATTCATCTCGGATTAACTTGGGCATTCTAATGAGATCAAATATGTCCTATCTGGGATACATATTTACAGAGAAATCCCTACTTCTTTACCAGATGGAGTTAGAAGCCCGTGTTTAGAGGGATGGGCAGATCCACCGAGGGAGATTAAGAACATATATTTTCGTGTTCTTAATGTAAACGGTTTGCGTAATATCTTCCAAAAACAAAACAAAGAACTTCCATGTGTTCTAGAGACTTAAGGTACTGTCACATTAAGCGACGCTGCAGCGATCCAGACAACGATCCCGATCGCTGCAGCGTCGCTGTGTGGTCGCTGGAGAGCTGTCACAGAGACAGCTCTCCAGCAACCAACGATGCCGGTCCCCTGGTAACCAGGGCAAACATCGGGTTACTAAGCGCAGGGCCGCGCTTAGTAACCCGATGTTTACCCTGGTTACCAGCGTAAACGTAAAAAAAAAAAAAACACTACATACTTACCTTCTGCTGTCTGTCCCCCGGCGCTGTGCTTCTCTGCACTGACTGTGAGCGTCACCGCTGTGCTCTGCTTTCCGGCTGGCCGGCGCTCACAGTGCAGAGAAGCACAGCGCCGGAGGACAGACAGTGGAAGGTAAGTATGTAGTGTTTTTTTTTTTTATGTTTACGCTGGTAACCAGGGTAAACATCGGGTTACTAAGCGCGGCCCTGCGCTTAGTAACCCGATGTTTACCCTGGTTACCAGTGAAGACATCGCTGAATCGGCGTCACACACGCCGATTCAGCGATGTCTGCGGGAGTCCAGCGACGAAACAAAGTTCGGGACTTTCTGCGCCGACCAACAATGGCACAGCAGGATCCTGATCGCTGCTGCCTGTCAAACTGAACGATATCGCTAGCCAGGACGCTGCAACGTCACGGATCGCTAGCGATATCGTTCAGTGTGACGGTACCTTTAGAATCCAGTTCTTGCTGGAGGAAGATTCTAACCTGGTCGTAAAAATTCCTTTAGGCAATAAAACGCTCTTCCCCCATGTACATTGGCAAGGCAGCTCTTGGCTGAGTGAAAGGGAAGGGGGGCTTTTTAGCCCGCAGCCTGCTAACAAGAGAAACTACTTATATGATATTTCATACCATATCGTGACAGCCGTCCGGCCCGACTTGGCTTAGTACTGCCCCCAATCCAAACGTAGAAGCGTCTGTGTGAACAAGGAAACGTTTAGTTGGATCGGGTGCGGCCAAACAGGGGTATTGGTGAGGGCGTCCTTTAGTTGGCGGAAGGCTTCCTCACACTCTGGGGTCCAGGTTACCTGGCGGGGTTGGTTCTTACGGGTCAGATCAGTGAGGGGCTTGGCTACACTGCTGTAATTGGGAACGAATTTCCTGTAATATCCCGCTGTCCCTAGAAATGCCATGACCTGGGTTTTAGTGCGTGGGGTGTGTCATTTGGCTATAGCCTCAATGCCCTAAATACTGAACCTCTGCTTTGTCCACGTAACACTTGGTTGGGTTCAGGGTGATCCCGGCCTTGTGGATCCTGTCCAATACTGTCTCTAGGTGACTTAGATGCTCTTCCCATGTCGCGCTGTAGATGGCGATGTCGTCCAGGTAGGCACAAGCATAGTAACATAGTAACATAGTTAGTAAGGCCGAAAAAAGACATTTGTCCATCCAGTTCAGCCTATATTCCATCATAATAAATACCCAGATCTACGTCCTTCTACAGAACCTAATAATTGTATGATACAATATTGTTCTGCTCCAGGAAGACATCCAGGCCTCTCTTGAACCCCTCGACTGAGTTTGCCATCACCACCTCCTCAGGCAAGCAATTCCAGATTCTCACTGCCCTAACAGTAAAGAATCCTCTTCTATGTTGGTGGAAAAACCTTCTCTCCTCCAGACGCAAAGAATGCCCCCTTGTGCCCGTCACCTTCCTTGGTATAAACAGATCCTCAGCGAGATATTTGTATTGTCCCCTTATATACTTATACATGGTTATTAGATCGCCCCTCAGTCGTCTTTTTTCTAGACTAAATAATCCTAATTTCGCTAATCTATCTGGGTATTGTAGTTCAGTTCCAGAAGCTGGTCAGCCAGCCTCTGGAAGGTCGCCGGGCAGTCTTCATCCCGAATGGCATAACTCGAAACTGGAATAAGCCGAACGGGGTGACAAATGCCGACTTGGGAATAGCGTCAGGACTAAGGGGAATCTGCCAGTACCCTTTGCATAGATCGATGGTGGTCAAATACTTTGCCCCCGCCAGCCGGTCTAACAACTCATCCACACGCGGCATGGGATATGCATCTGTCACTGTTTTCTCATTGAGCTTACGATAGTCTACACAAAACCGTGTAGTCCCATCCTTCTTGGGCACTAACACTACGGGGGATGCCTAAGGACTATCTGACTCTTCAATGACCCCTAACCGCAACATCTCTTGTATCTCTTGTCGCATCCCCTCTCGTACAGGCTCAGGGAAGCGGAAAGGTTTTGTCGCAGGGGGGTCTGATCCTGGGTCTCAACCTTGTGTTGTGCCAGGCGAGTGTACCCTGGTCTCCCCGAAAACATCCTCTGTCGCTGCCTCAACAACTCCTCTGCCTGCTTTCTCTCCCGAGGGCCTAGGTCTTCACCCAAGTGTACCTGGTCCCATGTTTTAGACTGAGTCCTTTCCCCTAAGGCATCTGGCAAGGGAAGTCCGGCTAAATCTTCTGCTTCAGGTGCACAGATGGCCACTACCTCTTCAGGGCGCTCCCGGTAGGGCTTCAGCATATTCACGTGGAACATGCGGATAACCCTAGGGTCGTCACAATCGGCGACATTATAGGTTGTGTCGGCTATTCTCAATAGGTACCCCTTCTATGAGGCCCTCCCCTTCCCAGTGTTCTAGCACTAAGTCTAGGGCTCCGCTTACCCGTCTCCCGTATACCAGCTCAAACAGGGAGAACCCCGTGGATTCTTGGGGCACCTCCCGATAGGCAAACAGGAGGTGAGGCAAGAATTTCTCCCAGTCCCTCTAGGTCCTGGTAAAAGTCCCAATGAGTTGTTTTAACGTCCCGTTAAAGCGTTCACACAACCCATTGGTTTGCGGGTGGTGCGGGGCACTTCTAATGGACTTTACGCCGCACAGCTTCCACAGTTGGTTGGTCACCTCTGCTGTAAACTGGCTACCCTGGTCTGAGATAATCTCCCGGGGAGATCCAACCCGTGAGAGAACCTGGAGCAGGGCGGCCGCCACCGTCTCTGCCAGTATGTTAGGTAACGCAACCGCCTCTGGATACCGTGTGGCATAATCTACCACTGTCAATATATACCTTTTCCCTGACGGACTGGGTTTGGCTAACGGCCCTATCAGATCGACCGCTACTCGGCTAAATGGTTCCTCCACAATGGGGAGGGGGCGTAATTTGGCCTTGCATCGATCTTCCCTCTTGCCAAAGCGCTGGCAACTGTCACAGGTCTGGCAGTATTGACGAACATCATAGGTTACCCCCGTCCAAAAGAAGTTTTGTGTCAGACGATGCCTGGTGCGACTGACGCCGAAGTGCCCGGCCAAGGGTATGTCATGAGAGATTCGCAGTAACTCCTGCCTATACTTCTTGGGAACTACCAGTTGTCGTTTTATAGTGGGGCTCGTCCCTGTGTGGTGCTGCTCTGTGATCCAGTAGAGGAGTCCCTGCTTCCATACAAACTGTTCCCCTTCCAGTACCCCTCTCCCCTCCTATGCCTTCCCGCGATATCCCTCCAATGAAGGATCCTCAAGTAACTCCCTCTTAAATTCATCTGGGGTGGCCCAAGAAATGTGTCTGGCTATGGGAATACGTGTAGGGCTGGGATGTCTTACCTGGGCCTCCTCTGAGTGTGATTCCGCCTCCGCAGCTCTAGCTTGTCTCCGGGTGGTCACAGGATATGTCTCAGCCAGAGGGGCGACCGAGAAGGCAGACAACATGGGCCCCAAGTCATTTCCCAGCAAGACGTCTGCAGGCAAATCCTCCATCAAGCTGACCTCAACAAGGCCATTCCCGACTCCCCAGTTCAGGTGAATCCTGGCAGTGGGCAGTCGATGTATAACTCCCCCTGCTACACGGACTGCCACTGTCCGGTCCGTCTTCTCTTGGTCCCAGACGAGATGAGGCTTCACAAGGGTCAAAGTTGCCCCGTACTCTCTTAGTCTCTGCATACGTTTCCCATTAACCCACACGACCAGTCGATGCTGTTGTCGATTATCTGCCCGGGCTGCCTGCATGGGGTCTACTTCATGCAGCACTTCCTCCTTCTCTTCCACCCCTTGGTTAGTCGTAGCCCCTATGCCAGGTCAGCTTCGCCTTGCTAGCAGTGTACAGCAGCCCGGCTGAAGTTAGCTGTTCCCGCCTTTGGCCACTGGGTATGCTGAGTCCGGTTGGGACATTGTCTTTGCAGGTGGCCCAGCTGACGGCAGGTGTGGCATCGCGCCCCAGGGGGACAGTGGTAGGCCGGGTTTCTAGCTGGTCCCCCTACAATCTTTGGTGGTTTGAGGCCATCCAGGTCCATAGGCGGACCCCTAGTGACCATCTTTGATCCGGAAAACTGAGGCCTCCTGGCATCATGATGTTCAACGGCCAGACGAGCGTCTTCCTCAAGAGTCATTGGCCGCCTGTCCCGAAGCCATTCCTGTGTTTTGGCGGGTGAGTCCATTAAAGAATCGTTCTAACAAGAAGCGCTGGAGGACGTCCTCCTTAGTGGTTGCTTGGCGCCCCTTGTACCCACTGTAGCATTGACCGCCGTAATTTACAGGCCCATTCAGTGTGGGTATCGGTTGCGCGTTTTATAAGTCCGTGGAACTTTTGGCGGTATGCCTCTGGTGTCAGCGCATACCGGGCCAAGATCACTTCTTTGATCCGCTCATAGTCCATACAGTCCTCATCAGGTACCATGCGATAGGCGTCCGCTGCCCGGCCTGTCAGCTTGCTGGCCAGAATCTGAACCCGTTCCTCCGGCTTCACTTGATAAAGGGCACACTGCCGCTCAAAGTCCTGCAGAAAGCCATCAATGTCTTCCTCTGCCTCCCCCAACTGTCGGAACGCATTATACTGGATCTTTTTGTGGTTTACTGTTGAAGGTACCTGGTCGAAGGCCAGAGGTCCCCCTGCTCGCTGACTCTCCTCTCTCCGCTCTGCCATCTCCATCTTGGCCAGCTCCATTTTGGTCCGCTCTGCCATTTCCATCTTGGCTAGCTCTATCCTGGTCCGCTCGGCCATCTTTTCCTTCAGATCAGTACGCACATCAGCCATCACCTCTCGTATGATCTCTACTGCAGGGTTTGGGCCATAGAACCAGGGCTGTGGAGTCGGTAAGCCACAGTTGCGACTCCGACTCCTGGATTTTATCAGGTTCCGACTCCGGCTCCGACTCCTTCATAAATGGCCAATTCGTAACAATAAATTTACTGTTGTCAAATATTAACATTGTGCTTATTCAATTTCTCACCATCATATAAGTAATCAGACCACTTAGAGCAAAAACTATATTTATTAGAATACAATTAGAATATAGCAAATAACTTTTCTAAACTCTTGTAAGTAAATATGCAATAAACATTGTTTTATGCAGTTAATAAGAAGAAATCTATAATTTTTTTCTCAGAAAAAGTATTGCCTCTGTCAGATCCTCCTTCATGGATGCCCTCAAATCTGATCTAATTATTCTGAGAGCAGAGAACAACCTCTCTACACTAACTTGGGTTGGTGGCAAAGCAGTAGACACTCGGGCAACATCTCTGACAATGTCAGGATACAGAGGAATCACTTGTTGCACTGTTATTTTTGATGAATGGTCAAATTTCTCAATTTCTTTTAGTGCACATGAACAATCCTGCTGAAATGTACTGGCTGTGTTCTTTGATGGGGATGATGCTTCTATGCGGGAACGCTTTGTACGGTCCTCGTGATCCAAATATTTTTCTAAATTAAATTCTTCATCAGTTGATGAGGGTGAAGATGTGGCAGGACGACCAAATTCTTCTTGTTCCTCCTGACTGTTCTGCAACCCTTTCATCCTTACTGCTATTCTTTTCCTTTAGTTAGCTGTTGATCATCTAGAAGAATCCGATGCATTGGGTCTACATAAACAGCTGCCAAAAGAATGTTATTTTGTAATAGTGGCTCCTCTCCCGTTTCATTGATGTAGCAATGCCACTTGCAATTAACCCTCCTCTTTGGGACAGGCGAAACATCAGGTTTTTCCAGGTTCTTTTCCTTTAAGAAAATACATGGAGTTAAGTCCTCTGTTGGTAATTTTTTAGTCACACTAAATTGGTGCTCTAGCAATTTTTCCAGCTCAGTCACCTGATTCCACTGACTTTCATTTAGAGTCAGTTGAGGGTTAGCCATGTCTACAAGAAAGGTTTTCCGTTCAACCAAGCGCTGAATCAGTAAGTAATTACTGCCCCATAGTTTGGCCTTATCAATAATTGCCCCTTTTCCAGCACGTCTCTTCAAAATTTAGTCAACTTTAGGGGTTCTGGCAACAGTAGCCAATTTTCTCACCTTGCCAATCAGTGCAGCAGCATGTCCTTCTTGCAGACTGTCTTATAGCCAGCTGTAGCGTATGCACAACACAGCGCATGTGATGAATGAAAGAATGTATTGACACAGTTTCACAAGATCATCTAAACTATCATGTTGCTGTTCATCTGAAGCAGCTTCAGTTTGCTCCTCAGTTACAATACGGTGTTCCTCTATTTCAAACATTTCTGTGACTGTGGACCCAGAATGTTCTTCTAGCTGCTGGTCACCATCATTACTCTCATTCATTAGCTTAATAGTACTTATCATATTTGAAGCATTGTCAGTTACGACAGAAAGAACTTGCTCTTTTTTAAGTTCAAAGTCTTGCAGAACCTTTTCCACCAAGACCTGGAGAAACTCACTGGTGTGATGAGCTTTGGTGTCTTTTACTGCCAATGTCTTGGTAACTATTTCATTTTTGTCACAAACAAATCGGACATTGATGGCAAAATAGTTCACTCTGTGACGTGTGCAGGCATCCATTTTAAGAAACAGAAAGCGTCCCTTGAGAGTTTTTTTAAGTTCTTCCTTTTGTTTAAAAGCTTCTTCGATTACTAATTTTCTAATACCCTCTCTCCAGAGAAACACCAAGTTTGCGGGCCATTTCCCCATTCAGACACATAAAAGCTGGTCGTGAAAATAATGAAATAGGCACACTATCCTTTACAACAAGCTCTATGATCTGTTTTTTAAATGTATCTATTGTCATTGTCACAGTAACTTTGTCACTGACAAAATATCTTGCAACTGATGGCTGCAAAGTTCTCTGCTCCTTTGTTTGGCTGGAAGAGCTGGGCACTGGTTCATTGGTTTGGATGCAGTCTTTCTCATCTACTGCTTTCAGTACTTCTGGATGAAAGCGCTGTAAATGTCTCTTTAGATTAGAAGCTCTGGTAGGAGCATTTTTATCTTTGCCTGAATATGCACTGATCTTGGCTTCACAGCATTTGTTTTCGTCTGGATCAAATGACAGACTGACAGACATAATGTTTTCTATCTTGAGTGATGGTGAAATGTTCAAATACAGCTGATTTAATGTGACGCTTCTTTGACATTCTCAGGTTTTTAATTCTGCATTCACAATCCAAATGACAATTGTTTTTCCGAAAAACAATTGTACAAAATTATTGCCAGGTCGTACAACTGATATAGTGGTCAGTAATACTGTTATTCCTCATGTAGTCACAGTTAACTGATGCAAAGTTTGTTGAAAGGATAATACTTCTTACAGTCTTCCTCTTCTTAGTAGCAGCTGTGAGATGCTTGGAAGACGCACACCAAACATCTAGTCTAGAGGAGGAGCTTTACTACTAAGCATGTGCAACACATTTTCACTTTCAGTTTCATACATTGTAAGTAGGGGGGTTGGGACAGCATTGAGGTTAACCAAGTATAAGATTAGATAAGGGCAGTGGAGAACAGTAACACACAAGAAGTAAGAAATGTCTCTATCTCCAGCAGAACTGCTTATCACTGTTGTTCATAGTTTGATAGAACATATATATTTGAGTAACATTTATAAAATTCATATGAAAGTTCAATTATGAAATATTAATATTTTTTTAAAGCTGGAGTCGGTACATTTCTAGCGACTCCGACTCCAACCAAAATTAACTCCGACTCCACGACTCTGACTCCACGACTCTAACTCCACAGCTCTGCATAGAACGCCAGTCTGTTCTTTACCTCCCTCTGGAATTCAGTCTCCTCCACGTTCACATTGGGGGGTGCTGCACTGTTGTGTTCCATGATGGCTGCTATCAAATCCGCTTTTATTTTGTTGCTGGCGATCAGCCCTCGGGCTTCCACCAGATCTTTTAATGTAGTCCTCTTTAACTTCTGGTAGTTGTTTTCCATTCATTCCTTTCCTCCTGTAGAAGGGGTATCATATCCCGCTGTCTGCCTCCAGTGTAACGGGGTCTACCAAGCTGGGGTACCTTTTTAGTATTTAGTACCACCCCGTGTTTCAGGAGGTCCATTCTGCTTTGGCTGGAGTCTGAATGAAGGACGCTGGCTGGAATTGCTTGGTTATATGGGCGCATATAAGAGATCACTGCTTCTCCACGTATTTCCAGTCTGGCAACACTTTACTCACAGGACACAGAATATATCACACAGATACAGAGGGCAGGCCAATAGAAAAGCAGCAGGCCAGACATACATTACAATAGCTGCAGGTGGCCGGAGCCTGCCGGTATTTACTGTGGGAATTACAAAGGTGGGGGGGCGGACAAAAGGGGAATATCGTGTCCACTCTGCCCAGGGGCGCAGCCTGTGGGCTGATGCATTAGGGACATGCATCTCACATGGAACCTATTATACATACATATAACTGCACAACATATTCTGGGTGCTGAGTGGTTCCGTAACACGTAACAATATCATTAAACCCCCCCCCCCCCGGTCTGTATATAATATCATTATCCCCTCCCCCGGGCTGTATATAATATTATTACCGACCCCGGTCTGTATATATTATCATTATCCCCCCTTGGTCTGTATATAATATTATTATCCCTCCCATCTGAATATAACATCATTATCCCCCTGTTCTGTATATATCATTAATCCCCCCCCCCCCCCAGTCTGTATATATCATCATTATCCCCTCCGTTCTGTATACTGTATAGAATATCATTATCTTTCTCCCCCCCTTCCCCGGTCTGTATATGATATCATTATTCCCCCCCTGGTCTGTATATAACATCACTATTCCCCCCCCCCGGTCCGTATATATTTCACTACCCCCCCCCCCCCCCCCCGGTCTGTATATAATATCATTATTCCCCCCCCCCGATCTGTATATAATTATTCCCCCCCCCCCCCGGTCTGTATATAATATCATTATCCCCCCAGTCTGTATATAATATTACACCCCCCCCGGTCTGTATATAGTATCATTGTCCCCCCGGTCTGTATATATTACACCCCCCCGGTCTGTATATAGTATCATTATCCCCCCCGGTCTGTATGTAATATCATTATCCCCCCGGTCTGTATATAACGGTCTCTCCTCCTTGGTGTCAGGCCTCGGTGTGACGATGACGGAGCCAGAGCTGTTGCTGGACTCCCATATCCGCCTGTGGGTCGTGCTCCCCATTGTCTTCATCACGTTCTTCGTTGGGATGATTCGCCACTATGTGTCCATCCTGCTGCAGAGCGACAAGAAGCTGACACAGGAGCAGGTGTCGGACAGGTAGGAGAGATTTTCTGCCCCGCCCCCTGTGGTGACATCACATGCTATGACCCCAGGGATATCGGCTACAGGTGACTTTGTGCTTTTCATAGTCAGGTGCTGATTCGCAGCAGAATTCTCAGAGAAAATGGGAAATACCTCACTAAGCAGGTAAGTGACGCTGTGCGCCTCCCCAGCATCCCCTCGTCTTCTCTCTCCCTCCTCCGCCTTGATCCCCCCCACACACAACCTTCCTCAGCTTTCCACCTCTCGGCTTATTGGCTCCCTCCTCCCTCGGCTTCTGTCTCCTCCCTCGGCTTGTCCTGTGTCTCCCTCCTCCCTCGGCTTGTCCTCTGTCTCCCTCCTCCCTCGGCTTCTGTCTCCTCCCTCGGCTTGTCCTGTGTCTCCCTCCTCCCGCGGCTTGTCCTCTGTCTCCCTTGGCTTGTCCTATGTCTCCCTCCTCCCTCGGCTTGTCCTCTTTCTCCCTCCTCCCTCGGCTTGTCCTCTTTCTCCCTGCTCTCTCGGCTTGTCCTCTGTCTCCCTCCTCCCTCGGCTTGTCCTCTGTCTCCCTCCTCCCTCGGCTTCTGTCTCCTCTCTCGGCTTGTCCTCTGTCTCTCTCCTCCCTCGGCTTGTCCTGTGTCTCCCTCCTCCCGCGGCTTGTCCTCTGTCTCCCTTGGCTTGTCCTATGTCTCCCTCCTCCCTCGGCTTGTCCTCTGTCTCCCTCCTCCCTCGGCTTGTCCTCTGTCTCCCTCCTCCCTCGGCTTCTCCTCTGTCTCCCTCCTCCCTCGGCTTTTCTTCTGTCTCCCTCGGCTTCCCCTCTGTCTCTCCTCCCTCGGCTTGTCCTCTGTCTCCCTCCTCCCTCGGCTTTTCTTCTGTCTCCCTCGGCTTCTCCTCTGTCTCCCTCCTCCCTCGGCTTCTCCTCTGTCTCCCTCCTCCCACGGCTTCTCCTCTGTCTCCCTCCTCCCTCGGCTTTTCTTCTGTCTCCCTCCTCTCTCGGCTTGTCCTCTGTCTCCCTCCTCCCTCGGCTTTTCTTCTGTCTCCCTCGGCTTGTCCTCTGTCTCCCTCCTCCCTCGGCTTGTCCTCTGTCTCCCTCCTCCCTCGGCTTTTCTTCTGTCTCCCTCGGCTTGTCCTCTGTCTCCCTCCTCCCTTGGCTTGTCCTCTGTCTCCCTCCTCCCTCGGCTTTTCTTCTGTCTCCCTCGGCTTCTCCTCTGTCTCCCTCCTCCCTCGGCTTTTCTTGTCTCCCTCGGCTTCTCCTCTGTCTCCCTCCTCCCTCGGCTTTTCTTCTGTCTCCCTCGGCTTCTCCTCTGTCTCCCTCCTCCCTCAGCTTCTCCTCTGTCTCCCTCCTCCCTCGGCTTTTCTTCTGTCTCCCTCGGCTTCTCCTCTGTCTCCCTCCTCCCTCGGCTTTTCTTCTGTCTCCCTCGGCTTCTCCTCTGTCTCTCTCCTCCCTTGGCTTCTCCTCTGTCTCCCTCCTCCCTCGGCTTTTCTTCTGTCTCCCTCGGCTTCTCCTCTGTCTCTCTCCTCCCTCTACTTCTCCTCTGTCTCCCTCCTCCCTCGGCTTTTCTTCTGTCTCCCTCGGCTTCTCCTCTGTCTCTCTCCTCCCTCGGCTTGTCCTCTGTCTCCCTCCTCCCTCGGCTTTTCTTCTGTCTCCCTCGGCTTGTCCTCTGTCTCTCTCCTCCCTCGGCTTGTCCTCTGTCTCCCTCCTCCCTCGGCTTTTCTTCTGTCTCCCTCGGCTTCTCCTTTGTCTCTCTCCTCCCTCGGCTTGTCCTCTGTCTCCCTCCTCCCTCGGCTTTTCTTCTGTCTCCCTCGGCTTCTCCTCTGTCTCTCTCCTCCCTCGGCTTGTCCTCTGTCTCCCTCCTCCCTCGGCTTTTCTTCTGTCTCCCTCGGCTTGTCCTCTGTCTCTCTCCTCCCTCGGCTTGTCCTCTGTCTCCCTCCTCCCTCGGCTTTTCTTCTGTCTCCCTCGGCTTCTCCTTTGTCTCTCTCCTCCCTCGGCTTGTCCTCTGTCTCCCTCCTCCCTCGGCTTTTCTTCTGTCTCCCTCGGCTTCTCCTTTGTCTCCCTCCTCCCTCGGCTTCTCCTCTGTCTCCCTCCTCCCTCGGCTTCTCCTCTGTCTCCCTCCTCCCTCGGCTTTTCTTCTGCCTCCCTCGGCTTCTCCTCTGTCACTCTCCTCCCTCGGCTTCTCCTCTGTCTCCCTCCTCCCTCGGCTTCTCCTGTCTCACTCCTCCCTCGGCTTTTCTTCTGTCTCCCTCGGCTTGTCCTCTGTCTCCCTCCTCCCTCGGCTTGTCCTCTGTCTCCCTCCTCCCTCGGCTTTTCTTCTGTCTCCCTCGGCTTGTCCTCTGTCTCCCTCCTCCCTCGCTTTTCTTCTGTCTCCCTCCTCCCTCGGCTTTTCTTGTCTCCCTCCTCCCTCGGCTTCTCCTCTGTCTCCCTCCTCCCGCGGCTTCATCCTCTGTTTCCTCTGCTGCCCCCCACGGCTTCCCCTTCGGATGCCCACTCAGTGACAGCGCACACATAGCTGTCTTCTGTCTTTTCAGTCATTTCTTATGAGAAAGTTTTTCTTCAACAATGCAGAAGACGGATTCTTCAAAAAGACGAAGAGGAAAGTTGTCCCTCCTTCGCCCATGACAGGTGAGCCTGTTCCTTTGCTCCTAGTGGACCCCACATGGCCCCGTCTTGCATCTCTATATTACTGCCCCTTGCAATGGAAAGAGAACACCAAAGATGCCGTCATTATTGTATACGTGGTATGGGGGCGCCGCCCTGTCAGGTTATACATAGTATTTGAGGTGAGGCTGTATATAGTCATGACCGAAAGTGTTGGCACCCTTGAAATTGTTCCAGAAAATGAAGTATTTCTCCCAGAACATAATCACAATTCCCCGTGTTTTCTTATACACGGGTTTATTTCCTTTGTGTGCAATGGAACAGCAGAAAAAAAAGGAAGAAAGGCAAATGGGGCAAAATTTAACCCAAAACCCCCAATATTGTTGGCACCTTTCTTAATATTTGGTCACTTTTTTTGGAATAAATAACTGCAATCAGTCGCTCCCTATCACCATCACAGCTTCTTCCTCCTCTCAGCCGGGATCTTGGACTCTTCTTACAATCCGCTCTCATATTTCGTCTTCTCCCTACCGTCCTTGTGAGATCTCTCCACAGGGGATCTGTGGGATTTAGATCCAGACTCATTGCTGCCTCTTCAGAACTCTCCGGCGCTTTGTTTCCATCCATTTCTCTCCCTACAAGGGATGGGTGAGGATACAGGAGGAGGAGAGAGGACCCTGCCTGCGAGGGCTCACAGTCTACAAGGGATGGGTGAGGATACAGGAGGAGAGAGGACCCTGCCCATGAGGGCTCACAATCTACAAGGGATGGGTGAGAATACAGGAGGAGAGCGGACCCTGCCCTCGAGGGCTCATAATCTACAAGGGATGGGTGAGGATACAGTAGTCGAGGGTAGAGCTGGTCGTACAGTGGTTTGGGGTTGCAGAATGTAATAGAAAAGTGTCTGTGGTTGTTTTGTGGGGCTAAGCCTTTGAGCCTTGACGTGTAGGATAATCGCCCGGCTTGTGTCAGGTGGATTTGGTAAATGGTCCAGTGATTTTGATATATATATAAGTTCTAATGTCATCCTGAATCTTGGGCCAAAATTTCCCCTGCCTAGAACTTCATACAAAAAAGGCTATACCAACTTGTCAAAGGCCTTTTTGGCATACAGACTCCTCAGCATTGCAGACCGTGGCTGCGACCGCCAGGCGTATATTTGCCTTACTGCTCCGTCCCTGGGTAAAGCCCATCTGAGCCTCACACAGAAGGCCAGGTAACAGCATTTCTAGACGGTTTGCTAAGATCTTCGCCAGGAGTTTATAATCATGGTTGAGGAGTGAGATTGGGCGGTGTGATTGTGGCAGTAACGGGTCTCTGTTAGGTTTAGGGATAACTATGGACTAACCTTTTCAATGCAGCGTTTCTCCTGGGGGCTTCTTTCAATCAATATAATGACTGGCTGGTAGGGATGCTTGTGTTTAGATGTGGTGGCTAGTAATTTGCTTGTCTTCTTTCCCCAGCGATAACATTTAGTTTGGGTTAATTGGACCTGCCAGTGTGATCGGGAATGTATAAAAGAGTCCAGGAGATGTTTGGCCATAGAATAAGCTTGTTTGAGATGGGGACAAGGTGAGCGTTGTCTGAGTCTGAAGGAGGGCAGTAGGTAACGCGATGAATTACTTTGTGTGCTTTCCTCCTACATGACCGATAACTGATGACCTGGCCTTAGAAGTGGCCCAGAGCAAAGGGATATTATCATCTCGGAAGCCATTCCAGTGTAAGTTAAGAAAGGCTTTAAAATCCTCCGATTCTGCCAGGAGGATGGAAACCTCCAATGTTGGAACCATTAAAGTCAGGATTGGTGAAATAGGAGCATGATCTGAGATCAGTATTGGATGTATGCGAGAATGTGATGTTGGGTTGTGTGGAAATGAGGAAGTAATGAATACGGGAAAAGGACTGATGTGTAAGCGAGTGGCGGGTGTACTCTCTAGCTGCAGAATCCATCATTCTCCATGGGTCACAGATAAAAGCTGGTCCATGAAGTGTAGGAGGGAAGCGGTGGCACTGAGGTCTGTGGAGAGGGCGAGGAGCCGCCTAAGGCAGGACATTGTACTAAAGTCTCCTCCTACTATTAGATGGTTAGGCCCAAGTGAACCTGGAGAATCGATGTGTAGAAATAATGTTGATCATGGTTGGGAGCATAGAGATTGACCAAGATTGACCACTTTCAGAATTCGATATCTACTCTGGCTGTCACTAATGGATTTCTGAATGGAACATGGCAGGCCTTTCTTAATGAGGCCCGTCCTCAATGGGGCATTTGTGATATTGAGGACGGGCGTACTACATGGGTGTGTGTCGGTTGTTATGTGTTTACTGACTTCTCTATGCATTTGCACTTTACGGCCAGTTTGACTAAGCTTTATTTAATGCATGCTGATGTGTTGGTGTTTTCCTATAAGCCACATGATCCCAGAGCCTCTATGTATTTCCTCTATCCTATTGTGTGCACTTTTCTCGGGTAAAATATCCTTTCCTCCTAATAAGTATTGTGATAAGTTATTTATGATCTTTGGAATTTTTTATTAATTCTCAATAAAATTTGTTACTCTTTTAACACTCTTCTTGTGAGTGGTGTGCTTGGATACTTTGTATCCGCTTATTAGGTTATTTATCTACAGATGTAGTGACAATTTTGACTCCATGGGTATTTTCTAGAAACAGGCAGCAGTGGATATTGCGGAGTGAAAATTGCAAACTGCCGTTGTAGTGACCAGTACGTTGTAGTCACCAGTGCGCTGCAGTCACCAGTACATTATTCGCAGCCCGTGCTTCTGGAGACATGCACCCGTAAGTTAAGCGGGATCTCATCACTACAGAAATGCCAAACATGTGGGCGCTATATGTTGTTTAGGTACACTGGGCTCAGAAGGGAGGGGGCATTTGGATTTGGGAGCACAGAATTTGCTGAATTTCTTTGGGCGGGTGAGGAGCCATTTCACTTTCCAGAGTCTTTGTGCTACCAGTAACATGAAAGCTCCCTATATTTCCGTTAATAGATGGCGGACCTCCTTTTTTTGTGGATTGAGTTGAAGCTTTTATTGGGAACATTTTACGTAACGTTTTGGATCACATTTATCCTGCGCTCTATGCTGAGCACTTACATCGGGATTTCCATCTAAATCTCTGACAGATGAAACCTCCTAGGGATCAATTCACTATAATGAGGCAGCAGAGCTACTCTGGACTCCGTCTGACCTCTGTTCAGTGGTGTCCTTTTCAGAAATGCACAAAACTGTAATCGACGGCACTTTTATGCAATCCTAAAAAGACACCGCCGTATCACAGGTCAGACGGCGTCCAGTGCCTCAGTCTGCCTCATTATAAGGAATTTTCCGCCAGGGGTTTCGTCTGAATCACGTATTTCAGCGATTTACACGGAAACCTCGGTGCAAGCGCTCAGCGCAAGATAAATGTACGGCATTCCATACTGCAATATTTGGGAAGCAGAATGAACACATCAACAGCATGTGAAGAATTGGTTTTATTTATTTTTTATGCCGGTTCTCGTGCAGTATAAGTGATTAGGCGACTTTATTGCTCGGGTTGGTGCGACTACAGTGATATCAGATTTATATCAGGTTTTTATGTTTGGCTGCGGTCACACACTAAAAGATGCTTTTTAGTGCAAAAAATAGTTTTTGCATCACCACATTTTGAGAACTATAATTTAAAAAAATGAGGAAGAGAACAGGCAGCGGGCGGGGAAGACCCGCTGTGTCACGTTTGTAGCTGCTGGCGGGTTTATGCTTCGAGCAGTGCAGAGGAGAGGGGAGATCAGGGGCTGAATGGGACATTGGTGATTTCAATCCCCTCTATGGTTACGGGACCCGTCTGCTCCACGGCGAGGATCCTGCCGCCTCTGTCCCTTCCTTGACTGCAACTTGGTGTGGTAGAAGATGGCATCTTCCCTCTCATTCCGGGTCCAGCTTGTTCAGCTCCTGAAGTGTCTGTGGAGCTGTTGATCTTGGAATTAAGATCCCAGTCTTCCCCAACTGAACTGGTGGGGTCCAGCTAGAGTCTCCAGGTCAGATAGCCGTGTAAAACAGGGTCATTTTCTTTGTAAGAGCAGGAGCTCTTCTCAGAGCAGCCAGGCCACTACTGACTGATATTTAATTTTTAAAGTTAGTTATCATAGGTGAGTAAAATTTTATATAACTCGCAATAAACATCAGACTGTTTAATCCACAGATTAGTCTGTGTTTGTTCTGTCAAGGTATCATTCATACTATATAATTAGTGGGTCTTGTACTACCATGATGTGCTTTACCAAAAAGCTCTATCTTGTTCTCCTCTGTCCACAAGACGCTTTCCCAGAACGATTTTGGTTACTCACATACATTTTTAAAAACTGCATTCTAGCTTTTCTATGTCTATATGCCTGCAGTGGGGTCCTCCAGGGGTCTCGTGCCACAGCGTTTCATTCACATGCGGACAGACGTTTGCGCTGACACTGATGCACCCTGCAGGACAGCGTCTTTGGAACTGGACTATCCTGCGTCGAAACCTTTCATCATTTTTTCTCTGCTATCCACATCCACGGAGATAAGTTACAGGGCCATGGGCTTTAAACATCTTGATTTATATTGCGCACCGTGGACAAAGGAACATCAGGATCTCTGGAGATGGACTTGTAACCTTGAGATTGTTGATATTGTTCAACAATTTTGGTTCTCAAGTCCTAGACAGTTCTCTTCTTCCCTTTCTGTTCCCTATGCTTAGTGTGGCACACACAATGCAAAGAGTGAGGCAACTTCTCCTCTTTTTATCTGGTTCCATATGTTCTTTTCATATTGCTCACACCTGTTACTTGCCACAGGTGAGTCTGAATGAGCATCATATGCTTGAAACCAAATTGTTTACCCACAATTCTTTAAAGGTGTCAACAATTTTGTCCATCCCATTTTGAGGGTTTTGTGTAAAATTTTGTGGCTTTATTTCCTTTGTGGTGTGTATTGGAACTTTACACAAAAAAAAAAAAAAAGAGTAAAAAGGTGTATAACAAAACATGTGGAATTGTAATAATTGTATGGGAGAAATACTTCATGTTCTGGAACAATTTCAAGGGTGACAAAACTTTCAGCCATGACTGTATAACACTGGTACGGAGGAACTCCGCCAAGTCATTTTGTATTTAGTGTGTGAGGTGAAGCTGTATGTATATCAAGGATATGGGGGCACTCTGCCTATTCACAATAATTTGGAGGATTGATTTTTACTTTACCCCCTCAGATCCCACAATGCTGACTGATATGATGAAGGGGAATGTGACTAATGTGCTGCCCATGATCCTCATTGGAGGATGGATCAATATGACCTTCTCCGGATTTGTGACAAGTGAGTGATAAAGGAGGAAGGGCGAGAGGTCAACATAGTGGAGGAGAATGAGGAGGATCAACTGGAGGATGATGATCATGATAAGGAGCATGAAGGGGACAAGGAGTAGGAAGTAGATGAGCAAGAGTATGGGGATTAGAGAGGATGAAGTGGAGGAGCAAGAAGATGGGGATGAAGTGGAAGATAATTCAGGATGAGGAGGTGCAGGAGTATGATGTGGAGGAGGATGAAGTGGAGGATGGGGACGAGTACGAATTTGAGTATGGGGTTGGAGGAGGAGGGGAGGATGAAATGGAAGAAGAGGATGGGGACGATGAGTAGGAAGTGGAAGAGAATGACGTGGAAGAGGAAGGTGAAGAAGGATGGCAATGAGGATAAAGTGGAGAAGAAAGATGACGAAGGATGAGGAGCTATTGGATGATGAGGAAAAGATTAATGGGGAGAAGGATGATGTGGAAGAGGATGATTGTTGGGGAAGAGGAGGATGACTGATAAGGAGGAGCAGGAAGATGGAAGTGGGTGAAGATGAAGTGGATGAGGCTTATAAGGAGTAAGAGAATCACGATTGAAGAGGGGATATGATTTGGAGGAGGACCTATAGAAGGATGATGGGGTGGAAAAGATTGATATGGAGGATAAGGATAATTATGAGGGAGGATGAGTACGGGACGGAAGATGATGATGAAGTGTTGGAGGAGGATGATGGGGAGTATGATGAGGAGAAAGATTGGGAAATTTAGAATGGTGATTAGGGGATGGAGGATGATGAAAATGATTAATTCAATTCGATTGGTTCGTGGCTTTATATTAGCTTCATGTGCTCCCCTTCTGATTGACTTGTTCTCTGTGTTGTTTTAGCTAAAGTCCCCTTCCCCCTCACCCTGCGTTTCAAGCCAATGTTACAGCAGGGGATCGAGCTGCTTTCACTGGACGCATCCTGGTAAGAACCCCATGAATAACATACATGGCTCTGCACGTAATTGCGTTTCGACAGTCACAATGTACCGACCTGAGCGCCACAAAAGTTCACTCCTATCCAACGCTCTCAGCACCTGATGCATAAAGAAATCAATGTATTTCCTAAATATGGGGAATGTAAAAATATCTAACATGGTAGAAAGGAGTAGAAAGGAGTGACCTTGCCGGAGTGAAGACATCCGAGCACCAGGACGACAGACCTAGTGTAGATAGAAGAACGCCATTGTAGAAGCAGAAAGCCGTGGCAAGGGATAATCACACAGAATTGTATCTGCCTCATGGATGGCACAGACCATGGCACAGCAGTGTGTGACGTCACCACACGTAGGGGGAGATGTGACGTCACCACTTAGAGGGGAGATGTGTGACATCACCCCAGAGGGGGGACATGTGTGACGTCACCACTTAGAGGGGAGATGTGTGACATCACCCCACACAGAGGGGGACATGTGTGATGTCACCACTTAGAGGGGAGATGTGTGACGTCACCGCACGTAGAGGGGAGATGTGTGACGTCACCGCACGTAAGGGGAGATGTGTGACATCAGCACTTAGAGGGGAGATGTGTGACATCACCCCACACAGAGGGGGACATGTGTGATGTCACCACTTAGAGGGGAGATGTGTGACGTCACCGCACGTAGAGGGGAGATGTGTGACGTCGCCGCACGTAAGGGGAGATGTGTGACGTCACCAGACGTAGAGGGAGATGTGTGACGTCACCACACGTAGAGGGGAGATGTGTGACGTCACCACACGTAGAGGGGAGACACGTGTGACATCACCACTTAGAGGGGAGATGTGTGACATCAGCACACATAGGGGGAGATGTGTGACATCACCACTTAGAGGGGGAGATGTGGTGATGTCACACATGTCCCCCCTCTGTGTGGGGTGATGTCACACATCTCCCCTCTTCGTGTGCTGACATCACATATCTCCCCTCTTCGTGTGCTGACATCACATATCTCCCCTCTAAGTGGTGATGTCACACATCTCCCCTCTAAGTGGTGATGTCACACATCTCCCCTCTAAGTGGTGATGTCACACCTCTCCCCTCTAAGTGGTGATGTCACACATCTCCCCCTACGTGCGGTGATGTCACACATCTCCCCCTACGTCTGGTGATGTCACACATCTCCCCTCTACGTGCGGTGATGTCACACGTCTCCCCCTACGTGCGGTGATGTCACACATCTCCCCTCTAATTGGTGACGTCAGCACACGTAGGGGGAAAAATTTGTGATGCAGTCAGTCATGCTGTACTCAAATAATGGTCATCACCTGATTCAAAAAGGAGGTGCACAATTATATTTTTCTTATCGTTCATGATCGATAGATGTATGGACTCCTGTGTCACTGATGCGTTGTCACTGGACACCTTAATCACTAGATCTCACCCCTACGACCTCCTTCTGTGCGGTGACATCAGTGACCCGGTGGATATGTCCCCCAACCACTAGCACAGTAGGCTATGCTGGACGTGGCTGAACAGCACCAGACCACCACTGTAACATCACTGAACATCTGTAGTGTGTAGATGACTCTGTATGATGTCTTCTGAATACTGAGGATATGATTGTGTCTGTCCTTTGTGAATCGCCCTGTGCTGGATGCAGTCAAGAGGGATATACAATGTTATGAGGTGAGGGAGTTGTGCCCCGCGTCCAGCAGCCATGAGAGTCCAGCAGCTTTAGGTGTCCAGCAGCTATGAATGTCCAGCAGTCTTCGCTATCCCATGTTCAGCAGCCTTGGATGTCCAGCAGTTTTAGGCGTCCAGCAGCCATGAGCGTCCAGCAGTCATCGGTACCCGTGTCCAGCAGCCATGAGAGTATAGCACCCTTAGGTGTCCAGCAGTCTTCGCTACCCAATGTTCAGCAGCCATGGGTGTCCAGCAGCCTTAGGTGTCCAGCAGCCATGCATGTCCCGCAATCTTCACTACCCCCCATGTTCAGCAGCCATGAGTGTCCAGCAGTCTTCGCCACCCAATGTTCAGCAGCCATGGGTGTCCAGTAGTCATAGGCGTCCAGCAATCATGGGTGCCACATCCCTCTGCACATCAGATCTGCCCCGGTGTGTTGCACCGCTGATCCCTTCGCTCCTCTCTCTGCAGGGTCAGCTCAGCCTCCTGGTACTTTCTCAATGTGTTTGGCTTGAGGAGCATCTACTCGCTGATCCTGGGCCAGGACAATGGTAAGAATCAACAGCGCCCCTTACTGTCTGGGTCTGTGATACGCAGGTCATTACTCACATCACTTGTTCTTCTGCCCGGTGAGGGGTCCATGAATGATGGCAGAGCAGCTCCGTAGTGTGATGGGAGCTGTGGACCACTCTACCATTTGTTTCATGGGCCCCCTCCTCAGGCAGAGTTACTGCCTGGGGAACACGGGGATGATGGGAGGTTTAGTAACCCGTGTTTCATGTCCCAGCCGCAGACCAGTCACGTGTCATGCAGGAGCAGATGACCGGCGCGGCGATGGCTATGCCCGCAGACACGAACAAGGCTTTTAAGGTGAGTGCGGCCATCTTGGCGCCTGACACCGGGGGATGCGCCTGATTCTCCACTACAGTATGCTGACAACCTCTCTTTCTCTCTGTTATCAGACAGAGTGGGAAGCGCTGGAGCTCACGGACCACCAGTGGGCACTGGACGACCTGGAGGAAGAGCTGATGGGATCGGACCTGAACTTTGAGGGGATGTTTAAGAGAGAACTGCAAACCTCCATGTTCTGAGTTGGTGGCACCGACGGCAGATGTTGTGGCAGAGGAGGATGGTGGTTGTAGTCTGTTCAGTTTCCCTGTGGCTCACCACAGACCTCACCTGACCATTTGTGAATAGTCCGGGCTTTGGCCTCCTCGCTCCTGTACGTCGCTCATTCCTGATTACAGCATGGAGACCCCTGGGCTGTAGTGTCGGCCACATCCTGCTAATACTCCCATCATTGCCGGTTAGTTATTAGGTCATTGATTCCTGCCGGGGCCCGTCCCTGGTCAGGGGTGATTCGGGGGCTCGGCTCCGGTGGTCTCTACCCTGTTTATTCTCAGTTTTTGTTGCGTTATTTATCTCTAAACTAATAAATCTTTTCTAATTAGCGGTCGTTATGTGGGGAGCGCTGCAGTGGGATAACGTCCCGTAGTGCCACCAAGATTTCATTAAGGCTTTGTTCACAAACAGCATTTTGGGTGTTTTTTTTCTCTCCTGCATAGACCTGCTCTCTGGACAGTAAAACCACTTTTCAGCATTTTATTGGGCGCGGATTACTGACGCTTTGTCTGCAGTACGTATAAGAAGCTCAGCTCTAATGTGCAAACATGTACAAAAAGTGGAGCAGAGAAGATTGGAAACGGGCGATGTGGAGCGATGAGACGAAGGTCAATAGACGGCTCTGATGGCTGCAAATGGGTCTCTAAGAAACAAGGGAAAAAAAGAGCTAATGGATCGAGTAACTGAAGGAAATGTCAAGTTTGGTGGAAGAATCCTGATGAAATGTGGTTGTTTCACTGCCAAAGGCGTTGGATACTTGACCAGGATCAATGGTGATCTGAATGTTGAGCTCCAGGTGAGTATCCTACAAGACGAGTGACTTTGTACACTAAAGTACTACGAGTATAAAAAGGACGACAGTTTTCCAGCAGGACAACGACCCAAAACATACGTTGGAGAAGAAATGGGTCAATGAAGTAGAGGTGCTGGATTGTCCCCACAAGTGTGGGATTGGGTTGAGAAGATTAAGCCGTATACAGACCCAAGCGAGCCGACCAGTACACACAAGTATGGGAACGTGTAGAAGAGATATTGGTGGAGATGTGCTTGAATCTGATCAAGAGTAGAAGGATTCAGGCCATGGTGAAGGCCAAAGGTGGACTGACAAAATAATAAAAAATGAGAATTAAGATTTGTAGGAGCAAAACAGTAAGAATGCAGCGACATGACAAGAATCTGCATAACTAACCACATGGTAAATAGCTGCAAGTCACATTGATGTAGGAGATAGAAAAGCTGATGGGAGTCTCACATTAGAAGTCATAGAGGATGGTGAGATATGGAGAAAACATTGTGTATATGGCACACACCATGCTGTATGGATGACGATAGGCTCCAGTTTATAACCTCTTTATTAAGTTGGTAACAAACAAGTGCTGACTGCAGTCCACAGCCGGCACCGCTGGCTCCTCTACAAGAAGTGACCGCACTGCCGCTTATGCCTATATACTGGGAGAGGCTCAGTCAGACTCGCCCTCTTCTTGCTCCCGATCAGTCTCTTCCTCCTACAATGTAAACATTTCTATTAGAGCAACCACACCCACAGAAGGCACAATATGGACCTCGATTTCCTCCTAGGCACCGTATGTAAAGAGATACCGTATGTAAAGAGATACCGCACCTCTTCCTCCTCTGGTTCTTCGGCCGGGAGCTGTGACTCTGGATCCTCTTCTGTATCACTGTCCTGAGACTTCTGTGATAAAATCTCCTCTCCCTGAAATAAAAAGTATCAGCAGAATGAGAGCCCATGTAACATGCCGGACATGTGGACTTCTCAATGGATCATCAGTAACATGAGCTCTGCTTTCTGGGGTCTTACCCCCGACGATACGGATAGATCAATCCCTGAAGTCTCATCAGTAGTGATGAGCGAGTATACTCATTGCTCAGCTGATCTCCGAGTATTTGTTATTGCTCGGAGATTAGTTTTCCTCACCGCAGCTGCATGATTTAACGACTGCTAGACAGGCTGAATACATGTGAGGAATACAGTTTGTTAGGGAATCCCCACATGTATTCAGGCTGTCTAGCAGCCGTCAATCATTCAGCTGAGACAACAAAAACTCAATCTCCGAGCAATAACAAATAGAGATCACCCGAGCAACAATGTTATTCGCTCATCACTACTTATCAGTATTGACAGGGGGAGTCTGTAGATCCCGAGCCCTTATCTGGGGCCTACCCCCCAAAGAAGGGTCTTTCCCGAAACGTGCGTTGGGGCACTAGGGTGTACACTGTGGGACATGGGTAAGATACGATATTTCCTACTATAGGTTCGGTCTGAGTTCGCCTTTGCCTGTTATTATCTGTTGGTGCCCTATGGCTGCACACGGGTACGCAGGATACGAAGTAATGGCATTGTATCCACATGTACGTGTTTGGTGTGATAGGTACACTGACCTAACTTCTGTCATTCTATATGGCGTTAGCTACACACGGACATATAACTGCCGATAGTGTGGTGTGTACACGCATTTACAGTTGTGTGAATAAGTCTTTCCCCCTTCTTGATTTCTTATTCTTTTCCACATTTGTCACTTAAATGTTTCAGATCAGCAAACAAATGTAAATATTATTCAAAGATAACACAAGTAATCACAAAATGCAATTTATAAATGAAGGTCTTTATTATTGAGGGAGAAGCAATAGACTTGCTTGCTGCAAAAAATCCTGAAGGAGAATGTCCGGTCATCGTGATCATTGTTCTGCGGCATAACCCATCAGCAAGTCACCTCTGCAAGGCTTAAACACAAAATGAAGTGGCCCAGGCAAAGTCCTGACCTTAATCCGATTGAGATGCTGTGGCCGAATTACAGCAATACTGCAGAGATGAGCGGCCAATAATCCTTCATTGCCACTTAGCAGGATCCACTGCAATCAAGCGTTTGTGGTAAGAGCCGCTCAACCCACTAGTAGGTTTAGGGGGCAAACACTTTCTCACACAGGACCCTGGAGGTTTGGATTTCTTTTTCCATTTAAAGACCTGCCTTTATAAACTGCATATTGTGATTACTTGTGTTATCTTTGTCTAATATTCACATGTGTTTGCTGATCTGAACCATTTAAATGTGACAAACATGCAAAAGAATAGGCAATCCAAAAGAGGCAAATGCTTCCACACAACTGTACATGTGTTTTTGGCTTCATGACTGTACTAATGTATTCACTAGTTCTACTACATTCCCTTCAGTGTCCGCCCATTATCTTTTCTGAGCTCATTCTTCTAACCTGCATTGACTTACACATGGGAACCCGTTCCCCGATCTGCTAGTGCCAATGGCATCGCTTCTTTTAAGGTTTGTTAAATGTTGATGAAATAAAATCATTCATCAACTTTTTGGAGATACATTGACTCCTTTGGTTCTTGGTAGGATATCTGTACATCAGTATCATCAGGGAGTATACAGACCCCAGATCTATAGATCCCGAGGTCACATCTGGGGTCTGTATAGCGATCTATAGATCCCTGAACTCTTATCTTTAACCCCCCTGTATATACTGATCTATCAATCCCACAACTCTTACGAGCTTGAGATCTATAGATCCCTTGTCAATACTAGTATGTGGGGTCTGTATACTCCAATACTGATCTATAGATCCCTGAGCAGTGCCATATGTCCAGTGTTGTGGCTTATATAACAGCTTCAGGCTTATGTAATGAGTGGACGCTCCCCGGAGGACAGCACTGCATTGGGCCACACAGTCTAGATATAGCACTAGTGATGAGCGAATATACTCATTGCTCGGGTGACCTCCGAGCATTTGTTAGTGTTCGGAGATCAAGTTTTCATCGCGGCAACTGAATGATTTACAGCTACTAGCCAGCTTGATTACATGTGGGGATTCCCTAGCTACCAGGCAACCCCCACATGTACTCAGCCTGGCTAGTAGCTGTAAATCATTCCGAGCATTTATTAGTGTTCGGAGATCGTTTTCATCGCGGCAGCTGAATGATTTACAGCTACTAGCCAGCTTGATTACATGTGGGTATTCCCTAGCTACCAGGCAACCCCCACATGTACTCAGCCTGGCTAGTAGCTGTAAATCATTCAGCTGCGGCGATGAAATCTTAATCTCCGAACACTAACAAACACTCGGAGGTCACCCAAGCAATGAGTACACTCGTTCATCACCATCTAGCACGTGTCAGTTTTCTGCCATTGTTCGCCCCATTAGGAGGCTGCAGATCATAATTGTGAGAGAAGTTAATGTTAAACACTCATCGATTTCAGCAGAATCAGCGACATAAAACAGGTTATGGATCCAGACCGGTACTGACGGAAAGAGCCTGGGTTGGATCCAGGAGAGGAGAACATCTGGAAGATTTCTGCAGTCTGTTCTACAAGAAACTCTGTATATACCGATACAGAAGAGGAGGAAAATGGCTGCAGCTCAGAGCGGAGACTTACAGCGGCCAGACTGAATAATGAATTACCAGCTATGGAAGCAGAATCATTACTGACCAGAGGCCACGTGTCGGGAGCTATTACTGCAGAGACCTCAGATTATCAGGAATGAGAAAAAACACACACATACTCATGATAAACTATCAGAGGAGGATGAGCAACTGGTGCCAAGACACGGCTAAAATCAGGCGCGACTCGCTGCAAAAGTGCACAAGATCCAGTCTAAGCAGAAGGGAGGACATCTGACAGCAGTATTTATTTCCTCCTCGTGATTTTCGTGAGCTGCCCCAGAGTTTTCTGGTTCCTCCCATACTCTAAAGATTGATCGGAAATGTAGATTGTGAGCCCCAATGGGGACAGTGAAGATGTCTGTACAGCGCTGTGGAATATAATGGTGCTATAAGGAAAGCATAATAAAAAAGGTGCATCTAAGGAAACCGTACAAAGTGAGAAAAAGGATATGCAAGAGTAGAACATCAATCCAATATTGGAAGTGACCAGACACCTGAGATGTGTGGGTGAGGATATAAAAGACGGCCATATCACTATGCAGTGTACCTGACACACAGTGCACCGATTAATACACAAAACAAGTCCTAAGACGGACCATCTACTAGCTGGCTTATAGATGCTAGTGTCCGAATACCAGAGAAGAGGGAAACTTGTGCAGTGGAATCACTCTTACAGCAGGTACAAGGTCATACAAGAAGGAAACTTTGTTTCCGTGGTTGTGGCATTTGACACCTGCTCTAGGCCATCTCTGTTGTACAGTAGATTGACATATTGGAAATTGTACAAAACTACCATCTCTGACCCATGTGCACATGATTGAGTATTTGACTTTTTTGAAGGTGCTATTCCAAACACTATTAGGACAGAGCATCAATTCCGGAGCAACAAATTACATAAGTGAGGTTTTCTGTTATCTAACTCAAGCTCTGTGAAAAAGCTTCCATCTTACTAATGAAAGCAGAGTAACAGCAGAAGTCCATGCATCACAGTAAAAATGGACACAATTTATTCATTAAACCAGTAAAAGACGTGTTGTAAGTTCTCAGTCTAGGAGGACAACTTATCACCTTGGAATTGTACAAAAGCCCTTTAGCTGTCCTACGATTTACAGATAAGCGTGGAATCCAGGATGGAAAACAAGTGATTGCTCAGACGATTTAAATGGTAACACCAAAGTGGATCAACAAAGTAGAGGAACAGGAGAAACTATGGAAAGACAGGGATGGTGAATCAAGGCCATGGTGTCCATGGATGCTGTCTTCTAGCTTCATCTTCTCTATTTGTGGCTTTATTATGTGCGTCTATGCGCTATATGTTTTTAAAGTGACCTCTCTTTGTTTTCTCCATCAACAACTTTGCACTTGACCAAAACGTGACTTTTTTGGTGCAGTGCCTGCTGGGAGTAAAGTCTCTGTTCTGGAGGAGTATAAGAAGTCGCAATAATCTGTCACATTGATAAGGAATTGCAACTTTAGTGCTTTAAAAAAGAGGGGAAAAAAGTTTTTGATTTTGCACCAAATTCTTAAACCATCTTGAGCAATTTTGAAAATCAGGAAATACCATAAGACAAAAGAAGAAAAGGGGCTTCAATAAGTCACTGAGGGTCTAACCCTAACCCCTCATTCCCTCTTCAGGACCGTATCATTTCCAGTATACCAGATACTGAAGTAAAGGCCCCTTCACATTTAGCGACGCTGCAGCGATACCGACAACGATCCGAATCGCTGCAGCGTCGCTGTTTGGTCGCTGGAGAGCTGTCACACAGACCGCTCTCCAGCGACCAACGATGCCGGTAACCAGGGTAAACATCGGGTAACTAAGCGCAGGGCCGCGCTTAGTAACCCGATGTTTACCCTGGTTACCATGCTAAAAGTAAAAAAAAAAAAAACACTAGATACTTACCTACAGCCGTCTGTCCTCCAGCGCTGCGCTCTGCTTCTCTGCTCTCCTCCTGTACTGTCTGGGAGCCGGAAAGCAGAGCGGTGACGTCACCACTCTGCTTTCCGGCTCACAGCCAGTACAGGAGGAGTGCAGAGCGCAGCGCTGGAGGACAGACAGCGGTAGGTAAGTATCTAGTGTTTGTTTTTTTTTACTTTTAGCATGGTAACCAGGGTAAACATCGGGTTACTAAGCGCGGCCCTGCGCTTAGTTACCCGATGTTTACCCTGGTTACCAGTGAAGACATCGCTGGATCGGTGTCACACACGCCGATCCAGCGATGTCCACGGGAGATCCAGCGACGAAATAAAGTTCTGGACTTTATTCAGCGACCAACGATCTCCCAGCAGGGGCCTGATCGTTGGTCGCTGTCACACATAACGATTTCATTAACGATATCGTTGCTACGTCACAAATAGCAACGATATCGTTAACAATATCGTTATGTGTGAAGGTACCTTAACCGACGAACTAAGCGAGAATTAACAATCCTGGCTATTGGAATTTCCACCCACAATGACTGGAGATGGTGCTAGAGTTACACTTGCACTGTTCGGCTCAATATGACCCAATAACATTTTATACTGTTCAACAGGTCACTAATTATTCCTGCCTGCAAAATTTATTTTCCTGCATACTTCATCTCATTATTCATGGAGATAAATGGAAGAAATTAGATGTGGCAGCTCTAAATGCTTATATTGGTTTACTTCTTTTAGCGGGAGTATACAAATCTTATGGTGAATCAGCTAAAAGTTTGTGGAATTCCAAAACCAGTCGCCACATATTTATAGCTACAAAATCTCTTGAAAGGTTTCATGAGATTTTTGGAGTACTGAGGTTTGATAATAAAAAGAGATCAAAATGAAAGAAGAGCTAAAGATAAACTAGGCCCTAATAGAAATGTTTGGAATAAATGGCTAGAGATTCTACCAAAATTGTATAATATTGGTGAAGCTGTAACTGACGAGGTAGGTGCCCGTTCAGACAATACACACAGAGTAAGGCTTCTTTCACACTTCCGTCGGTCGGGGTGCGTCATAATGCAGTAAAGTGACGTATCGACGGATGTTGTGAAAATAGTGGAAAACGTGTGTAACGCATCCAGTGTTATGACAGATGCGTCGAAGGAGTTCCTGCCTTAAATTTAAGGTGAGAGAGACTGATTTTTTTCCTGACTTGAAAATCCTTCCGGGCATGCTCAGAATGAAAAAACGGGATACGTCGCTGGATTCCTGCTTTTCACAGTGACGGATCCTGCGTCCATAAGCTTCCATTATAGCCGACCACGGACAGCACAGGATCCGTCACTGAGCGATTTTCTGACATGCAGAAAAAAATGTTCCTCTGCACGTTTTCTCCCCATGACAGACCGCTATTTTCCGACAGATCCAGTGCATGACGGATGAAACGTGAGGCCATCCATCACAATCCGTCGCTAATACAAGTCTGTGGGGAAAAAAACGGATCCTGCAGAAACATTTGCTGGATCCTGTTTTTTCAAAAATCGACGGATTTTGACGGGAGGAAAAAGACAGAAGTGTGAAAGAGGCCTAAGCCAGCAAAGTACGGCATCAAGATATGGACACTTTGTGACAGCAAAAGTTCATACGTTCTAAGCGCTCAAGTGTATGCAGGAAGAAACCCTGGAGAAAAAGCTGAAAAAAAAAAATCGTAAGGAAAAACAAGCTAGAACTGCCGCAAGGTATCCTTAGTAATATGTGTATAGTTCTACTTTTTACTTTACTGGAGACACAACAGTTGTGTCTTACGTTCCCAAAAAAATAAACATGTAATTCTAATGAGCACAATGCACTATGACAAAGCAATAAGTAATCGAGAAGACAGAAAGCCGGACATGATATTCGATTATAATGCCACAAAAGGGGCAGTTGATACACTAGATCCAGCAATATCATCATACACATGCAAACGCAAAACTAATCGTTGGCCAATGATAATATTTTACAACATTCTGGATGTTTCGGCATACAATGCATTTGTTTTATGGAGAGAAATCTACCCCAATTGGAACGGAAATAAGCTGCATAAAATAAGAATTTTTATTGAAGAATTAGGAGAATCACTAGTTAGGCCGTATATCGAAGCCAGAAAAGTAAACCCCAGACGTGAAGGAGCAACAGCCATTGTGAAGTGTCCAGCAGCATGCTCAAGAAAGACTCCACGGCCTCCACCAGCTCAGCTACCAGCCAAAAAGGAAGAGATGTCGCTTCTGTCCATCTTCTTGTGAAAACAAATCTGACATGTGCTGGGTGTGCAAAATATCTATGTAACGGACATGTGATTTATTATTGTGTTCAATGTAAAAACGCATGAACCTGTTCAACCTTTTTAGAGATAAAAAAGAAAAACTGAAGTTTTCATTGTTTTTCATTTGTTGCTTTATAAAATAAGTTAAAGTTATATTTAGTTAGATTTCATGTTATAATAATAAAAATCTAAAGCATGTTTGCAATTATGTTCACTTTATATCATTCTGCACACAATTAACAAACAGCCCGTGTAACCTTTTTCTAAAAAAAAAAATAAAAATGAAGTTTTAATTTCATTTTTCATTTGTTTATGATCAACCATGTTCACATACAGTTTAATAATGAAATAGGTAAATGGGTATTAAAATAAAACACAGTAGCTAAAATCAACATTCTAATAGGTCAGGTCATATTGACCCGAAACAGTACAAGTGTACAGTAAACGCAATCAGAACAGCGGGGTTAAATGAACGGAGGATGAAACTCATAGGCCCCGAAAAAAAGATGACTTACCAGTAGACTCATGCCAATTATTTACTGCGGATAAAGCTAGAGGTAAGTAGATAACCAAATCCTCCTGATTCTCAGACACAAAACACCTAAGTCTCAAGTTTCTGGGTAACCCATTCAGTTTGCCCATTAGACAGTGGGTGAAATGCTGAAGAAAATGAAAGCTAAATCCTCCAAAACATGGAAATTAACACCCCCCCCACCCCCGTCAGAAACAATATCGGTAGAAATCCCATGTAATTTTACATTCTGATGAAAATTTGAACCAAGGTCTTTGTTTTAGGTGAAACAGATAGCACATTTTACTGAATCTGTCCACCACCACCAGAATTACAGTATTACCTGCTGACGCAGGTAGATCAGTGATAAGATCGACCAATAAATGAGTCCACAGTCTACTGGGAATCACCACCGGTTGGAGACCCAGACGGATGAGTATGACAGGTATTAAAACACGCACAGACACTGCAGGCGGCTACATACTCCCGGACATCCTGATGTACCCCTGACCACCAAGATCGGAGAGTAAGATCTGTGGTGACTTAATTTTATTCGGCCAAGACCAAATCATGATGTTAACCGGTTTAACTCCACCCTCCAAAAAAATTGGCTCCACTCTTCAAAGGCCCACGTGATTGGTAAAAAGCAACTATTGCTATTGGCAATGTCATAATTTCTCTTTGCAGATGACAGTGTTTTAGAAAAGTATGCGCATGGATGCCATTTACCAGGAGATGTACTCTTGTGACAATACAGCCCCCACCTCCACTTCAGACGTGTCAACATCTACAATAAAAGGCTGAGTGACGTCAGTCTGTATGGGAGTCGGCGCAGATGCAAAAACACTAAGGTATTGAATGCCTCCCTGGCCGGACGATCTGTCCCTTTACGTCAGAGGTTTGGCCACTACAAAAAAGTTTTTGATTAACTTATGGTAGTAGTTGGCAAAACCCAAAAACCTTTGTGACGCTGTCAAATCCTCAAGATGACTACAATCCAGTAGTGCCCGGACTTCTGCCGGATCTATGCGAAAACCGATGGACAATAAAACATATCCTAGAAAAGGGATCTCCTCAACCAAGAACATACACTTCTCTGGTTTGACAAATAATTTATTGTCAGAGTATCTGGAAGACCTGCCTGACATGTACCTCATGTGACTCAAGGTCAGATCTACCTGTCAGATGGCTAAAGGTGTCATTTACAAAGTGCTGAAAAACGACACGAGCATTAGTCAAACCAAATGGCATCGCAAGGTTCTCAGTGTCCCTCAGGTGTAATGAAAGCTGTTTTCCACTCATCCCCCTCTTTAATACGAATGAGATTATACGCCTGCCTGAGATCCAGTTTAGAAAACCATTTTACTCCTACAATCTGAATAAAGAGATCCAGGATGAGAGGGACCGGATACGGATCCCAGACCGTGACCTGATTAAGTTTGCGGACATCTACGCAGGGGAATAAACCTCCCCCATCTTTCATCTTTACAAAGAAAAACCCCACAGCAAGAGGGCATGAGGATAGTCTAATATGACCCTTTGCCAAACTTTCCAAGATATAGTCCTTCATGGCCTGCCTCTCTGGACAAGAGATATTATATAGTCTGCTCTTTGGCAGCTTAGGCCCAGGGATGAGATTAATGTTGCAGTCATAAGGACGATGGGGAGGAAATTCTCGGCACCCCTTCTCTGAAAACACATCCCCAAAGTCAGACAGGTATTTAGGCACAGACTGGGTATCCACCTTTGCAAGCTGGGTACCCAAGAAGTTTCCTTGTCAATATTCACTCCACTTTACCACCTCCCAAGTTGGCCAATCTACCACAGGGTTGTGCAGTGAGCCAAGGAAGTCCAAGTACCACAACAGAGCGTAAGCCAGCACATAACGGTCAGTACCTTCTGAGTGCATGGCCCCTACCTGTAGATGTAACCCTCGGACGACTTTAGTAATTTTACTCCTGTCAAGGGTGCAGAGTCGATGGAAACTATGGGTACAGGTCCTTCTCAAAAAATTAGCATATAGTGTTAAATTTCATTATTTACCATAATGTAATGATTACAATTAAACTTTCATATATTATAGATTCATTATCCACCAACTGAAATTTGTCAGGTCTTTTATTGTTTTAATACTGATGATTTTGGCATACAACTCCTGATAACCCAAAAAACCTGTCTCAATAAATTAGCATATTTCACCCATCCAATCAAATAAAAGTGTTTTTTAATAACAAACAAAAAAAACATCAAATAATAATGTTCAGTTATGCACTCAATACTTGGTCGGGAATCCTTTGGCAGAAATGACTGCTTCAATGCGGCGTGGCATGGAGGCAATCAGCCTGTGACACTGCTGAGATGTTATGGAGGCCCAGGATGCTTCAATAGCGGCCTTAAGCTCATCCAGAGTGTTGGGTCTTGCGTCTCTCAACTTTCTCTTCACAATATCCCACAGATTCTCTATGGGGTTCAGGTCAAGAGAGTTGGCAGGCCAATTGAGCACAGTAATACCATGGTCAGTAAACCATTTAACAGTGGTTTTGGCACTGTGAGCAGGTGCCAGGTCGTGCTGAAAAATGAAATCTTCATCTCCATAAAGCATTTCAGCCGATGGAAGCATGAAGTGCTCCAAAATCTCCTGATAGCTATCTGCATTGACCCTGCCCTTGATGAAACACAGTGGACCAACACCAGCAGCTGACATGGCACCCCACACCATCACTGACTGTGGGTACTTGACACTGGACTTCAGGCATTTTGGCATTTCCTTCTCCCCAGTCTTCCTCCAGACTCTGGCACCTTGATTTCCGAATGACATGCAAAATTTGCTTTCATCAGAAAAAAGTACTTGGGACCACTTAGCAACAGTCCAGTGCTGCTTCTCTGTAGCCCAGGTCAGGCGCCTCTGCCGCTGTTTATGGTTCAAAAGTGGCTTTACCTGGGGAATGCGGCACCTGTAGCCCATTTCCTGCACACGCCTGTGCACGGTGGCTCTGGATGTTTCCACACCAGACTCAGTCCACTGCTTCCTCAGGTTCCCCAAGGTCTGGAATCGGTCCTTCTCCACAATCTTCCTCAGGGTCCGGTCTCCTCTTCTCGTTGTACAGCGTTTTCTGCCACATTGTTTCCTTCCAACAGACTTACCATTGAGGTGCCTTGATACAGCACTCTGGGAACAGCCTATTTGTTGAGAAATTTCTTTCTGGGTCTTACCCTCTTGCTTGAGGGTGTCAATGATGGCCTTCTTGACATCTGTCAGGTCGCTAGTCTTACCCATGATGGGGGTTTTGAGTAATGAACCAGGCAGGGAGTTTATAAAAGACTCAGGTATCTTTTGCATGTGTTTAGAGTTAATTAGTTGATTCAGAAGATTAGGGTAATAGGTCGTTTAGAGAACCTTTTCTTGATATGCTAATTTATTGAGACAGGTTTTTTGGGTTATAAGGAGTTGTATGCCAAAATCATCAGTATTAAAACAATAAAAGACCTGACAAATTTCAGTTGGTGGATAATGAATCTATAATATATGAAAGTTTAATTGTAATCATTACATTATGGTAAATAATGAAATTTAACACTATATGCTAATTTTTTGAGAAGGACCTGTATATGTCTGGACAGTGTATCTGGTTTGAGGCCCTGGATAAACCTAGCATTGATCAAGTTAAACCCCGCCCCACTCTCCAGAAAGGCAGAAACAACCACCTTTGTTAGCCCAGATGGATTTCTGTAGGTAGAAAATAATTATTTTCTACCCACGGAGGAGATATTTACACTAGGATTGCTAGCCTCCCCACAACTTGGGCTCCTTAGTTTTACGGCGGCTGTTTACAGTGAGATAGGGAAGGACACGGCGCCCACAAAATTGACCTTTCTACCACACTAAAAACATACTTCCCCCTTTGCACCAAAAAATAGACTGCCTTCCAGAAGAAGTTCCCCACCCAACTGCATGGGTTCCTTAGATGACTCACCAGGTTTCCCTTGGCCCTGGACCTCCTGCACATTGGGTATCTCTGTATGTCTCTGGCGGTGACAGCAATCCATTTAGATAGCCAGAGACATGGCCGCCTCAAGGGAAAATGGAATCTCATACAGGGCTAAAGCATCCTTCACCCTTACTGATAGCCCTTCACAGAACAGGCTACGGAGTCCTACTTAGTGTCAGTGGACCTCCTTTGAAACATTACTCCTCTGCTGTCCGGACTCCCTGCTGAAGCTGACATAATGTGGACTTAGCCAGAGAGACGCGGTTGAGGTCATCATATATATGACCTAGCGCCAGAAAAATTTCCTCCACCGTCTGTAGCGCCTGGAAGTCAGATGGGAGAGAGAATTTCCATGCCTGAGGGGGTCACCCTGAAGGAGCGAGATTATTATCCCCACCCGTTGCTCCTCGGTTCCTGAGAAACAAGGATGTAACCTGAAGTATAGTTTACAGGCCTCCCTGAAAACAAACTTGTCACGTCCACCAGAGAACCTATCGGGAAAAGCAATTTTGGTCTCCACTAAGGGTTTCCTGGGAGTCACGGTCCCCAAACCTGATGTGTTAGGGTGCTGCAAAAGGTTAGCGTGTAGATCTGCCACCTCCACGCTGAGCTGCTGCAGTCGTCCTGTTAGAGAAGTGATAGGATCACTGGATAGGTAAAGAAACTGCTCCGGTCACAGCTAATGTCATGACTGTTGTCGGGTGTCCCGAGGACAGGGGCTCCTTCCATGCACCTAATGCTAACAGCGACCTAGCTCACCCTGTTTCCCGGATTACTTCTGATGGTGAAGATGCCAGGGCCATGTACTTTGCCTTAGGTCCTCAATCCGCCCTCAGTTTGTACCCTTCTCCCACCTAGGGAAGAGGGGAGTAGTATAGTACCGTAATACAGCAACCAGACTAACAAGGTAATATGAAGAGGGATGAAGGAAAATACCAAACATACAAATATACTCACACAAAACAACAGAGGAATGCACCGGGGAGTGGAGGATGGGGTTATACTAAAGTAGAAGAAAGGGAATTATCACACACTCAAAACCTAGCAACAGTCACAGATATACCCACCAAACACCTTCTCAGATAACCACCAACATCTATCCTCCCAGCCATGCAGCATAAGCTAGCACTGACAATGAGTACTAGCCAGGATACAGATTATATAGGAGATGGGAGTGGCCAACAGTGCACAGCTGAGACCATTAATGCAGGAAAGCTTCCAGGAGCTCTCAACAGCAGATTACCCCTTGCACTGCTAAAAGAAACCTGCACCATTTAATATGATGGTGAAGTTCTTCTAATCAGTGCATGAGTAGGAGAAATCAGATGTTGAAGTTTTCTGGCTTCACTCTGTCGCGGTAAACCCGTGACACATATTGTCCTTTCATTTTTATTGTACAAAGAATGCTGTAAATAAAAAAAACTGAGAAACAATAGAATAGCATAATTTTTCACTTTCTAGGAGGACAACGACCCTCAGCATCCTGCCAGAACTACAATGGAGGGTTTAGATCAGAGCATATTCATGTGTGTGAATGGCCCAGTCACAATCCAGACCCAAATCTCAGAGAATCTGTGACAAGACATGAAAATTGCTGCTGATCACAGCAGCCATCTCTAGATGTGCAAAGCTGGAGAGACAGACCCCAAAAGACTGAAGCTAAACATGGGAGAGACAGACTCTAGTGATGGGCGAACCCCTGGGTGTTAAGGTCTGGTTTCATCCAAACAGTTAAAAAATAGAATTAGACTTACCTGTAATTCGGTTTCTAATAACCCACCACGATCGCACAAAGGAAGATGTCATCTCAGCCTAACAGGAACAGGAAATATGAAAGGTCAAATAGACCCTTCCACCTCCTTTCCCCAGTGTTATTATAAAGGACCACAATAGTATGAATGCTTCAAATTAAACTATTATTACTGGATCCAAATAACAAAATAATTGTGCAAGGGGAGGAAATTACCTATGCGGTCGTGGTGGGTTATTAGAAAATGAATTACCAGTAAGTCTAAATTCTATTTTCTCTAATAAACCCCCACGACAGCACACAAGAGGAATACCAAAGACTAATGCCTAGGGAGGGACAACAGCCTGGAGAAATTTTCTCCCAAAAGACAAATTTTAAATGGATGTCAAGTCAAGCCTGTAATGTTTGGAAAAGGTGTGGACTGATGATCAGGTAGCAGCTCTGCAGATCTGTTTGGTGGAAGTGCCGGCTTTCTCAGGCCAGGAGACTGCTACCGCTCTAGTGGAATGAGCTGGGAGCTTTTGTGGAAGCGATTTTGGAGCTGGTAGGCTTCGGTAATTGCCTTTTTATCAAGTTGGCCACCATAGTCTTGAAAGCTTTTTTCCTTCTATTCGGATCATAAGGTTGAACGAATGAATTCCTGCCTTTCCTCCACTCCCTTGTCTCATGGAGATAATGAAGGACCACTCCCCTTACATCAAGAGAGTTGAATTATTCCTTTTTGTTCCTTGGGTTCTGGCAGAAGGATGGTAGAATTATCTCCTGAGGTTTATGAAAATCTCAGACTACCTTAGGTAGGAGTGAAGGGTCAAGACAGAGCCTCAGTCGTTCTTCTAGTATCCCCAGGTATGGCTCATTTATTGAGACAGCCTGTAGTTTTCCTACACGTCTGACTGCGGTGATTGCCACTAGAAACGCTGTTTTCCAGGGTAGTTTTTCTAGTCTTATTGATGGCAGAGGTTCAAATGGTGGAAGCGTCAACCCCTTAAAGGGAACTTGTCACCCCCAAAATCGAGGGTGAGCTAAGCCCACCGGCATCAGGGGCTTATCTCCAGCATTGTGTAATGCATTCTGTAATGCTGTAGATAAGCCCCGATGTATCCTGAAAGATGAGAAAAAGAGGTTAGATTGTACTCACCCAGGGGCGGTCCGATCGGATGGGCGTCGCAGTCCGGTCCGGCGCCTCCCATCTTCATAGGATGACGTCCTCTTCTTGTCTCCACGCTGCGGCTCTGGCATACTGATTTTCCCTGTTGAGGGCAGAGCAAAGTACTGCAGTGTGCATGCACTGGGCCTCTCTGACCTTTCCCGGCGCCTGCGCACTGCAGTACTTTGCCCTCAACAGGGCAGACAAAGTACGCCTGCGCCAGAGCGTGATGACAAGAAGAGGACGTCATCCTATGAAGATGGGAGGTGCCGGACCGAGACGCCCACCCAGGTGAGTATAATCTAACCTCTTTCTCATCTTTCAGGATGCATCGGGGGCTTATCTACAGCATTACAGAATGCTGTAGATAAGCCCCTGATGCTGGTGGGCTTAGCTCACCTTCGAATTTGTTTGGGGGGGTGACAGGTTCCCTTTAAGGACCATATTAAGGTCCCAGGAGTGGACTAGGTTAACCGGTCTGGGGTGTAGGGGGGAGGTTGCCTTCATAAACCTTTTCACCCAGCGATGTTCGGCCTACTGGTCTAAGTAAGAACTCAACGCCGCCACCTGAACTTTTAGGGTACTGGGTCGGAGACCCTTCTCAAGGCCTTCCTGCAGGAAGGCCAGGATCTGGACGACGTTTGGTTGTTAAGGATCTGGCTGTTCTGGAGCACACCATGATACAAATATCTTACAGGTCTTGTGATATATGGCATTTGTTACTGGTTTTGTACTCTTCTGAAGGGTCTAATGAGAGACCTTTGGCTTTTAAAATCAAGAATTCAGAAGCCAGGCTGCTAGAACGTAAATTCTCAATGTCTGGATGGGAGATTGGCCCTTGGTGCAGGAGATCCCCGACTGGTGGAAGGATCAAGGGACCATCTACACACAGGATGGTTATTGTGCCGAACCAGCTTTTTGCCCAGAATGGTACTATCAGAATTACTCTGGTCCGCTCAATTATTATCTTCTGCAGAATTTCTGGTAGTACTGGTGGGCAAAGACGTCCACGCCTAGACAGTCCACTACTGGGTAACCCCACTTCCTTGTCAATGTGGAAGGCCTCTGAACTCAGACACCACTCTCCTGGGTGAACATCCTTCCTGCTCAGGAAGTCAGGCTGTATGTTGGCTGCTCCTCTTATATGGAGAATTGACAAGGATAGAAGATTTTCCTCAGTCCAGAAGAATATTATTGCCGAGAAACCCTTCAGGTCTTCATACCTCGTGCTTCCCTGGTGACAGAGGTGCGGAACCGTAGAAACTTTGTCTGAATAGACTTTCACATTGGTGTCTCAAATCACACAGATGTTGCTGCCTTGACAATTTCTTCTTCTACCACCTTCAATTCCCTGAAATTTGAAGACTACCTACTGACTTTGGCTGACCAGCAACCTTGGAAGGAGGTCTGGGAGACCATGGCACCCCATCCTCTTTTGCTGGCATCTACCTCTATGGTTATTAGTGGGTCCAGGAACCGAAGGACACCTTTGTTCGGGTTTTTTTGGTTGTTCCATCAAGATAGAGAGGCTTTTATACAGGTATGATTTGCAATTTTATTGTTCAGAGACTTTGGGGATCCATCCCAATTTGTCAGAACATAGATATATCACCAGTTCCAGGCCGAGAATATACAATAGTGGCCAAAATTGTGGATACACTTCAAATTTTTGTCATTTTTTAAAAGTTTTTAGCATACAATCATACAAAGTGTTTATAACAATAATGCCACAAGTAGTCTAAGATAGATTAGAACACCTCTACAAAGAAATAAGGTTACCATAATACAAAATATCTCATGACTTCTATAAGAACAGCGCAATGGCAGAATCAGAATATCACGTCCTAATTTGTTATTTTCATGCTACCCCTACGGACGTAGAGAGTGCATTAGTATTTTGTAGCCCTGTTGAAGTTTCCCAGGATTTCCTTAGGAGGCCCTTCATCTTGCTCTCTAGAGAATCCTTTAACTGGGCGGAGTCCTCAAATGGTAAGGTAGTCTTCTTAACCAAGCGTGCAACTTGAGTTTTCATCTACCTTAGGCAAATCAGACCAGCATTCTGCAGTTTCCTCATCCAGTGGAAATCTGTCCTTGAGCTCTGAGGGGGTGCTTAACCTCTTTTCTTGAGACTCCCATTCCTCCAGAACTAACTCCAGGACGTTCTTATGTATGGGGAACACCAGCTTCCTTCTTGACTGGAGACCACCGAACATCTCTTCCTGCACTGTACGTGTAGTCTTTAGTGATGAGCGAGTATACTCGTTCCTCGGGTTTTCCCAAGCACGCTCGGGTGATCTCCGAGAATTTATTATTGCTCAGAGATTTAGTTTTCATCGCATAAGCAGCATGATTTAGGACTGCTGGACAGGCTGAATACATGTGGGGATTCCCTAGCAAACAGGCAACCCCCACATGTATTCAGCTTATCTGGCAGCCGTAAATCATGCAGCTGAGGCAATGAAAACTATATCTCCGAGCACTAACAAGTACTCGGGGAGACCCGAGCAACGAGTATACTCGCTCATCACTAGTAGTCTTCTCTTCCACCTCCATGGTCCTCCTCACCGCCATAAGGAGTTCTTCCACGTTCTCCAAGGAAAAATATTACTTCCTATCCTGAATGGTATCAGGACCCGGGCTCAGTTCACCCTCCTCCAGAAACTCCGCTGGCAAGGACATCTCCTCCTGGGAGTCCCAACCCTCTTCATGACACACTTAACTCTTTTTTGCCACTGGGAGCAGGTATTGCTTGGGAGAAGGCCAGGGAGGACTGTATTTCCAGGCGGACTATCCCTTTAATTTCCTCCCTTAAGGAGGGATGCTCTTCTCTGACCGTGCATTCTTGACATATAGGGGCTTTCTATGTTAAAATACTAGTCTCTTTGCACAGATTGCGCACTTTCGACTCATGGTCATGGCTATGCTCCTTGGTACAGATTCCTTTTTCCCCTGAAAGGGGAGAAGGAAATAAGCTCTCATGTCCTGTACCTGCATCATGGAGATCCAATGCCTGTATACTTACAGGGAACAGAACAGCGCTGGGCTCCACAGATGCAGAGCGGGAAGGACCTGAACTCTCCATGCTACCATCATAGATTTGGTCCTACCTTACTTGGTCCTCTGTTCGGGGCTCTTTACGCAGGCGACCGGACCAACGACTCTTCTGCATCAGAAGGACTCCTCCCCTCTGATTCCGGTGTTGAGGGAACCCCAGAGGAGGTATCCATGTGCCTCCCGTGCTTTCTCCTGATGAGTTTCACCATAGAACGCTAAACCCGGAAGTGACGTGATCAAAAGATGCCCGGTGTCTGACACCACTTCCGGTCGCCCGGACTGCGTCAACCGAGCTCTAGTGAGGGAAGCCGGAAGCATGCTTCCCTGTCGCGTCTCAGCCTCTCCGGTCCGGTCGAGCAGACGGGGAGGAGATAGGCTGGAGAACTCAGACAGGCCTTCAGCCTGAAGACCCCCAAGACTTTAACGAAGGTGCAGACTGGAGGGGGAAGTCCTGAGTCCTTGGGACAGCTCACGGAGAGGAGGGGTGAGCCCAATTGATATCCCAATGTCCGGCTAGTATATTTCCCCAGTGTCTGCCGCTGGCACAGAGCACTCTAAGATGACCTCTTCATCCCTATAGGGACAGGAATAACCCTGGGGAAATGAGGTGGTGTATTGCCAAGTTTTTAACACTAAGGTTGGATACAGATTTAAAGAAGGCTACTACTTGCGATATAACACAATTTTATTTTAAAGTACAAAATTAAAGGAATAGTATGATTGAATTGAAGGATTGTGTACACTTTCAGATATCTTACAATACAAAGGTTAAGTACATATAAAGATTAAATACACATAATGATTAAGTACGTATACTCACATCATCCGTCACCAAGAGGCTTTTAAACATCATCCGTCTGGAATATCAGTGAAGCAACACCAAGACAGAGAACCCATGGGAGATTCACAACACTGCACGGGTGTCCCCACTTATGAAGGTATCACAACACTGTGCACGGGTACAGGTATCCAAGTTTCTGCTTCAGTCTTAGTCATGTTTCTCCGGTCTTATATAGTCATTTACACTATGTAGTAACTCTGGCTTCACCTTGCCCGTCCAGTGGCCAGCTTTCAAGATAAGATGAAACAGATACCAGACGAGCATCAAACTATGAGAAAAGCCCACAAGGATTAGATAAAACCACTGCAGACAGAGGTTAAATAAACCTTCATGTTTTACAATAGCAAACAGAGAAACTTCGAGCTGTTTGTGAGGTAAAGGCATTCAGACAATAAGTAAACAGCTCTCAGCATTGTGTCCCTGTGAGCATCGTCTGTCTGTGAATGTTTGACCGGCAATGCTGCTCTCTCATGGTCTGCATGGTTCAATATGGACTCAAAATAGCCAATTTTATATTCACACTACAATCCACCCTTGGCTATTTTGAGCCCCCGCAATTAGTAGCTTTCTTTAATGCCGTATCTGAACCTATGGCCAGTCACACTTGTGAGTTCAATGGGAGAAACTCGCGCGAGTCTCTCGCATCAAGTCCCGGCACTGCCGCCGGCACTCGGGACCGGAGATTAGGCTGCATGTATTTCCCAAAAGCCAGCGGCAGCGTCGGGACCTGATGCGCGAGTTTCTTGCATTGAATTTGCAAGAGTGACCCCGGCCTTGGCGTTATAAACTTGGCAATACAGGTGGGATACATTTGCCCTCTCTTGGGTTTCCTGTCCCTATTAGGATGAGATGTCATCCTCCTGTGTGCGGTCATTGGGTGTTCTTAGAGAAAAAGCTTGGTGGGGTACGAGAACAGCACAATAACCCCATTCAGATGAATGGGGGGCCTGAACATCCGTTGTTTGCCCCGCTGTCATCTGCATGACCCTGCCTCTGATCAGTGCTAAGATCATTAGCAACGGTACAGAGCCGCCGTGTTTATCATTCTGAGCATAGGAAACACCCCATGTTCAGGGGGCCGAACCCAAACAATAACATGGACTTACTGGAAAAGTCAATGTTCGGGGTCTGTGCCCAAACAGTACTGTTCAGGATCACCCATCACTAACAGACCCCAAAAGACTACAGTGAAAGGTGGTCCTAGAAAGTACCGACTCAGGGGGGTAAACACAAATGCACCTCACAATTGTTAGAATTATATGTTTTAAATATTTAGAAAACTTTGTATCATTTCCTTTATTTATTATTCTTTGCATATATAGCGCCATCTTATTCCCGAGTGCTTTACAGACATTATCATCGCTGTTCCCAATGGGGCTCACAATCTAGAATCCCTATCAGTATGTCTCTGGAATGTAGGAGGAAACCGGAGAACCCGGAGGAAACCCACGCAAACAAGGGGAGAACATACAGACTCCTTGCAGATGTCCTTGGTGGGATTAGAACCCAGGACTCCAGACTGCAAGACAGCAGTGATAACTCCAGAGCCACCATGCAGCGCTAACCACTGAGCCACCATGCAGCGCTAACCACTGAGCCACCATGCAGCGCTAACCACTGAGCCGCCATGCAGCGCTAACCACTGAGCCGCCATGCAGCGCTAACCACTGAGCCGCCATGCAGCGCTAACTACTGAGCCACCATGCAGCGCTAACCACTGAGCCACCATGCAGCGCTAACCACTGAGCCACCATGCAGCGCTAACCACTGAGCCACCATGCAGCGCTAACCACTGAGCCACCATGCAGCGCTAACCACTGAGCCACCATGCAGCGCTAACCACTGAGCCACCATGCAGCGCTAACCACTGAGCCACCATGCAGCGCTAACCACTGAACCACCATGCAGCGCTAACCACTGAGCCACCATGCAGCGCTAACCACTGAGCCACCATGCAGCGCTAACCACTGAGCCACCATGCAGCGCTAACCACTGAGCCGCCATGCAGCGCTAACTACCGAGTCACCATGCAGTGCTAACCACTGAGCCACCATGCAGCGCTAACTATCGAGTCACCATGCAGTGCTAACTACTGAGCCACAGTGCTGCCCTGCATGTCACAAATACTTGTTACTTTGTGTTGGTATCAAAGAAAATCCAAAGTTTGTGAGTGTAACATGAAAAAAATGTGAAAAAGTTCAGGGGGTATGAAGACTTTTACAAGACTGTACTTTTGTCGGCATGAAAGTGTTTGCATCGATTTTTCTGGCTAACAGTTGCAGAATTTATATTCTTAGGATTCAGGCCCAATGACTGTGACCCAGATATCGATATCCATGTGCAGCTACATCCAGAAAACATTAAGGAACGCCAAACACAGAAGCTGACAAATTATTACATTGTTCACTTGTAAAAATCCCCCTGAAGGAGAGCTTCCGAAACGTGCGTCGGGGTGGGCGCGCGGACTCTGGGAACCTGGCGTCCTACATCCCATTGGAGGCAATTATCATTCACATACTTTGCTCACAACTATTGTCTTTGAGTTCTTTGGGGGGATTTGTAGCCTATACACATTGTACTCCATACTGGAATAAGTTTACACTCCGTTTGATACTCTGTATGGGTGGCTTTTCCCCTTTTCTGTAGCTATGTTGTCTACATTTCATGATCCTCCAATATCTTTCTACATAGTATGTGGGTTGCCTTGGTCCCCCGGCTCCGTGCGCCCGTTGTCATCACACCACAGTGCGGTCTTGTATGCTATGCGGCATTGTGCCCTAACCTGTTTGTGACATTTTAATTAATAAAGATCATTTATATATTATCATTTTGGACTTTATGGTGGTTTACTTTGGGCCATTTTTGACCCACTCCTCTTTTCGCTATTGTGCATCAGCGACCGGTCCATACTTATAGTCCTCTATTCGTATCAGCAGGAGTTACATTTGTTTCTATCCTCCCCTTGTTAATTTAGGGCGGTTCTCAGCATGCTGTTTAAAGTCGTACTTCTGTATAACTTGTAAAATACTGTAGTGTGAGCGCGGCATGAAAGCGTGTACCCGATACACAGCGACAACGTGTGTGCACCCAGAGCGAGGACGACGGAAGGTGCCGGCACCGAGACGAGCTGGATGAACTACGAGACTACGTAACAGACAAGTAACACGTTCCTCCCGGACACCCAATCTAATACTAGTCACAAGACGGCCCCGGAAACAGCGGAAATGACCGGATATGCCGGCAGCTAATGCCTATCCAGGAAAAAGATGTGCACACTGTCACTAGGTTGGTGCAGGCATGAACAAAATAGTCCAAGTATAAGAAAAATCAGCCGCACTCAAATGGTTGAAAGTTCAGCAAACTGTGTAACATAGTAACATAGTTAGTAAGGCCGAAAAAAGACATTTGTCCATCCAGTTCAGCCTATATTCCATCATAATAAATACCCAGATCTACGTCCTTCTACAGAACCTAATAATTGTATGATACAATATTGTTCTGCTCCAGGAAGACATCCAGGCCTCTCTTGAACCCCTCGACTGAGTTCGCCATCACCACCTCCTCAGGCAAGCAATTCCAGATTCTCACTGCCCTAACAGTAAAGAATCCTCTTCTATGTTGGTGGAAAAACCTTCTCTCCTCCAGACGCAAAGAATGCCCCCTTGTGCCCGTCACCTTCCTTGGTATAAACAGATCCTCAGCGAGATATTTGTATTGTCCCCTTATATACTTATACATGGTTATTAGATCGCCCCTCAGTCGTCTTTTTTCTAGACTAAATAATCCTAATTTCGCTAATCTATCTGGGTATTGTAGTTCTCCCATCCCCTTTATTAATTTTGTTGCCCTCCTTTGTACTCTCTCTAGTTCCATTATATCCTTCCTGAGCACCGGTGCCCAAAACTGGACACAGTACTCCATGTGCGGTCTAACTAGGGATTTGTACAGAGGCAGTATAATGCTCTCATCATGTGTATCCAGACCTCTTTTAATGCACCCCATGATCCTGTTTGCCTTGGCAGCTGCTGCCTGGCACTGGCTGCTCCAGGTAAGTTTATCATTAACTAGGATCCCCAAGTCCTTCTCCCTGTCAGATTTACCCAGTGGTTTCCCGTTCAGTGTGTAATGGTGATATTGATTCCCTCTTCCCATGTGTATAACCTTACATTTATCATTGTTAAACCTCATCTGCCACCTTTCAGCCCAAGTTTCCAACTTATCCATATCCATCTGTAGCAGAATACTATCTTCTCTTGTATTAACTGCTTTACATAGTTTTGTATCATCTGCAAATATCGATATTTTACTGTGTAAACCTTCTACCAGATCATTAATGAATATGTTGAAGAGAACAGGTCCCAATACTGACCCCTGCGGTACCCCACTGGTCACAGCGACCCAGTTAGAGACTATACCATTTATAACCACCCTCTGCTTTCTATCACTAAGCCAGTTACTAACCCATTTACACACATTTTCCCCCAGACCAAGCATTCTCATTTTGTGTACCAACCTCTTGTGCGGCACGGTATCAAACGCTTTGGAAAAATCGAGATATACCACGTCCAATGACTCACCGTGGTCCAGCCTATAGCTTACCTCTTCATAAAAACTGATTAGATTGGTTTGACAGGAGCGATTTCTCATAAACCCATGCTGATATGGAGTTAAACAGTTATTCTCATTGAGATAATCCAGAATAACATCCCTCAGAAACCCTTCAAATATTTTACCAACAATAGAGGTTAGACTTACTGGCCTATAATTTCCAGGTTCACTTTTAGAGCCCTTTTTGAATATTGGCACCACATTTGCTATGCGCCAATCCTGCGGAACAGACCCTGTCGCTATAGAGTCCCTAAAAATAAGAAATAATGGTTTATCTATTACATTACTTAGTTCTCTTAGTACTCGTGGGTGTATGCCATCCGGACCCGGAGATTTATCTATTTTAATCTTATTTAGCCGGTTTCGCACCTCTTCTTGGGTTAGATTGGTGACCCTTAATATAGGGTTTTCATTGTTTCTTGGGATTTCACCTAGCATTTCATTTTCCACCGTGAATACCGTGGAGAAGAAGGTGTTTAATATGTTAGCTTTTTCCTCGTCATCTACAACCATTCTTTCCTCACTATTTTTTAAGGGGCCTACATTTTCAGTTTTTATTCTTTTACTATTGATATAGTTGAAGAACAGTTTGGGATTAGTTTTACTCTCCTTAGCAATGTGCTTCTCTGTTTCCTTTTTGGCAGCTTTAATTAGTTTTTTAGATAAAGTATTTTTCTCCCTATAGTTTTTTAGAGCTTCAATGGTGCCATCCTGCTTTAGTAGTGCAAATGCTTTCTTTTTACTGTTAATTGCCTGTCTTACTTCTTTGTTTAGCCACATTGGGTTTTTCCTATTTCTAGTCCTTTTATTCCCACAAGGTATAAACCGCTTACACTGCCTATTTAGGATGTCCTTAAACATTTCCCATTTATTATCTGTATTCTCATTTCTGAGGATATTGTCCCAGTCTACCAGATTAAGGGCATCTCTAAGCTGTTCAAACTTTGCCTTCCTAAAGTTCAATGTTTTTGTGACTCCCTGACAAGTCCCCCTAGTGAAAGACAGGTGAAACTGCACAATATTGTGGTCGCTATTTCCTAAATGCCCAACCACCTGCAGATTTGTTATTCTGTCAGGTCTATTAGATAGTATTAGGTCTAAAAGTGCTGCTCCTCTGGTTGGATTCTGCACCAATTGTGAAAGATAATTTTTCTTAGTTATTAGCAGAAACCTGTTGCCTTTATGGGTTTCACGGGTTTCTGTTTCCCAGTTAATATCCGGGTAGTTAAAGTCCCCCATAACCAGGACCTCATTATGGGTTGCAGCTTCATCTATCTGCTTTAGAAGTAGACTTTCCATGCTTTCTGTTATATTTGGGGGTTTGTAACAGACCCCAATGAGAATTTTGTTACCATTTTTCCCTCCATGAATTTCAACCCATATGGACTCGACATCCTCATTCCCTTCGCTAATATCCTCCCTTAAAGTGGACTTTAGACAAGACTTTACATAGAGACAAACCCCTCCTCCTCTCCGATTTTTACGATCCTTTCTAAACAGACTGTAACCCTGTAAGTTAACTGCCCAGTCATAGCTTTCATCTAACCATGTCTCGGTTATTCCCACTATGTCAAAGTTACCTGTAGATATTTCTGCTTCTAGTTCTTCCATCTTGTTTGTCAGGCTTCTGGCGTTTGCGAGCATGCAGTTTAGAGGATTTTGTTTTGTTCCAATCTCCTCACTGTGGATTGTTTTAGAAATGTTCTTACCTCCCTTCTGAGTATGTTTTCCTGGGTCGTCTTTGTTCGAGTCTAATGCTTTTCTTCCCGTCCCCTCTTCTTCTAGTTTAACGCCCTCCTGATGAGTGTAGCGAGTCTTCTGGCGAATGTGTGTTTCCCAGGTTTGTTGAGGTGTAGTCCGTCTCTGGCGAGGAGTCCATCATACCAGTAATTCACTCCGTGGTCCAGGAATCCAAATCCTTGTTGTCTGCACCATCGTCTTAGCCAGTTGTTTGCATCAAGGATCCTGTTCCATCTCCTGGTGCCATGCCCGTCTACTGGAAGGATAGAAGAAAAAACTACCTGTGCATCCAGTTCCTTTACTTTCTTCCCCAACTCTTCAAAGTCCTTGCAGATTGTCGGTAGGTCCTTCCTTGCCGTGTCATTGGTGCCAACATGTATCAGAAGAAATGGGTGGACGTCCTTGGAGCTGAAGAGCTTTGGTATCCTATCGGTCACATCCTTGATCATCGCACCTGGAAGGCAGCATACTTCTCTTGCAGTTATGTCCGGTCTGCAGATGGCTGCTTCGGTGCCTCTCAGTAGTGAGTCTCCCACCACCACCACTCTTCGTTGCTTCTTGGCTGTACTTTTTGCTGTCACTTGTTGCTGTGTGCCCTTTTCTTTTTTGCTTGCTGGTATTGCTTCATTCTTAGGTGTGCCATCTTCATCCTCTACAAAGATTTGATATCGGTTCTTCAGTTGTGTGGTTGGTGATTTCTCCATGGTCTTCTTGCTTCTTTTGGTCACATGCTTCCACTCATCTGCTTTTGGAGGTTCTCTGACACTTTTTTCACCTTCTGTGACCAGTAGAGATGCTTCTGTTCTGTCTAGAAAGTCTTCATTCTCTTTGATGAGTTTCAAAGTTGCTATTCTTTCTTCCAGACCCCGCACCTTTTCTTCTAAAAGGGCCACTAGTCTACACTTCTGACAGGTGAAATTGGATTCTTCTTCTGGTCGATCTGTGAACATGTAGCACATGCTGCAGCTCACCATGTAGGTTGTCACATCTGCCAAGTTGCTCCTAGATCCTGCTGACTTGCTGTGTGTTTTCCTTCTTGTGTAATCTACTGAGCCAAGCTCTCTTGCAATAATGTCCTACAGGCAAAAATTCGCTTCTCCCAGAAGGCACCTGGAATATGCAAATTAGCCTCCTGAAGCTTGAATCCCTGGTTTGGTGATGCTTTCGAAGCAGCTGGTCCCGGCTGTACCCAACGATCTTCTAGCTTAGGGAGACTTCGCTTCTCCCAGAAGGCACCTGGAATATGCAAATTAGCCTCCTGAAGCTTGAATCCCTGGTTTGGTGATGCTTTCGAAGCAGCTGGTCCCGGCTGTACCCAACGATCTTCTAGCTTAGGGAGACTTCGCTTCTCCCAGAAGGCACCTGGAATATGCAAATTAGCCTCCTGAAGCTTGAATCCCTGGTTTGGTGATGCTTTCGAAGCAGCTGGTCCCGGCTGTACCCAACGATCTTCTAGCTTAGGGAGACTTCGCTTCTCCCAGAAGGCACCTGGAATATGCAAATTAGCCTCCTGAAGCTTGAATCCCTGGTTTGGTGATGCTTTCGAAGCAGCTGGTCCCGGCTGTACCCAACGATCTTCTAGCTTAGGGAGACTTCGCTTCTCCCAGAAGGCACCTGGAATATGCAAATTAGCCTCCTGAAGCTTGAATCCCTGGTTTGGTGATGCTTTCGAAGCAGCTGGTCCCGGCTGTACCCAACGATCTTCTAGCTTAGGGAGACTTCGCTTCTCCCAGAAGGCACCTGGAATATGCAAATTAGCCTCCTGAAGCTTGAATCCCTGGTTTGGTGATGCTTTCGAAGCAGCTGGTCCCGGCTGTACCCAACGATCTTCTAGCTTAGGGAGACTTCGCTTCTCCCAGAAGGCACCTGGAATATGCAAATTAGCCTCCTGAAGCTTGAATCCCTGGTTTGGTGATGCTTTCGAAGCAGCTGGTCCCGGCTGTACCCAACGATCTTCTAGCTTAGGGAGACTTCGCTTCTTCCAGAAGGCACCTGGAATATGCAAATTAGCCTCCTGAAGCTTGAATCCCTGGTTTGGTGATGCTTTCGAAGCAGCTGGTCCCGGCTGTACCCAACGATCTTCTAGCTTAGGGAGACTTCGCTAGTTTATTATTAACACAAACAATAAACATCACCAAGTGCTTTTTTAGGAGGTAAATGGGTGGCGGACTATTCAATTCGGGTAACGTTTCGACCCCAGCGGGTCTTTATCAAAACCTCACTTATGCCAAAGAGGTAGAGGAGAGGAGAAAGAGCAGAGTTCCCATAGGGCAGCTCTGGTGGAGTTGTGTGGAAGCACGTCCGCCTGGTGGGTGATGTAGGTAATGCCTAGTCAGTCTGGAATTACCGGATATTTCGGACTATAAGACGCACCGCACTATAAGACAGACCCAGGTTTTAGAGGTGCAAAATAGTGAAAAATATATTTGAAGCAAAAAAATGTGGTAAAATATTTGACATCATAAATAACATACTATTATCTGTGGTGTTATTATGTTGGAAGCTGCTGGACCAGTGTGGTGTCTGTAAAGTTCTTTATGAAGACGTTGGACGGCGAGTATAAGAATGGAGGCACAGGGCTTGTATTTAAAGCACCACGCCAGCACTGCAAAATAACACTGGAGTGCTGCCTTAAGATCCCATTGGGAGAACTATAACTCCCAGCATGTCCTGCAGATCCTATGGCATGCTGGGAGTTATAGTTCCCCACAAGAGTGGAAGAGTGTTTTTTAATGTGCTGTAATCACTACTCTTTTAATAAATGCTTTCTTGTACAGGCTGTGCTCAGGGCAGGTCCTGCAGCCAGCCATGACCGCACCACAGATCATGTAAGACGAAGCTGCACTGTGTAGCGAGCTGTCTGCAGGACCTGTGATCACATCATGAAGAGGCCGGGCTTTGTGCGGTCATGTGATGATCCAGCCCGCCCTCTTCATGACCTCAGCACAGGCCCTCCACAGAGCATTCAGCAATGCATCAGCACTGTCAGGTACGCAGCATCCCTCCCTGCTCCGGCCCCACCGGACACAGATCTCCGCAGCTGCTGCAGGAATCCCGCGCTGGGGAAATCATGTGGATCCTCTGTTTAAGTGAAGGAATATTCCTGCGCTGACAGGTGGGCGGGGAAGCGGCTAATAAATATTCACTTCACTTTAAATTTCGGGACCACGTGGTTTCGCCAGCACCAGAATCCTGCACCGGAATCCTGCAGCGGAGACATTTTCCTGCCTCCTGCAATCCCACTCTGCCACTGCCCCCTCCCCACATGCTACAATCCGACCATAAGACGCACCCACACACTTTCCTCCCAAACTTGGAGGGAAAAATACGGTAAGTTACCATCATTGTGACTTCACCCCAGTATTTTTCAGACTCTCATCACCGTGCCGAAGCTCAGAACACACAAGTAGGTTTTCTCAGCTGTTCTGGAGAAGTAGAGTTAAATATTTTGGTTCCGGAGCATTTTTGTCTCCATTTCAGAGGAAAAACTGCAGCATGAAGTGACAATTACAAAGGGTACAAAAGCCTAAAACATAAAAACACTGTTGCTAACAGTAACTGTCTGTTACTTTCTGAGGACCTAAAAGAGAACATCACTAAGAAATAAGAGGAAACTGATCAGACGACTTTTGAGCAACTGTCCGAAGCCCCAACACTACAAGTGATCAGAACCAAAGAGAAAGCAAAGATAAACCACCTGTACGTCTCCCATATCAGGTGCAGTCATTTTAGGTCAGCCAATTTCCTGGGAAGACCACGCGGAGGAGAGGAAGGAAAAAACATGAACTCCATGTGGGGGTCAACCCTTGCAGGAGGTCTGGCCAAGACAGAAAGCGCCTAGAATCAAGCACATGGCCCTTGAACAGCTGACACAAAGTATCTTCACATCAAGGACTTCTGGACTATTGGTATTACCTAACCCTAAGTGACACCACCTCCTCGCGTCTACTCAGTCTGAGGTCACACAGCACAGTCTGGAGGTATTATTACACAACAGTCCATCATTCCATTTTGCCTGTAATCCTTCACGCGATGATACTGAAAAGATGGTCACTGTATGTCCCAAGAACGCAGACCTCGTGGAAAAATGTATGGATAGCTAATGATTCTGCTGCAATCAGTACTACGCCAGACACACTGCGCAACCAGTCCAACCAATTCTCACCTGAAGGTCTCTGTTTTTTAAGTTGCCAAGCCAAAACGCCTCCTGGCAGTTGTTGAGGACCAGCATGGCCTTCACCCGGTACACAAACATCTCCAGGGTCTTCTTCAATGGTGGGACGTGTGTGGTCAGCCCGGTGTCCTGATGGATCTTAAGAGAAAGAGTCATCTTATTTTGTGCTGCGAGGCCTGAGACACCAGCAAGCTCTTCTGCCATGTAGGAACTGAGAAACAGGACAGTAAGTGGGCAATGCTTACCTTGGAGTGGCCACACATGTGGTGAAGTTGTCGGGTGCATAACTGTAGGACTTTTAGTAAATTCTGCACATCTTCCTATAAAATAACAAATACACCTCATGGTAGAATGGAGGACTTTACGGAAGACTGGTAACATGTATAAATTCTCATGTAGACTGCCTCCCGCAGACTTCTCCATTTTATTATACTCGTGAGCGCCACCACCTCCTGCAGACTCCTCCATCTTACGATATTCGTGAGCGCCACCACTGCCTCCTGCAGACACCTCCATCTTACGATACTCATGAGCGCCACCACCGCCTCCCGCAGACTCCTCCATCTTACTATACTTGTGCACGCCACCACCGCCTCCCAGACTCGTACTATGCTAGTGCACGACACAGCTTCCAGCAGACTCCTCCATTTTATTATACTCGTGAGCACTACCACCGCCTCCCACAGACACCTCCATCTTACTATACTTGTGCACGCCACCACCGCCTCCCAGACACGTACTGTGCTAGTGCACGACACAGCTTCCAGCAGACTCCATCTTACGATACTCGTGAGCACCACCACTGCCTCCCACAGACTCCTCCATCTTATTATACTCGCGAGCGCCACCACCGTATCCCGCAGACTCCTCCATCTTATTATACTCGCGAGCGCCACCACCGCCTCCAGCAGACTCCTTCAACTTATACTTGTGAGCGCCACCACGGTTTCCCATAGACTCCATCTTACTATACTCTTACATGCCACCACCACCTCAGACTCGTACTATGCTAGTGCACGACACCACCGCTTCCAGCAGACTCCCACTATATTAGTGCACGACACCAGTGTCTCCGGCAGACTCCTCCATCCTACTATACTCGTGCACACCACCACCTCCTCCCAGACTCCTCCATTCTACAATAATACACCTCATACATGATACCTCCACCACCTCATAATATTAATACCATATTGGGCCTCCTTCACATGTCAATATTTGCAGTGTGTGTTAAATCCGTTTTTGTTTTCTTTTTAGAAACTATGCAGCTGTGCACGTCTGCTTTTTTTCTCGGCAACACACATGACAAGGCCCAATACAAGTCTATGGGTCTTCACTGTGTGCAAAATTATTAGGCAAGTTGTATTTTAGAGGATTATTTTTATTATTGATCAACAACCATGTTCTCAATCAACCCAAAAGACTCAAACATCAAAGCTTAATATTTTTGGAAGTCGGAGTTGTTGTTTTTTTAGATTTGTCTATCTTAGGAGGATATCTGTTTGTGCAGGTAACTATTACTGTGCAGAATTATTAGGCAACTTAATAAAAACCAAATATATTCCCATCTCACTTGTATATTTTCACCAGGTAAACCAATATAACTGCACAAAATTTAGAAATAAACATTTCTGACATGCAAAAACAAAACCCCCCAAAATAAGTGACCAATATAGCAGCGGCAGCCTCCATCCATAGATTCTGTCAGTTGCTTGATCTGTTACGACCAACATTGCGTGCAGCAGCCACCACAGCCTCCAGACACTGCTCCGAGAGGTGGACTGTTTTCCCTCCCTGTAGATCTCACATTTTATGGGGGACCACAGGTTCTCTATGGGGTACAGATCAGGTGAACAAGGGGGCCATGTCATTATTTTTTCTTCTTTGAGACCTTTACTGGCCAGCCACGCTGTGGAGTAGTTGGAGGCATGTGATGGAGCATTGTCCTGCAGGAAAATCATGTTTTTCTTGAACGATACCGACTTCTTCCTGTACCACTGCTTGAAGAAGTCTTCCAGAAACTGGCAGTAGGTCTGCGAGTTGAGCTTCACTCCATCCTCAACCCAAAAAGGTCCCACAAGTTAATCTTTGATGATCCCAGCCCATACCAGTCCCCACCTCCATCTTGCTGGCGTCTGAGTCGGAGTGGAGCTCTCTGCCCTTTACCGATCCAGCCTCTGGCCCATCCATCTGGCCCATCAAGAGTCACTCTCATTTCATCAGTCCAGAAAACCTTTGAAAAGTCAGTCTTACGATATTTCTTGGCCCAGTCTTGACGTTTTATCTCATGTTTCTTGCTCAGAGGTGGTCGTTTTTCAGCCTTCCTCACCTTGGCCATGTCCCTGAGTATCACACACCTTGTGCTTTTTGTTACTCCAGTAACGTTGCAGCTCTGAAATACGGCAAAACTGGTGGCAAATGGCAACTTGGCAGCTTCACGCTTGATTTTCCTCAATTCACGGGCAGTTATTTTGCGCCTTTTTTGCCCAACACGCTTCTTGCGACCCTGTTGGCTATTTGCCATGAAACGCTTGATTGTTCGGTGATCACGCTTCAAAAGTTTGGCAATTTCAAGACCGCTGCCTCCCTCTGCAAGACATCTCACAATTTTGGACTTTTCAGAGCCGTCAAATCTCTCTTCTGACCCATTTTGCTAAAGGAAAGGAAGTTGCCTAATAATTAAGTACACCTTATATAGGGTTCTGATGTCATTAGACAACTCCCCTCCTCATTACAGAGATGCACATCACCTGATTTACATTAAAGAAAAGAGGAGGGGGGAGAGGGAAGGTTAGGAGCTTGACACGCCGAGACATGCATCTATAAGCCGTTGCAAATGAATATAGCTGGTGGGTGCCGTACCTGCTGGTGATTTCAGCTGAAGTAGAAAAAGGAAAAGGGAATATCCAGCACGTCCATCCAGTATAAGTAAAATATTCAAAATCTATTGAAGCATTTTAAAAAACAATATTAAAAAAGAGAGAGAGACTCTTTCACCTGATTTACTTAATTGGTAGTTGGCCCTCAAGCCTGAAGAGCTTGGAGTAGGACAAGATGTATAAAAAATATTATGGGATCAAAATATAACTTGCCTAATAATTCTGCACGCAGTGTATGTAAAACACATAAGGCACACGAGTAGCATCCATGTCCCCTCTGTGTGCTGTTCGTGTTTAACATTGCCAAGTATAGGAGAAGCTGTGTAATCACTGTGGAACACTAATGACGCTAGTAATGTTCTTTCCGGTAGCAGTTTTATAAGGACGTGCGATGGGGCCTAGTGGATACTTTTCTTGACACTCTTCCTTTTTGATTTTGAAGTAAACAATGATTCATATTGTGCAATCCACAAGGGTAACACTTCAGTCCTGCAATAATGGACCTACGTCACAGATTGTGGTGGTTATCTATAGAATGGGGACAATAAAGCGTCTGTGATAGTCCACTCAGTTGCTCACCATTACACAGAGTGACGGCCTCGACTGCTCAGGAGCAACCGCCATATAACTCACCCAATGCTTCTTAAAGCAGCAGTCCAGAAGAGGCATCCCAACTCTCAGGAACGTGTCCACAAACTGGCGGCCATACTGCGGATAGACACAAACCCACACACAACAAATGAAGACGACAATGGTGTAAGTGAGTAATGTAGGTATATTAGTGCCGTGGGACACCGGACCGTGGGTTTCTGCCCTCACATCCCCCGTCAGACACAAGCACCTCAGCTTTAGCCTAGCGTCCATAGGGAATAACCTGCATCAGATCTCTTTCTTCCTGCTGGTGTGGATGTCTCCACCGCACACTCCAGAGTAGTGTAGGTCCATGTAGACGCCATTCTGAGGCCACATCGGAGCTAGAGTAAGACCACTTACAGGGCGTCCGAAGAATTGTCTCCATCTCCCAGGGTGCTGGAGAGGGTCTGTAGCTGGGGGTCTCCCTCCTCCATTTCCCCTGCCCCTGTCTGCTTTACAGCTTCTTTTAGAAAAGTGAATTTAGAAAGATGGATGGAGCCACCGGTTTCAGAAGGGGCACATGAACCGCCAGTGTCGGGGGTGGGGGCACATGAGCCATCGGTGTCGGATTGGATACGTGAGCCTGCTGCTGGTGTCGGAGTGGAGATCATAAGTCGCCGATGCCAAAGCGAGGGGGGGCACATGAGCCGCTGTGTTGGGAAGGGGGTCAGATGAGCATTCGGGGGGGGGGGGGCACATAAGCCGAGCTTACGTTTTTCATGTGAAAGGGGGAGCCCATAAGCAGCTGGTTCAGAGGGGAGGGTCACATGAGTATCTGGTGTTGGGGGAACAGGAGCCACCAGTGTTGGGAGGGCACATGAGCTGCCGGTGTCAGGGGGCACATGAGTTGCTGGTGTCTCGGGGGGTCACATAAGCATCCAGTGTTGGGGTGGAGGGGGGCATATGAGCCTCAGGAGCACATGAGCTGCCAAAGTCAAGGGAAAGCCAATGAGCAGCTGGTGTTGGGGTGGGGTCACATGAGCATCTCGTGTTGAGGGGGGGTCACATGAGCAGCCGGTGTACTGGGGGTGGGCACATGAGCCGCTGGTGTTGGGGGGAGAACATGAGCTGCTGATGTCAAGGGTAAGGGGGAGCCCATGAGCTGCCGGTGGCGGGGGCTTAGGGTTAGACAACCTTCTGTAGAGTTATATTGTAACCTCACCATCCTGTTATGGGGAAAATGGTCTGTGAAACTGAGAATTGTCAATAAGTGGAAACTATTCTTGTATCCAGTGAGATATTGAGTCAAAGCATACATTTCACAGGGGGTGTACATATATATATATATATATATATATATATATATATATATATATATATATATATATATATATATATATATATATATATATATATATATATTTATGATAACACAGGGGATGTTCTCACTTATGCTGATGACTCTGTTTAGCTCATAGCGGCTCCTGACTGGCAGTAAGAGGAGCTGCCGGGTCCAGGGGCACACAGGGCATGTACCCAAGGTCCAGTGCTGCCACAGCACTTTAAGGTAAGTACAGAAGGATAGTTATGACAGACACCGGGAGACGAGAAAATTCAGAAGACACAGCGGGAGAAATAACAGAGGAGATGAGCGGCCATGAGAGGCAATGTGAGATAGGAGAGCGGCAGTGTCAGCACGGAGAGCGGCAGTGTCAGCACGGAGAGCGGCAGTGTCAGCACGGAGAGCGGCAGTGTCAGCACGGAGAGCGGCAGTGTGAGCACGGAGAGCGGCAGTGTGAGCACGGAGAGCGGCAGTGTCAGCACGGAGAGCGGCAGTGTCAGCACGGAGAGCGTCCGTACCTTCAGGCAGGTGATCAGCATGGGTCGACTGTCAAACACCTACAGAGAAAACAAAATCTTGTAAGAAAGCCCAAAATCCTGCAGATCCCAAGCACAATCCTACATAGGTAAAAGTGCAAAGGGCCCCAGAGCGCAGCAACACTGGGCCGCGCTTACAGGGCTCCACACCGAGTATAGGTGATGGATAATGTGAACAGCGTCCTTGGCTTCCCATACAGGAAAGATATATATCTTGGTACTCGTATATATCTATCCATCTCGATCATAGTGCGCTAAATTTACCATAAAGTCCATGGTGTCCCGAAATAAAATCCCCAAATTGCTGGGATGTATGGCAGCTCCAGAGGCCTCATCAATGGCTTAAAGACTCCTTGTACGGGCACACGGTGCCTCAGAAGTGACCTGCTGGTCGTACACTTTTGGGGTTTACTGGGGAGGGGAGGTGACATTTATTAATAAGGAGAAGGCTTCCTGCTTCACCTCCGGGCCATGGTCTATGTGATGGTGCTTTATGTGCAGGATTAATATAGAACAAGTTGTATATGGCACCATCATCATGGCACTGACCAAGCCCCGGAAGAAGCAGTCATTTTTAGGGTGAGAGCCTGGGTGGGGAACCATAATCGCCGCCTAACACAAGGCGTGCTGTTCCAAGCTTTGGTCTCTCTGGTTTCTGGCTCTTTTCCAGTCTCGCGTTCTTGACCCTATGGTGTCGCTTTGTTGCCTCCGTCACGTTTACTTCATCTGAATCATGATGTTTCACGGACACTGGCTGTTTCACAACAGAATTTCTATGAAGGGATCACTGGGAAGCCAAGAACGTTGTTCACATTATCCACCACCTGTACTCGGGAGAAGCCCTCGCTAGATCACCCGGTGCTGCGGGGGAGTTTTGCAATTTTACTAATTTAATCTTTGGGATGACGGACGGATCCCTGCAGCCATCAGCAACTCGGGGTTTGTGGGGTTGATGCAATATCAGGGCCCTGGCATTTACAATCCTAGAATTGGGGTCTTGTTAGCTGAGAACAAAGTGGTACATGAAGGACAGGAAGATGTGGCCCCCAACAACAGTACTCGCCTTAATCAGGTTCACCAAGATGTGGAAGTTCCTGACTGCCAAACTCCAGCACAGAAGCCGCTCTGTCTGTACCTGCAAGATACAATCATCGCTCAGCACAGGTCGGCCGGTCGGGAGGGAGGCAAGGATACGGCCAGTGCGTCATCTCTGTCTGCTCTGTGACTGCACGTGAAGTGCTCGCCCCACAAGATCCCACGCAGAGAAGAGAGAGAGGAGGTAACGACAAGCTTGGGGAGAGGACAGCCCATTCAGGTACAAGGTCAGGTGACAGGAGGGTCACATCCTGGCTTCTCCAAACATCTCCATGGAGCCAGTTGACCGATGGATCCCAATCCTGGCTTTCTCCAAACGTATTCATGGGGCTCAGATGACTCTTGGGTCCAAGTCCTGTCTAAAAGTATCCATGGTTGAGTGATGGTCAGTTGAGCAGATCTGTTTTTTTTCAGCTGGAGCCATGGCCCTCTAAGAGGGCATCCTGTAGAATGTCAAATCTGTGTCCCTCGTGATGGAGCCATGATGTCTTGGCTGCTGTCTTGTAAAGACTCTCTGGTTCTTTGGATCTCTTGGTTGCAGGATGTCTCAGATGTCTGGATGTATATGTTCCAGAGGCGCATATCCTCTTTTTATAATTAACAACTGTCCTTCAAGCCAGCATCCAGAGGTCAAGAGAAAGATGTGATGACGTTAACTCGCATTGTTTGATTATTATTTATAGTTTATCCTTCAATGTTTGCAAGTCCACAAACTAGCTGGCCTGGACAATGTGTAATCAACATATCAGCAAACATCATTGTTCAATTAGCCTGCGTCTCTGTCATCAAGGATGCCAGCACAATATGTTACAACAAATGTCAACTTACAAGTCAATATTACAGGCTTATGCGAACAGAAGTCTGCATTTTCTTGACTAACCAAAGAATATACACAAATTCAAAACTCAACATATAGATAACATATATAGATAACAAAGATAAAATAATGTCCCGTCACAGGGGGCCTTCAGCCATACGGGTGTGTCGACGGTTCTCTTTAATGACTAAATCATAGAACAGGCGATGCAGGAATACTGATGGATTCATACCTGGTGACTGTCAGTTGAGGTCCCAGCAGGAACGCTCCTCACCAACTTCTCCAATTTGTCCATCAGTACTCGGAAGAAAACTACAAAAGTCTGTCTAAAACGATCACATGAAAAAAATATCAGTCTGGGCCGTACGCCGATCACAAGATGAGAGTAGACAGTGCGGGCTGTACGTCAATCACAGAACAAAAACAGACAGTCCAGTCCATATGCCAACTACAACAATATACGGCACCTCAGACAGACTGACCACTCATCCTAAACATTACAGGGGTTTACAGTTAGGGCGTGGAGCGTTGTGATCGGCTCTTACCTGGTCAGAGTGGGGTAAGTGGATGAGTTACCATCTTTAGCCGCATTCATCAGCTCGGCTACTCCTGTGCCACAGATTTTCTCAATAGCTTCAAGCACATCAGCATGCTGGAGATAAATGCTGCAATGTAACGACAAATTCTCATCACTGTTATCTTCTTGGATCTATATGGAGATTCGTCGGTCCAGGAGAGGAGTCCCATCCCATTTTTACCGTTAGACTGACTATGTCGGAACGTTCTAGAACCGCCGGTGTTTGGTGGCACTCACCACAACAGGCTCTGCAGAGTCTCGTTAAATCGAATCCCCCTCTCACGCTCCCCACCAGGCTGAATCCAGGACTGGCTCAGAAAACCTCCAGCAACTGAAGCTGTTTCCAGAGGAAGAAAAGTTACCGTCTTCTCCATAACAAGAAAGTGATTAAATGAGTAGGTCGGGCTCCTACCTATCCTGCTGCCATATGGTGCAGCGTCCGCCTTCTCCACCAGAGTCACCAGCAGCTGCACCAGGCTCAAGGCGGCAGAAAACGTGGGAACGCTACTACACAGGTTCTGAAAGTAGCCAAAACTGTGGCTGAGAAGAAAGCAAACACCAGACAAAATTCAGAGGCCGTGAAGGATGCAGGAAGACAGCAAACTAAACACGTTACCATTAGAGCTAGGAAGACCAGAACAGTAAAGTTCAGGGTAAGTACCAAACACCTAGTGTCCATGCAAGGTCCAAGAACACGGATGTCTCCAGGAAGTCCAAGTTACTGTTCGGTTCACCCGAACATCAGCACTTTGCCACGCTGTCATCTGTGTGACAGCGCAAAAAGGTTACCGTCGGTTACAGGAGTTTGTTGATTAGAGAGTACTAGTACTACCCTCATCATCATACGCCTGCTGTTGCTGATAACAGCGAGAGCAGATGATGCTGATGGAATATTCATCATCCGGTGCCTGAGCTATGAATAAATAATTTTAAAAAAATGACGTGGCATCTCTTCTATTTTTGATAACCAGCACAGGCAAAACCGATAGTTGTTAGCTGCAACCCTCAGCTGTCATCTTCATCACGGCTGGTTATCAAGAATAGAGGGGTCCCACGCCATTTTTCCCCCCAATTATTTAAATAAAAAAAAATGTGGGGGGTCCTCCCCATTTTTGACAACCAGCCAAGCTTAACCCCTTAACCCCCAGAGCTTTTTTCGGTTTTGCATTTTCATTTTTCGCTCCCCTTCTTCCCAGAGCCATAACTTTTTATTTTTCCATCAATATGGCCATGTGAGGGCTTATTTTTTGCGGGACAAGTTGCACTTTTGAACGATACCATTGGTTTTTGCATGTCGTATACTCGAAAACAGGAAAAAAATTCTAAGTGCGGTGAAGTTGCAAAACAAGTGAAATGCCACACTTGTTTTTTGTTTGGCTTTTTCCTAGGTTCACTAAATGCTAAAATTGATCTGCCATTATGATTGTCCAGATCATTACGAGTTCATAGACACCAAACATGTCTACGTTCTTTTGTAGCTAAGTGGTGAAAAAATTTTCCCAAATTTGCTAAAACAAAAAATTGAGCCATTTTCAGACACCCGCAGCGTCTCCATTTTTCGTGATCGCGGGTCGGGTGAGGGCTTATTTTTCGTGTGCTGAGCTGACGTTTTTAATTATACTAGTTTTGTGCAGATACGTTCTTTTAATCGCCATTTATTGCATTTTAATGAAATGTCGCGGCGACCCCCCCAAAAAAACGTAATTCTGGCGTTTCAATTTTTTTTTTTTACTAATCACCATGGAACACGCGGTCATCATACCATTCAGGAAGGAGAGGTGTCCTGTATCTAGAGGTGATCGTACTAATCACCATGGAACACGCGGCCATCATACCGTTCAGGAAGGAGATGTGTCCTGTATCTAGAGGTGATCGTACTAATCACCATGGAACACGCGGTCATCATACCATTCAGGAAGGAGAGGTGTCCTGTATCTAGAGGTGATCGTACTAATCACCATGGAGCACGTGGCCATCATACCGTTCAGGAAGGAGACTGTCCTGTATCTAGAGGTGATCGTACTAATCACCATGGAACACGCGGCCATCATACCGTTCAGGAAGTAGAAGTGTCCTGTATCTAGAGGTGATCGTACTAATCACCATGGAACACGCGGCCATCATATCGTTCAGGAAGGAGACGTGTCCCTGTATCTAGTGGTGATCGTACTAATCACCATGGAACACGCGGCCATCATACTGTTCAGGAAGGAGATGTGTCCTGTATCTAGAGGTGATCGTACTAATCACCATGGAGCACACGGCCATCATACCGTTCAGGAAGGAGATGTGTCCTGTATCTAGAGGTGATCGTACTAATCACCATGGAACACACGGCCATCATACCGTTCAGGAAGGAGACGTGTCCTGTATCTAGAGGTGATCGTACTAAACCCCATGGAACACGCGGTCATCATACCGTTCAGGAAGGAGATGTGTCCTGTATCTAGAGGTGATCGTACTAATCACCATGGAGCACACGGCCATCATACCGTTCAGGAAGGAGATGTGTCCTGTATCTAGAGGTGATCGTACTAATCACCATGGAACACGCGGCCATCATACCGTTCAGGAAGGAGAAGTGTCCTGTATCTAGAGGTGATCGTACTAATCACCATGGAGCACAAGGCCATCATACCGTTCAGGAAGGAGACTGTCCTGTATCTAGAGGTGATCGTACTAATCACCATGGAGCACAAGGCCATCATACCGTTCAGGAAGTAGAAGTGTCCTGTATCTAGAGGTGATCGTACTAATCACCATGGAACACACGGCCATCATACCGTTCAGGAAGGAGACGTGTCCTGTATCTAGAGGTGATCGTACTAATCACCATGGAACACGCGGCCATCATACCGTTCAGGAAGGAGACGTGTCCTGTATCTAGAGGTGATTGAACTAATCATCATGGAGCATGTGGCCATCATACCGTTCAGGAAGGAGACGTGTCCTGTATCTAGAGGTGATTGAACTAATCACCATCGAGCACGCGGCCATCATACCGTTCAGGAAGGAAACGTGTCCTGTATCTAGAGGTGATCGTACTAATCACCATGGAACACGCGGCCATCATACCGTTCAGGAAGTAGAAGTGTCCTGTATCTAGAGGTGATCGTACTAATCACCATGGAACACAAGGCCATCATACCGTTCAGGAAGGAGATGTGTCCTGTATCTAGAGGTGATCGTACTAATCACCATGGAGCACACGGCCATCATACCGTTCAGGAAGGAGACGTGTCCCTGTATCTAGAGGTGATCGTACTAATCACCATCGAGCACGCGGCCATCATACCGTTCAGGAAGGAGACGTGTCCTGTATCTAGAGATGATCGTACTAATCATCATGGAGCATGTGGCCATCATACCGTTCAGGAAGGAGACGTGTCCTGTATCTAGAGGTGATCGTACTAATCACCATGGAGCACACGGCCATCATATCGTTCAGGAAGTAGAAGTGTCCTGTATCTAGAGGTGATTGTACTAATCATCATGGAGCATGTGGCCATCATATCGTTCAGGAAGTAGAAGTCTCCTGTATCTAGAGGTGATCGTACTAATCACCATGGAGCACACGGCCATCATACCGTTCAGGAAGGAGACGTGTCCTGTATCTAGAGGTGATCGTACTAATCACCATGGAGCACACGGCCATCATACAGTTCAGGAAGGAGACGTGTCCCTGTGTCTAGAGGTGATCGTACTAATCACCATGGAGCACGTGGCCATCATACCGTTCAGGAAGTAGAAGTGTCCTGTATCTAGAGGTGATTGTACTAATCACTATGGAGCACGCGGCCATCATACCGTTCAGGAAGGAGATGTGTCCTGTATCTAGAGGTGATCGTACTAATCACCATGGAGCACACGGCCATCATACCGTTCAGGAAGGAGACTGTCCTGTATCTAGAGGTGATCGTACTAATCACCATGGAGCACGTGGCCATCATACCGTTCAGGAAGGAGATGTGTCCTGTATCTAGAGGTGATCGTACTAATCACCATGGAGCACACGGCCATCATACCGTTCAGGAAGTAGAAGTGTCCTGTATCTAGAGGTGATTGTACTAATCACTATGGAGCACGCGGCCATCATACCGTTCAGGAAGGAGACGTGTCCCTGTATCTAGAGGTGATCGTACTAATCACCATGGAACACACGGCCATCATACCGTTCAGGAAGGAGACGTGTCCCTGTATCTAGTGGTGATCGTACTAATCACCATGGAGCACAAGGCCATCATACCGTTCAGGAAGGAGACTGTCCTGTATCTAGAGGTGATCGTACTAATCACCATGGAGCACACGGCCATCATACCGTTCAGGAAGGAGACTGTCCTGTATCTAGAGGTGATCGTACTAATCACCATGGAGCACACGGCCATCATACCGTTCAGGAAGGAGATGTGTCCTGTATCTAGAGGTGATCGTACTAATCACCATGGAGCACAAGGCCATCATACCGTTCAGGAAGTAGAAGTGTCCTGTATCTAGAGGTGATTGAACTAATCACCATCGAGCACGCGGCCATCATACCGTTCAGGAAGGAGACGTGTCCTGTATCTAGAGGTGATCGTACTAATCACCATGGAGCATGTGGCCATCATATCGTTCAGGAAGTAGAAGTCTCCTGTATCTAGAGGTGATCGTACTAATCACCATGGAGCACACGGCCACCATACCGTTCAGGAAGGAGACGTGTCCTGTATCTAGAGGTGATCGTACTAATCACCATGGAGCACACGGCCATCATACCGTTCAGGAAGGAGACGTGTCCTGTATCTAGAGGTGATCGTACTAATCACCATGGAGCATGTGGCCATCATACCGTTCAGGAAGGAGACGTGTCCTGTATCTAGAGGTGATCGTACTAATCACGATGGAGCACGCGGCCATTATACCGTTCAGGAAGGAGACGTGTCCCTGTGTCTAGTGGTGATCGTACTAATCACCATGGAGCACGCGGCCATCATACCTTTCGGGAAGGAGACGTGTCCTGTGTCTAGAGGTGATCGTACTAATCACCATGGAGCACGCGGCCATCATACCGTTCAGGAAGTAGAAGTGTCCTGTATCTAGAGGTGATCGTACTAATCACCATGGAGCATGTGGCCATCATACCGTTCAGGAAGGAGACGTGTCCTGTATCTAGAGGTGATCGTACTAATCACCATGGAGCATGTGGCCATCATACCATTCAGGAAGGAGACGTGTCCTGTATCTAGAGATGATCGTACTAATCACCATGGAGCACGAGGCCATCATACCGTTCAGGAAGGAGACGTGTCCTGTTTCTAGAGGTGATCGTACTAATCACCATGGAGCACAAGAGAATTAGAAATGACGATCAGATTGGGAACGATAGCGGTGTTTGTTCCATTGTAGATATCAGAAACTTGGAATCTGTGTTGAGAAGTGACAGCGGGCGACATACCGGACCTGTTCATCTATATCCAGTGACGCGTCACACTCCTTTATTCTGTCTGTAAATACAGCCAGTGCCGACTTCAGCAAACTACTGTTCTCTGGCTGTGAAAATCCATTCCTGCAGGATGACAGAGATAAAAAAAGTCTCTGTATCTGACCCCTGACATGGTAAAGACCCCAAATAGAAATTCATTCCGACATACCAGGCAAAGAGTGTGTGGAAAACCTGCAGAAGTAAGTGGTAGCATGTAGCCATATACTGCTGCTCCTTCACGTCAATCCCTGGAGCATCCACCACGCCGTGATTCTCCGTCACGAGCATCTGCTGACGGAAACGACAAACAGTAACTGCATCGGACAGAGGCCATTACGTATAGTGTAAAACTACGCTCCCTTCACCTGTCGTAGCCCATAGCCCGCCTCACACATGACTCATCACACCTCACACCAAACACCCAGTTATGGCCATGGCTCACTAAAGACCGTCCATGCAGCAATCCCAACAACACCCCGAGCTCAGTCACTGTGAATATTAACTAAATCTTATGATTGTCATCCGACCTCAGGGACTGCAAACTCCACAATCACTCACTGTGCATATGCCAAACATCTCATCCCACGAATGAGGGTCAGAACCTGGAAATAGTTGTGCATGTTCTCCACGTGGTTACACAGTGCGGGCAGTAGTCCTACGAGCACTTGCGCCATGTCCTGTGGCCTCCTCTGGTGGAGATGTGAGAATTCTGCACTCCTCGTTTCCTTCATCTACAAAGGAGAAACGTCAGAAGCAGTAAACCAGAAACCTTGTCAAAATGTGTCTGTTGCCTCAGCATGGAGTGTGTGCCTTGCCGCCACCGCCTCAGCCCGGAGCGTGGGGCCTGCCGCCGCCTCAACCCAGACAGTGGGGTCTGCCGCAGCCTCAGCCCAGTCAGTGGGGCCTGCCGCAGCCTCAGCCCAGTCAGTGGGGCCTGCCGCAGCCTCAGCCCAGACAGTGGGGCCTGCCGCAGCCTCAGCCCAGACAGTGGGGCCTGCCGCAGCCTCAGCCCAGACAGTGGGGCCTGCCGCAGCCTCAGCCCAGACAGTGGGGCCTGCCGCAGCCTCAGCCCAGACAGTGGGGCCTGCCGCAGCCTCAGCCCAGACAGTGGGGCCTGCCGCAGCCTCAGCCCAGACAGTGGGGCCTGCCGCAGCCTCAGCCCAGACAGTGGGGCCTGCCGCAGCCTCAGCCCAGACAGTGGGGCCTGCCGCAGCCTCAGCCCAGACAGTGGGGCCTGCCGCAGCCTCAGCCCAGACAGTGGGGCCTGCCGCAGCCTCAGCCCAGACAGTGGGGCCTGCCGCAGCCTCAGCCCAGACAGTGGGGCCTGCCGCAGCCTCAGCCCAGACAGTTGGGCCTGCCGCAACTTCAGCCCAGACAGTGGGGCCTGCCGCAGCCTCAGCCCAGACAGTGGGGCCTGCCGCAGCCTCAGCCAGAAGAGTGGGGCCTGCCGCAACTTCAGCCCAGACAGTGGGGTCTGCCGCAGCCTCAGCCCAGACAGTGGGGCCTGCCGCAGCCTCAGCCCAGACAGTTGGGCCTGCCGCAGCCTCAGCCCAGACAGTGGGGCCTGCCGCAGCCTCAGCCCAGACAGTGGGGCCTGCCGCAGCCTCAGCCCAGACAGTGGGGCCTGCCGCAGCCTCAGCCCAGACAGTGGGGCCTGCCGCAGCCTCAGCCCAGACAGTGGGGCCTGCCGCAGCCTCAGCCCAGACAGTGGGGCCTGCCGCAGCCTCAGCCAGAAGAGTGGGGCCTGCCGCAGCCTCAGCCTGGACTGTGGGGCCTGATGCAGCCTCAGCTAGGAGCGTGGGGCCTGTCACAGCCTCAGCCCGGAGAAGGTTCATACAGCTGCCTTTATCCTGTGCTTTACAGACACAAGAAAGACTAATTACTCATCAGTAATTGGGGTGCAGTCATGGATATGCCTTATCTATCACCATAAAGTAGAATAGCTAAGGATTTTTTTCTGTTTTTAACACCTCTTGAACAAAACCCCCCAAGTAAGGATCGGTGTGTGACCCATTAATCTTACAGTGCCCCTGTCAGCAGGAGTGAGCTCAGTGACTACAGACAGTATCAGGTTGGAGCCGTTATACTGATTACACCGATACCGGTGATCAGGTTTGTGCTCAGTGACTACAGACAGTGTCAGGTCGGTGCCATTATACTGATACTTGTGATCAGAATTGTGCTCAGTGATTACAGACAGTGACAGGTCGGTGCCGTTATACTGATTACACGAATACCTGTGATCAGGATTGTGCTCAGGGACTACAGACAGTGTCAGGTCGGTGCCGTTATACTGATTACACGGATACCTGTGATCAGGATTGTGCTCAGTGACTACAGTGTCAGGTCGGTGCAGTTATACTGATTACACGGATACCTGTGATCAGGATTGTGCTCAGTGACTACAGGCAGTGTCAGGTCGGTGGGTTATACTGATTACACCGATACCTGTTGTCAGGAATCCCTGACCGCTGCCACCAATTTGTCACGATTCACACCGTCACCCCTATGTCACGGGTCGGGGTGACTTTAGGCCAACAGACGGCTATCACATGTGCAGGGGGGCTTATCTTAGTTATCCCTCCACTCCACAATGTGATGAAAAAACACACACAGGGCTATTGACCCCTTCGTTTACAGCAGGGGCTTATTCTAGGTATCCCACTGCTCTTCAATATACCACAAACTGCAGGGATTTATGTATATCCTGCTTACAGTTCCACTTAACACTTGCAGCTCTCTGGCGCCCCCTTACTCTCAGGTCAGATTAGGTACTGCACCTGGGGTAATTAGTCGCCAGAAAGGCTGCCTGCTATGTACTGGCTATTGGGCATGCTGCAGCGACGCGATAAACTACTCCCACTCAGGCAGGAACAATAATTATCAACGCCGCAGTCGCTACAACATCACCCCAAAAGCCTGCACACTATCACTGCCACCAGCTTCGATTAAACGGGTCCGAAGCTAACCCAAAACAACAGTAGCGTAATTCCCTTCAGGAGACTTAGGGTACGTTTAGAGCATGGAGAAAGAATCTAGTATATTAATTATTATACTCCATAAAGTGTAGGCAGTGTTTTATCAAAATATTTTACAAGGATGTTACAAATGAGACAATTGCAAATATGTACAGGGTAATTATAAAAAAAACAAGGATTACATGAGAATAACACTTACATGTGTTCAAAGCATTGCAGGCAACCAGGCTAGTGAAGTTTCCATACGTTCCAGCTCATTGGACGTGCTCAGGGCTCTCCAGGAAAAAAGACAAGACTGAGCTGGGGATCTGGGCAGACAGTTATAGCTTCAGCCTGTAACATCCCAGAAAGGGGTTGGATCACCTCGTCCCTCCTACCTCTTCAGTTAACTAATTTTACCCTAACCTATATCTAATTTCTATAACTCCGCTACAAAACATGTCATAGTCATAACAAACCCAGCATTCATCTTGGATTAACGTGGGCATTCTAATGAGATCAAATATGTCCTACCTGGGATACATATTTACAGATAAATCCCTACTTCTTTACCAGATGGAGTTAGAAGCCCGTGTTTAGAGGGATGGGCAGATCCACCGAGGGAGATTAAGAATATATATTTTCGTGTTCTTAACGTAAACGATTTGCGTAATATCTTACAAAAACAAAACAAAGAACTTCCATGTATTCTGGAAATTTCTAATCCAGTTATAGCTAGAGAAGAGTTGGAGCCTTCCAAAGCGATCGTAAATTGCTTTCTTCAATAAAACTCCCCCCAGTACATTGGCAAGGCAGCTCTTGGCTGAGCGAAAGGGAAGGGGGGGCTTTTTAGCCCACAGCCTGCTAGCAAGAGAAACTACTTATATGATATTTCATACCATATCGTGACACCTGTGATCAGGATTGTGCTCAGTGACTACAGACAGTGTCAGGTCGGCGCCGTTATACTGGTTACACGGAAACCTGGTGATAAAATCCATTGTGTGGTTGCTGCATAATCTGTATTTTCAGTTAATGATCTGCTTAGGTATTCATCAGTGTGGCTTCTGATAGGACACCGGTTCCTTACTGCCCCGCCCCTAACTTACATAATGAGATAGATATATATATATATATATATATATATATATATATATATATATATATATATATATATATATATATATATATATACACACACATATATATATATATATATATACATATATACACACGGCGTCCATGGCTCCTGCGCTGCAGCCTAATCATGCGAGTACTGTGTATTATTGTGGTTGAGCAGCGGTATATTAGACAATACTGACGAGACGTCTATGTGACCGGCATGTCCAGACCAAACGCGGTGGATTTACTGCTCTTCTAGTGTATCGTCCATGCAGTAGTCGGGGTCGGCCTCCTCAATCCTCCCCCCCCCCCCCTTCTTTCCGTTTTTATTCCCTTATTATTTCTCTCCCAGCATTTAAACCCTTCCATCTCATCATTAGGATCCATGGTGACTGGTAATCCTGGTGATATTGTGGCATGTGGCCATTTCTTCTACACCCCGACCAATGCCTTGGATGTAAATGCTTCATTCATTTCCTTTAGGAAGGTCCATTTCACCAAAACGCTGGTTTACTACAGTTTTTGGACTGCATTAACCTCAAAGTGACCGGACAGAATATTTGGAATCCGACTAGTGTCTCTTTATGTGGCAAATCCCAGTGATTTGAGATTGTTTCTTCGTGGCACATTATACTTTATGATGATGGTAAATTTAGATCGATATTTTTTAGAAATAAACACAAAACATATCAAATTTGACAAAAATGTTAAAAAAAAAAATAAAAAATTTGCAACTGTCAAACTTTGACTGATCGTCCCTTTGCTCCAGATAATCACAGCGCAGAAAAACATGAATAAATCACATCTCCCTCCTGTCGGCTTTACATCAGCGCCATTTGTAAAATGCGCTTTTATTTTCTTAGCATTTTCGGAGGTTACAACAATTGGAGCAGAAATTTTTAATTTTTTCAAGGAAATTTGCAACATTTATTTTTTCAGGGCCTATCCAGGTGTGAAGTGACTTTGGGGGTCCTAAATATTGGAAATCCCCAAAAGTGACACCATTTTAAAAACAGCGCCCCTCCACATACTATAAACTGCTGTCAGTTTATTAACCCTTCGGGTGATTTTCTGGCATGAATACAAGGTGTTTTCCGTCACTTCGCACAGTATATCACTTACCCCTTAGTCCAACTGCATTTAATAACAATTCCCCCTGGCACCATATTGTAATTTCATTATATGCACTTGATTTATTCATTCAATCCATTCCCTCTTAGAGCACTTGCCTTGTTTGGCACGTCAATCTCGGTTTTTCAACTTCTAGGGGGATTAGTTTACCCCAGTATTTATATAGCAACTTTAATATATGCACTTTTTATTGAATACATTTTTATATCCACACTTTGAGCACTTTTTCTGTATTTCTTCCACTTGCACTTAATACGATGCACTACCTACAACACTATTCATGGCTACGGTAATGTAATTTATTCGTTTGGCACTGCTTAGTATTCTAGCAACCACTTTCCAACAAGTATCCCTACCAGGCACCAGAGAGGAGCGCATGCGTGGATCATCTAGTCACACCGGGCCTGCGCACATCATTGAGCGCGGTGCAGGGAGCGCAGCCCGAGAAGTGCCTTTATATGGATGATGATGATGATGACGACCGCATGCGCCGTATATTCTACTCTTGGTGCGCTGACAGTTACACGCCCGGTATATATATGTCAGCACGGTGGATGTGGGATGCATGCGTTCCATTTGCGGGCCACTGAGGTCATCTCCTTTCAAAGGTAACTTGGATACGGCATAGCCAATAGTAAAATCACTTAATGGTAACCTAGCTTCGGCTTAGCCAATAGGAAATCACTTACGTCACAGCTCTTTCCTGTCCTCGCACGTCTATTGGCTGCTACTCATTTAAATAGCCGCACCTTTCATCCCTTGGGCACGCCCCCGGAAGAAGCTAAGGGCGAAACGTGCGTCGGGGTGACAGGGGAACGCCGAATTACCCGGTATTGCATGATCCACAGCCTCCATAGACCCACGAGTCACAGCGATGAGATAATATGCATTTTGTGATATCTGCGCTTGTACGTTAATGCAATGTATTATGTATTCCCTATGTGGGCACTGCAGAATGATTAATTTATAATTGCATGCACCAGGTAGATCTGGCAACATACTATACCTCACAGTGTTTGTGTCACGATATGGTATGAAATATCATATAAGTTTAGTTGCTCTTCAGCTCATGAGGTGGGCTAAAACCCCCCCTTCACTAGCTGACTCTCCTTGTTTCTCTCTGGGCTACGGACTGTATGCTAGAAGGGGGTTTTATTGCCCTGGGGTCATAAATTCCAGGCTCGGAGGAAAGTCCCTCGCCCCTCCCACCTGCACTAGTTAGAACTGGAAAAGTGGCTCCAAAATTCCTGAAAGATTCTTTGTTTGGTTTTGGTACGATATTATGCACCATGTTTACGTTAAGAGCACGAAAATATATATTCTTATTCTCACTCGGTGTATCTACCCATCCCTTGAAACTCGGGCTTCTAACTCCATCTGGTAAAGAAGTAGGGATTTCTCTGTAAATATGTATCCCAGATAGGACATATTTGATCTCATTAGAATGCTCACGTTAATCCGAGATGAATTATGAGTTTGTTAGGACTCTGGCATGTTTTGTAGTGAAGTTATAGAAATCAGAGAAAATAGTTTAAAGTTTACTCAGAAGGTAGAGAGAGGAGGGTCTGGGTAAGCCAGCCTTTCTGTGATGTCACAGCCTTGAAGTTATAACTGTCTGCACACATCCCCAGCTCAGTCTTCTGCTAGATTTCTTCTTGACATCTTATCTTCTTCTGAAGCCAGCAGCACGTCCAAATGAGCTGGGACGTATGGTTGCCTGCCATCCTTTGAACATGTGAGTGTGGCTTTTTCTCATTTATTCCCTTTATGTTATAATTACCCTTGTACATATTTGCAATTGTCTCATTTATAACATCTTTATAAAATATTTTTGATAAAGCACTGCCTAATTTTTTATGGAATATAATATTTAATATTAGTTCGGTCTCCTGTTCTAAACCGTACCCTAAGTCTTCTGAAGGGTAATACGCTACTGTTACTGTTGTGTTTGGTTAGCTTCGGACCCGTTTAATCGAAGCTGGTGGCAGCGAGAGTGTGCTGACTTTTGGGGTTATGCTGAAGCGACTGCGGCGTTGCTAATTATTGTTCCTGCCTGAGTGGGAGTAGTTATCGCGTCGCTGCAGCGTGCCCAATAGCCAGTACATAGCAGGCAGCCTTTCTGGCGACTAATTACCCAGGGTGCAGTACCTAATCTGACCTGAGTGTAAGGGGGCGCCAGAGAGCTGCAAGTGTTAAGTGGAACTGTAAGCGGGATATACATAAATCCCTGCAGTTTGTGGTATATTGAAAGCAGTGGGATACCTAGAATAAGCCCCTGCTGTAAACTAAGAGGTCAATAGCCCTGTGTGTGTTTTCTCATCACATGGTTAGCAGTGGAGGGACAACTAAGATAAGCCCCCCTGCACATGTGATAGCCGTCTGTTGGCCTAAAGTCACCCCAACCCGTGACGCAGGGGTGACGGTCACGGTGTGAATCCTGACCCATTGGTGACAGCGGTCAGGGGAATCGTGACAATTTGCTAAATCTAGATAGCTATAGATTCTTTTTTCCTGCTGTATCGTGGTGGCATACTTTTTCAAAATAAGGAGCAAGGGTATTTTTCTGGCCCCCTGGGTATCTTTTTGTATTGTATGTTCCATACCTGTTTTTTCTTTTAATCTTTGGTAATAAATTGTGATTTTACTGGTATCCTATGGTTCTCTTCATTGAACTCAGGGGTTAATTCAACTGAGTTTCCTAATTGTTGTTTCATGAATACAAGGTGACATGATAGGAATGATGAAGTGTATTTCACCTAAATGTCGGTGACTTCTGCTCCGGCCGCTATGGAGCCGTGAATTGCCGGCAAACATCAGGACCCCACAGTCATGATCTCTGGGGGCAGATGGGGATAAGGAGGGAGACCCCACACTGTTAACCATTTGTATGATGTAGTCACTATTGCCAGGAGCATCTCAGGGGTTAAACAGATGTGGCTGGTGCCAGCACTGATCGTGGCTGATACAGTTGTCAGCTGTAGTGTACAGCCGGCAGCTGCTGGACTGTCACCTGTATGGGGAGGGTAGTCTCTTATCTCAGGTCTGTAAAAAGACGTATTGGCGGCCATTAAGGGGTTAAAACAATCTCCGTCTCCATCAGTTGAGGGCAAAGTTTACTTATTTAGCACTTATTGATGGTTTAGGGCCTACTTGGGCACCGACTACAGTAGTGCTCACAGGTTTTCTTAAACAATATGTCCTCTAAGAAACAATACCTCAAATACAAAAGGTGTACATCACAGGAGACAAACCCTCAGGAGAGATGGAGTACCGGATATGGAGGAGGAAGCGGTGCGTCAACGTGATCTCCTCTGGAGGCTGTGGGTTCATCCATCCTGAAGAGCAAGGAAACATGAGCCGCTATGCCCAGCGAAGTAGCCACGCTCGGTGTCACTCCACGCTGTCAGGTGTCACCCACAAATATGCAAAAGGGCAGCCTTGTGTACCGTCACTCTCCAAATAGGGTAACCTGAAGTCATCCCCAGGACTTCCAGCCATTTGTCACACCCCATTTGTCCACGACCCCCTGCTGGGGCCAATCAGTACCAAGCCCGCACCGAGGGGGTACCCTGGACTGAGAGTGACAACAGACCCAGTTCCCCCAAATCGGCCCCAAGGTCCAGTCATGCCGCAGCTATTAAGTGCTGGCAGTGCCAAGTTCCAAAACATGTGGCTGCCAACTGCCCCCTGACAGCTGAACCCATGGACTGCGGGTATACTCACCGTATCTCAGTGTATGCCCAGGCCATTTTCACAGAGCATCTGTTCGTCTCAGTAGGTGAACCGCATCTGTGCCAGGTGCGCGTCAACAGACATCAGGCCGAGGCTCTCCTGGACTCGGGGACACCAGGCTGAGGTTCTTCTTGACTTGGGGACACTAGGCCAAGGCTCTCCTGGACACCAGGCCGAGGCTCTCCTGGACTTGGGGACACCAGGCCAAGGCTTTCCTGGACACCAGGCCAAGGCTCTCCTGGACTCGGCGACACCAGGCCGAGGCTCTCCTGGACTCGGGGACACCAGGCTGAGGTTCTTCTTGACTTGGGGACACCAGGCCGAGGCTCTCCTGGACTCGGGGACACCAGGCCGAGGTTCTCCTTGACTTGGGGACACTAGGCCAAGGCTCTCCTGGACACCAGGCCGAGGCTCTCCTGGACTTGGGGACACCAGGCCGAGGCTCTCCTGGACTCGGGGACAGCAGGCCGAGGTTCTCCTTGACTTGGGGACACCAGGCCAAGGCTCTACTGGACACCAGGCCGAGGTTCTCCTGGACTTGGGGACACCAGGCCGAGGCTCTCCTGGACTCGGGGACACCAGGCCGAGGCTCTCCTGGACTTGGGGACACCAGGCCGAGGCTCTCCTAGACTCGGGGACACCAGGCCGAGGTTCTCCTTGACTTGGGGACACCAGGCCAAGGCTCTCCTGGACACCAGGCCGAGGCTCTCCTGGACTTGGGGACACCAGGCCAAGGCTCTCCTGGACACCAGGCCGAGGATCTCCTGGACTCGGTGACACCAGGCCGAGGCTCTCCTGGACTCGGGGACATCAGGCCGAGGTTCTCCTTGACTTGGGGACACCAGGCCAAGGCTCTCCTGGACACCAGGCCGAGGCTCTCCTGGACTTGGGGACACCAGGCCGAGGCTCTCCTGGACTCGGGGACACCAGGCCGAGGCTCTCCTGGACTCGGGGACACCAGGCCGAGGCTCTCCTTGACTTGGGGACACCAGGCTGAGGCTCTCCTGGACTTGGGAATCCTGGTGACACTGGTGCACGGGTCATTAATCTCGGGCTTAGAACCCACTAGGAAAAATGTGGGTGTTGTGTGTATACATGGTGAACTCCGCAAGTACCCGACAGTGGAGGTCTCATTTCTTACACCCTGCGGGGAAATTAAACATGTGGTGGGATAGTAAAGACCCTTCTATATGGGACTGTCCTGGGAAGGGATTTGCCCCTCTTCTGGTCTCTATGGAAAATTAAAATTAACGCTCACAGTGTAAACGGTATTCCAGGCGCAGAAGCCGAAGATCCTGAGTCCTGGATACCTGCCGTAGGGGTCGCCAACCTAGGGACAGAGTGTAATACCTCTAGGGTTCCCCCTAGAGGTATTGGCAGGAGAGGTGGAGCAGACCCTACCGATCCCCGAGCTGGAAGTTTCCCCTGGTAAGTTCAGGACAGAACAGCTCCAGGATCCCACTCTAACCCGTGCACGGTAAGGAATAATTGAGGTAAATGGGGTAGCTCAGCAACCGGGTGCAGAGTCGGTGTTTCTACGTATGGTGATCAACGAGTTAATATACAGGGTTGATAAAATCCGGGATGAGGTGGTAGAACAACTGGTAGTGCCCCAATCCTACCATAGGACGGTGCTCGAAATGGCTCACGCCCATATACTGGAAGGACACATGGGGGCCAAAAAGACACAGCCGTGCATATCGCTGCTTTTTTTTTTTTTGGTCTGGGGTCTACGCAGAGGTCCAGAGGTACCGTGACACGCGTCCGGAGTGCCAACTGACTTCACCCACCATGAACTACCGGAGTCCATTGGTACCTCTGCCCATTATAGAGTTACCTTTCTAGCGGATTGCGATGGATCTGGTAGGGTCAATAGTAAAATCCGCCTGGGGCCACCAACACATATTAGTGGTCGCTGACTACCCCACCTGGTACCTGGAGGCCATTCCGCTTCGGCGCACCTCGGCTAAGCGTATCGCCCGGGAGTTGTTCGCCATGTTCTTTCACCTTGGGCTATCGAAGAAGAGCCTGACTGATCAGAGGACTCCTTTTATGTCCAAGGTAATGAAGGAACTGTGCAGGCTCCTCAAGATAAAGCAGTTGCGTACGTCCGTGTAGCACCCCGAGACTGACGGACTAGTCGAGTGCTTCAACAAAACCCTCAAATCCATGTTGTTGAAGGTAGTTTCCAAGGATGGAAGGGATTGGGATATGTTATTGCCCTACTTGATGTTCGCCATTCGTGAGGTACTGCAGACCTCCACAGGATTTTCACCCTTTGATCTACTGTATGGCAGGCATCCTACTGGTCTGCTGGACGTAGCCAAAGAGACGTGGGAGCAGGAACCTACACCCCATAAGAGGGTCATTGAGCAGGTGGCCAATATGCAGGACTGAATTGCAGGGGTCATGCCTATAGTAAAGGAGTATTTGGTGGATGCTCAGGCAGCGCAGAGCCGCATATGTAATAAAAAACCTACGGTACACTCCTTTAATGCAGGATATCAGAGTTTAGTCTTGGTACCCACAGCAGAAAGCAAGCTTATGGCCAAGTGGCAAGGGCCATATGAAGTTCGGGAAAAAGTGGGCGAAAGTCAACTACAGAGTTTAACAGCCCGGGAAACGAAAACCCAAAACAGTTGTATCACGTCAATCTGTTGAAAGCGTGGAAAGACCGGAAGTGTATACTTACGGATGCGACTTCAGACATGTCATCTGGGGACCCTCTGATATCGGCCCGGATGGAGGCTGAGAGAGAGGTAACGATAGGCGATACTCTCGCGAAATCGCAGAGTTGAGAAGTTTGGAAATTAGTACAAAAGAATAACCCAGTCGTACCTCTGTCATCCAGCATGACATGGTCACCGAGCCTCGTGTAAGGGTGCAAATGAAACCGTAACGGGTACCCGTGGCCCGCAGACAAGCCAACGCGAGTGAGGTCAGACAAATGCTTCAGCTGGGACTAATCGAGGAATCCCGGAGTGACTGGGCTAGCCTCATTGTACTGATCCCAAAGCAAGACTACTCAGTAATGACTTCCGTAAATTGAATGAAGTGTCAAAGTTCGACCTTTACACAATGCCCCGGGTGTACGAGCTAATCGAGGGACTGGGGCAGGCCAAGTACTTTACCACGCTTGATCTGACCAAGGGTTATTGGCAGGTGCCTCTTACAGAGTCGGCAAAGGAAAACACCGCCTTCATAACACTGGAGGGTCTATACCACTATGTCATCCTGCCCTTTGGTCTACATGGAGCCCCTGCCACGTTCTAGAGGCTGATGTACATAGTGTTGGAACCCCATTGGGAGTACTTGTCAGCATACTTGGATGACATCATCATCTTTAGTACTGACTGGCACACCCACTTGGCCTGGGTACAAGCGGTAGTAAATTCGCTCAGAGCCGCGGGCTTGACAACAAATCCAAGAAATGTGTGATAGGGCTTAAGGAAGCCCGGTACTTGGTATACGTGATCAGCCGTGGGGTTATCAAACCCCAAATAAATAAAATCGAGGCTATTCAGAACTGGCCCCAACCGGTTACCACCAAACAAGTGAGAGCGTTTCTTGGAATCATCAAGTATTACCGGAGGTTTATACTCAATTTCTCTGGGAGAACACCACCCCTAACTGATCTCCTCAAGGCAAAGAAATCGGTCGTGGTCTATTGGAACCAACCCTCAAGCGAAGGAAAAATATCAATCCATGAGGGTGGCGCTGTACGGACAGCCCGTCCTCATGAGCCCAACCTTAGAGACTTCGTCATGCAGACCGACGCTTCCAACGTTGGCCTAGGAGAGGTCCTGTCGCAGGAGGTGAACGGAGAGGAACAT